>NW_028327177.1:136854913-137157943 GCF_987537825.1 Furipterus horrens | reverse complement strand
CTCTTTCCCCAGCAACTGCACCATAGGACACTGGTGGGGAGAGGGACTATTGATTTATTAAAATAAGGCAGAGGTTTGGGGACAGGATGGACTGAGATTAGGACAATAGCCACTGCCAGAAAAGGGGTACCCCAGTCCCCCAAAATCTCCTGAACGCATTGGACAAAACTCACTGTGCAGCCGGCAGCTGCCCGGTGACCCCCACAATTCTTGACAACCAAGTTTCTGCTCTGACCCCACCTCCAAGAAAGAAGGGTGATCATTAGACCAGGGACACGATGACAGGGCTGAACCTGGGCAGGGCTGCACAGCTGGCCCAGGACAGAAGGGCTGGAGGAGCAAGAGGCAGAAGAGACGAGCCTTGGGCCACCGGGGGAGAGCAAGGTCAAGGACTATGCCAAGGATCATGACCTGTACAGCCTGGTGACTAGCTGTGCTGTCAACCGAAATGGGGAAACCAGGAGGAAGGACCTGGTGAACAAATGCTGCGCTCAGCTCTAGAACAGCTAAAGCTCTAGCGGGAAGTACATAGTGGAGCCTCCCTGGCCCCTTATTTCAGGATTATTGATAAGTCACAAAAGGGTCACCTGACTCTTATGCAGGGCTCCTGGCTGTGTTTCCCCTTCCTTCCATATTGCCCACCATCCAGCTATCCTATCTTTCCTTTCATCTGTCTGTCCCTTCACCCATCCGTCCATCCATCTATCCTATACTGAGCATGTTGCACGTGTTGCTATTGGGATGTTGGGGACCCAGGAGTAAAGAGACGACATCTTGACCTCATGGAACTACTTGAAATAAGGACATAAAGAAGGCTTCCTTGAAGAAGTGCCCTTTCTATGATCAGAAAGATGAGAGAGAAGTGTTGACAAGGATGTAGAGAAAAGGAAACCCTCTTACGCAGTTGGCAGAAGTGCAGATTGATACAGCCACTATGGAAAACAATATGGAGGTTCCTCCAAGAAATTTAAACCAGAAGTACCACATAACCCAACACTTCCACCCCTGGGTATACATCCAAAGGAAATGAAATGACTCTGTCAAAGTGATATCCGCACCCACATGACCACTGCAGCATTGTTCACAAGAGCCAAGGTGTGGGAATGACCTGCATTCCGACAAAAGGATGGATAAAGAAGCTGTGGTAGGTATCTGTTTCAGTAAGTCCCCACTTCATGTTGAGCTTTTAGGAGCCGCACTGAAGCAATGGATGATGAAAACAATTTTTCAGAAGGCTAATTTACATAAACACAAGTTTCTAAGGCATCTCATCAGCAATGATAACGAAACAAACCACCGAAATGATGACATTTGAGAGCCTACTGTACAACAGAATGTTATCCGGCCTCAGAAAAGAAGGAGCCCTCCTGCCTTCTGCAGTAACATGAACAGACCTTGAGGACACTATGCTGGGTGAACTAAGTCAGACCAGAAGACAAATACAACATGTTCTCATTGACATGTGGAATCTAAATAGTGTGTGGGACGGAGGTAGTCAGGGGCTGGGGGTGGTAATGGGGAGATGCGGGTCCAAGGGTACAAACCTCCAGCTATAAGATGAGTCAGTTCCGGCGGTTTCATGTACAGCATGCTGACTATAACTGACGATGCTGTATGATATAACTGAAAGTTGCGGAGAGAGTGAAACCTTAAAAGTTATCACCACACAAAAAATGGTAATGACACGAGGGACAGAAGTGTTAATAACTTTATTGTGATAATTATTTTACTATATACATGTATCAAGTCATCAGACGGTACACCTTAAACTTACATGTGCTATGTATACATCAATACCATCTCAATAAAGCTGGAAATACAAAGCAAAACAAAAAACGAGATCTGAAGAATGAGAATAGAGAAGAGGGGGAGAAGGCCAAGGCCAGAGCTACAAGTTGGGGAACGGCGCGGCTCATTCATGGAACTGCAAGAAGGTGGGCGGGGGCCCAATGGCGCAGGTGCAAGCCCCCGAGATCACTGCAAAGGATTCTGGTCTCCTTGTGAAAGGTCAAGGGAAGTTTGGAAGAGACTGTGTTCTCCTTTCGCCTAAGGAGAGTTCATAATGGTGTCATCCAGATGCACTGGAGATCAGGTGATTCATTATAAGACAGATGTCTTAGTCCTTCATACTTTTCTCAGAGCTGACTGAGTAATACTTTTTCAGTAAAATCCTTCTGCTATTTTAGGAACTATATCCTTCATTCAGGGGCTCTCAGGCCGAGTCTGCTTCGTACAAAACGACCCTGCCTGCTAGGACAGCCAGGCTCGCTTGTGGTCACACACGGGTTGAAATCCCGACGCTGCCCCTCACAAGCTGCACAACCTTGGGCAAGCTATTGCACTTGGCCTCTAAGTTCCAGCTCCCCCAATATGTATTTCCATTACCTCTCCCAACAACCCCTGTGAGATCATCCAAAACAGGAGCTTGGTCTACATTTTCTTCCGTTGACCGAGCATCTACTACTTTAGTGCTATTATTAAATTGTATTTGAGGAGGGACTTCCCATGTCACGTGGCCTGGAACGACATTCCCTTCTTCCAAATGGCTGAGGAGCTACCTCAGTCAAGTGACCTTTAGTCCCTAGTCTTTTCTTATTCTGGTTACAGTCCCCAGTAAGTTAAAATGGTTGGGATGTTTTTCCCAGGGGCTGGTATTGGTCTGAACGTTTTCTGGGTGCTCTGGGCGAGGGAGACAGGAGGAAGTCTCCGGCTCCAGGCTCAGCTGTGGGCGGCACATGGCAGGGATCTCTCTGGGGCTGTGTGGGAGCCCGCACGGGCAGCTGCTCCCTGGGGTGACCAGGCAAAACCCGTCCTTGCTTCTTGTTGAATGAGAAGGGCTCCGAGCCACCTCTCTGTTTGGAAGTGTTTTCAGAATTAACTGTAGACATTTCTGAATGACACGATCCTCAGGGTAATCCAAGAAGCAGCGGAAGTCGGACAGACGTTATTCCCTTCATGGACCAAACCATAAGGCATCCCCACCCACTTGGGTCAAGAAAGACAGAAAAACCAGTCCAGGTGTGAAATCAAGCACCTAGAGCAATAGGTGCTCAATCCACATTGGTTAAAAGAAGGGAGGAGCTAGGAGGCTAGAAGGCCTTGCCTGGTGTTTTGATGTGAGGACATGAAAACTGAGAATAGGATTCCAAGAGAACAGAATATTTTTCAGAGTCTGGACCCGTGGGCAGGGCCTGCTTCAATCTGGAGACTTCAGAAGGAAGCTGAGGGCTAAACCCACTAATTCAGCAAGTCCTCGTCTGTCTCACTTCACGGTTCCCAGGGCTCTTTCCCACACATTCCTTCAGTTCCTGCCAATAGCTCTGTGAACTAGATGTTACCACCCTCTTTTTAGGGATGTGGAGACGGCAGTGAACAGAAGTCCCCCGACCAGACCTCTAGTCGCAGCCACTAGGGAGGCTGTTAAAACGCAGAATCCTGAAGCCTCGGCCTCAAAGCTACTGAAACAGAACTTCAGGTTTGGGGAGCAGGTGGCCTGGAGACGGAATATATAATAATCATGGCCAGGTGGCCTCAATGACCCCTTTTTAGGAACCACTGGTCCCTGGGAGCCACATGTGGTAGTTTCCTTATAAGTCTCCTGTTTATCTCCCGGAGTCCAGTCCCTTCATTGACCATGATCTACTCTCACTGGGTAACTCTAGACTTGAACCACCGTCCTGGGCAACCTAAGCCTACCGTTTCTTCCCATCATCATGCAAACCTGCAAGGTATTCATTCACCTTATACTGAAATCGATACGAATTCTAAAGTAATAACGAAGAGGAACCAATGGGCTTTAGAACGGTTCTGCACGTGGCCGAAGAACCAGACGGAAAAGGGGCGAGGAAGTCACCCATTTCACATGCAAAGACCTGTGAACAGCGCTCAGCGCCAAGCCGCCTACTTCTGTGGAAAGCGAACACAGAATAATGAAGAAAGCGGGTGACTATGTTACGCATGGTGGTGGGAGTCCTATCCTATTTACACTGCTGATGTTACGCTCTTGGCAATTCTGCACCTCTAACCTGATGACCTGTTAACGGTTTCATCCGTCCACGTTCCTGCGTCTCCTCACTTCTAGGATTTTAGAAACATAAGAACATGGTTTAAAAAACAAACAAGCAAAAGATGAAAACATTTGACACAGTTCTCCTTTGAGGCTTGAAAACACAGGGATATTTCCCCAAATAAGCTGGAGGAGGGAGTCAAAAGTAAATTGGAGCTATCCAGTCTAGAAAACAGAAGGAGCTGGCCTCATCTACAAAAGATCTTTAGACGCCACGCAGATTTCTACCCAAAGCTGTTGACGGCTTTGCCCCCAGCTGTCGGCAGAAACAGACAGCCCTGTAAATGATGCTCTTGCTTTGCCAGAAGGAAGAGAAGATGAAAGACTTGCTTTTGAAAAACCTGACTGGATGTGCTAATAAGTAAGAGAATCACAGAGTCATGAGCAAGGTCTTAGAGATAATATTAAAGGAGAAACTTCAGAAAATAGTCAACAAATTCCTCTATAGTATAGGGTAATGGTCTAGTTAGACCTATGGGATATAAAGAGGCCCAAATAGAAAAAAAGAGTGTTATTTATTTTAGGGTCTTCTTTTCTGGGCAGGATGCTATACCTACAAGAAAACTGGCTATTCTGGTCACTTCTGCTCCACAAAGACCTAGTACCTTCCATCAGAGCTGACAACGGGGGCTGGAAGTTTCATTTCTCAAAGTGTGACTTTGTTTTGCATTCAAAATCCAAAGTAATGAGAGACACCAGGATGATTTATCCCTTGCCTATTCCAAGGTTCTCCCTTTTCCACAGGAAGGGCCTGGCAAAAAAAGATACTCTATTTTCAGGGTCATTTTTGCCTGATGTTTTATTCCTTGGTTTTGTAAACACCACCAACAGCATAGAATTTAAAGCTACATCTGAAATGCTCTTAACCCACATGCATCCAGGTCCTGTGATAAGCTCGACAGGAAACACATTACCGATCAAGTTGAGAGTCCTGTGCATTGAAGGACACCTGCAGTCCCCACAAATGAAGGCTGAAACAGGAAGTCTGAGGGGTGCCAACCTGTCACAACCACCGGCCTCCAGGTGGCTCACATGCTACTCGGAGCGCCCTAGACAAGAAAGCTAGGTCAGCATTTCTCGAAGCTGGCACGGGTCCTCTGGTTCCTAGGACGTCTCTGGGCGGGCAGCACTCTTGGCGTAAAAACCCATTAAAAGCTGCGATACTGCATCGCCTCCCTTCAGGACAGGTGCAGGAAACACATCCACCTGCAGGGCATGGACTGGGAGACAGTGCCGTGTGCTAGTTTCACCTCTCCCAGATGGGGGAGGTGACCTGACTTTGCCACAGTGGGTGGGGTCCCTGCAGAGGAATCAGGTGGCCTGGAAATCCCAGCCTGACCCCAACCTACCTCTCCCTTCCCCTGGGCAGCTGGAAATGCTCTTGGGAAGGGCCTCCAAGACTCTCCCTCCAGGGATGCAGCCACACCAGCGGGTCCCGCGGCTGTCCAGGGGGCTGTCACCAAATCCACTAGGTAAATTAGCTGCTTACTGAGTGAGATGTTTTTAAGAAAAAAAAAAAAGCACAAAACCTATTGCACCTTCATTAGCTCGAGTTTCCCCACAGAACCTTGCCTGTGGTGTGGTTTGCAGGCAGACAGTTCAGGGGGAGCAGGGATGGGAAAGGGGCACTGAGGAGGTGGTCCAGGAAATACGGGTGCATCACTGGGTGGAGAACCTAAAGAAATGGGCTCAGAACTGTCAGAGGAGGAGGAATGGGGAAGCAGGTCTCTGCCAGCCCAGCCCCTCCGTCCCCTGGAGGTGGCCCTGCAGAGGTGGTCAGCATAGGCGGCGGCAGCAGCCGCAGAGCCTCCACCCGGCAGGGCGCCCTGGTTGCAGCGGCAGGAAGCTGCCTGCAGCGCTTGCACCTGGGCTGTGCAGTGCCTGCCGGCTGGGAGGATTTGCGGAGGTGCACAGGGCCTCTCCTATATTCCCTCAACAAACCCTCACTAAGCCCCTGCTGTGGACCAGGCAGTGGGGACAAAGTCGGGAACAAGACCGGCAAGGGGCTTGATGCCCAGTCCACTGTCATAAAGATGACAATTAATTTTAAACAGAGAGAAAGCACTTGGAAGAAAATGAAGTGGGCTAATGGGGTTAGGCGGAAGGCTGCCTTCAGATGGAAGGACCAGGAATGACCTCTTTGAGGGGCTGAAATTTGAGCTGATGCTTGAATTACAAGAAGGAACCGACCACAGAATGCGAGGGGCATATACAAAGGTCCTGAGGTGAGTTGTAGGAAGCACTGGGAGGCCAGCCTGGAGGAAGAGTGAGCTGTCACAGAGCAGGGAGATGGGGGAAGGGCAGGCAAGGGCCAGGTCCTAAAGGACCACGGAGGAGGCCAAGGTAAAGAACCTGGATTTTATTCTGAGCGCACTGAGGAGGCAATGGGACATTTTTAGGCAGGGGAATTATGTGATCTGGTTGCTGTGCAGAGAAGTAGAGCAAGATCAGTGATAGGGAAATGAATAATGCTGTTTATGTGGGTTGGAAGCGGCTGAACAGTGGCAATTTCCCATGGTTCAGCTGGATTCCTGTCCTGGGAGACTATGGCTGAGATCAAGAGCAATGCCAGCCTGCAGCCAGCCTGGCATCTTCCAAGAGCGCCACTAGCAAGTGGAACCGAGCTCCTTGGTGGGGCTGATGATGGGGACACAGCAGACGGGGGTCTCACCGTGTCCCTGAGACCCAGACAGCACACAGGCTCGAGTTTCCCCGCAGAGCCTTGCCTGTGGCGTGGTTTGCAGGCAGACAGTTTAGGGGGTTCCCTTCCACCATTTTCCCGGGCGTTGGGTTACTTTGTTCTGCCAGAATGGCAGACTCCGCAGCCATGTCCCCAACCACAGGACCCCCACTCGTCTGCTTCATCGCAGACACATGCAGCGGAGGAAGGGGCCGCAGCCACTGCGTGCCTCCTTTGCTCTTCTTTCTCCTGCTGCCTCTGCCGTCCTTGGAAGAAGGCAGGTCTGTGTAAAAGGTGACCACAATGTCTGCTACGTGCATCAGTTCCACATACTGACAAGCTTCCACCTGCACCCTGACAGGCCCCTGTCTTAAGGACATTGTCATCAAGCAAAATGCAGACTGGTGACCTGCCAGGCCCGACTGGGCCCTCAGATCAGACTGGCACACATTCCTATTTGTCCCCCCATCCACATTTTACTCAGGTGCACACAACACTCAATTCCACAACGGTGGGAAGGTTTTGCTGTAAAACAGGTGCGAGAATATGGCACAAATGTTTCTCTTTGCGCTACATAACCCTGCTGAGTATCCAGTATTTGCTGTTCAATTTTAGACATGCCATGAGGCTTCTATTACCACTTTTCATTTAAGAAAGCATACGTTGCCTCGTAATTAAACAATACCTTGATGCTATTGTACACTTTGATTTTTGTGTCCTTAATCCTCGAAGCCCAGAGGGAAGTGTGTATTTACCCCACAGCTGCCGGGAGACAGTGACAGATAAATCCTCTGGGGCGGAGACACTGGTAGTCATTGTAAATCAAATCCCACATGGATCATTATTGATTAGCAGTCGGTAGAGCACTGGATTTGGGATCAAGTTTAAAGAAAGGGCAAGAGCCTTTTCTCTTTGAATCTATTAGAAACTAGTTCCTGAGGGCCTTTGGGGCTGCCAGACTCATTCTTAATTTATTCTTTCTAAGATTCATTGGGTTGGTGAACACTGGTCCATCATCTAGAGTAGCAAAATAGGCCACCGACCTGAAATAAAGAGCTTAAAATATGAAAATTACATAAAGGTGAACCACTAAGGGATTTTACTGTCTCTCTAGAACTGATTTCTGCAAAAGACAGCAAAATCAAGTGCCTTTCAAGTACACAGAAGATGTAGTGTTTGGAGGGGTTGGGAGGAAAATCAACCTGACCCCCAGACGACAATGTTAAAGTGAGCCTAGAGACAGCTTTGACCAAAAGGTGGCTAGAAGTCAATACTGGCTAGCCAGGGAGGCCAGCTCTCCCGACGTTAGCTGTCTTCATTCTGTGCAACTTCTCAAGGGAATTCAACACATCCTGGCAGGGTAATTGGATCGCCCTAGTGCCAGGGCACGAGAGGCCAACACTAACAGTCACTCAAAGAATTCCTTCCAACTTGGAGCCTCATTTCAAAATACAAATCAAAGATTTGTGTGTCGGTGACTATCTACGTAAATAATCTCTAATACTGCCCAGTAATTTCTTTCCCACATCAGCCTTGATAGACACGAGATCATCAATAGTGTCTACAAAGTGGAAATGAATTTCCTCTGCTCCTGGATTCAACCACAGCAGACCATGATATAATATCATCTTGCCCAGCTACGGCTTTTTATTCGATCCCTTTCAATTATTCATCAAAATGAGGGGAATAAATATAATTTTAGTGAATCCTTTAACCAGTCAGATAGGATGTCTGTTTCAAATGTTTCTGAAACTGAGGCTTTTCCATTTGCTATTCTTTCTTAGGCTAGAAGCCTAAACAATCAAACAAATAAGACAAAAAACAAAAATGAACACACACAGAAAAACAAACCCCTCTCTTTTTAATCATTAAGAGTTTCTAGTAGAGAAAAGGCCACTTTCTAGGTTTAAAAAAAATCACTAATGTTCTGAAGGGTAATGGTTTAGAGTGGCATTTTAAATGAGAAGAATTGCATTCTTTTAAATGAATCTAAAGAGGACTGTACAGACACATTTGCATGAGTTACTGTCCAATAAGTGTGTTTGCCTGTGTGTATTTCATGGGAGCACAACAGAATTCAGACCATCGGTAAAAGATTATATACACCATGCTCCTCCCCAGGATTTAGTACCAACTCCGCCTCCATTAAACAAAAGGCCACACAGAGACAATGTCACTAAAGGGTGGAGTGGGGGGACATTTACTGTCTGCTTATTCAAAAATCCACATCTAAAGGCATAGCTTTGCTTTGCTCAGGGAAGTTAGCGCACTTCGCTTTAATTCTTTCCTGCCTTACGTTCTCTGTGGAAAGTTTCTGCTCTCCCCACGACCTCAGAGAGATCTATGTACTGCTTACTATGCTAAACGTATTACTGCCGTGTCAAGCCGTTACACGTTCATTCGGGTACAACGTATCAGCGCTGCGGCTCACAGACAACGGTAATGTGCTTCCTGTAAAACAGGCACAAAGACACACCGAACACACTCCAGGTCTACACGCCAGACGCTTTCCCATACGCTTGGCAACCAGATCCCAACTCATCTCTGCTATGCCTCTTAAAATCCTTGCCTCACGCCATCTTCCGAATATCAATTCTAAGAGGACTTTTCAGCAGACAATAAAGGCGTTTCAAAAATTCTTGTAGCAAATACATAAAATAAAAACAACATATTGCCTCGTCAACGTTCTGTCTTCTTGTTTTTACTTAATCACTCCAACACGAATATGATGCCACCAGGAAAACAAAAAGCCTGTTTAAGGACGGAAGCAAACAAAAAGCTTTTTTGGCTCCTTTTCATGTGGTTACTTATAAGTTACTGATCTGGAGTGGTTTCCCTCTTGCTCTTTCTCACGGAGACAGACCTTCATGCTTCTCACTCGAATGGCTGTGGTTTCTACCCATGGGTTGAATCACAAATGTAATATGCATAGTATGTTCATCTATTTGGTATATAGTAAAAATTGGGAGGCTATTGAAAAATTAGATCATTTTTGAAACAAGCAAAAGAGGTATATCAAATAGAATATATAAAAAGTTTGCAGAAAATACAACCCCCAAACAAATGTTACTCTATTTATTTACATGGCTCCTTCCCCCCCTATAATATAAGAAATGCATACTTCCTTCTAGAGTTTAAAATCAGAGCAATATACTCTCCGTGGTAAAATTTCTATTGTTGTTAGAACAGCTCTTTCCATAAAGGAAATTTATAATGACCTAACCATTAACAGTGAAAACATCTTTTGTTAGAAGTACATTGTACATTGATTAGAACGGGTTGGATTGAGCAAGGCTTTTAAAGTACTCAGTCTAAAAACAGGTCTACCAGGATCGGTAAAGATATTTTTTTACTAAGTGTTCATTGGCCTACAAAAATCTTTTAAAAACAATTTAGATAATTTGGCTGAGGAGTTCACACAGACATATCGACTCATAGGCTGTGACTTCCTGTAAGACAGATTAACCTACCAGATTAGTAACACAGTCCAGGTCAAGTTTATAGGCCCAGTAGAGTTCTTGAAAAATATAAACGAGTTTGCAGAGATAATTTCTTTTTTAATGATGGGGTGCGGATGGATGAGTAGAGTAGCGGCAGTGTAGCAAGTTGAAAACCCGAGTTGAAGAATAAAACTGGGGTAGAGGAAATACAGTTGAAGTAATGCCTCCCTTTGCACTACACTCTTTGTAAAGAAAGGCAACACTTGTTTTCATGGACCTTGATGGGGACATGCTGGTGACTTCCACAGGAGTAGCACCAACCCAGAATCATCCACAAACTTGAAACCACGCACCTCACCACCCCGTCTTTACAACACACCCCAGAAGTAGTTACTTGTCAAATGCTGAGCTTTTAAAAAATAACGGCGAGCTTTACTTATAAACACTGATATTTAATTCAGTGATTCCTCTGGGGAGTGCATGTGTGTGTGTGTGGTGGGGGGGATGCCATTCCTAACTAGCTTTCCATAAAACAAGTCGGTGGTCACTAGGTAGAAGATGAGGGTTGGGGGAGGTGGCACGACCACCTTTGTCTCCCATGCCTCGCCAGGAACATGCCTGGGAACTGCAGACGGCTCCATGAATCCAAGATTGCTTAATGACTAAAATAAAAAACACTTAATACATAAATCAATAAACCAGCCTGCAAAGGCAAGCCCGGCAGCCGGTTACTAGACAAAATGAATATGTATAAGCGCCACCTCCTAGGAGAGCTTCGGGGCCTGGGCAGGACCACAAAATCTGAAAAGAACAGTTCCAGGAAGGCTCTGGCGATGCCCCCTGAGAAATGACATGCAATTTACCGGCAGGAGAGAATGCCCTGCAAGGAAGTCGGGGGAGGGGAGCTCAGCCTGCAGGAGCTCCGGAGAGTGTGAGGCCGACCCTCACCTTGTCGCCAGTGCAGCCAGGCTGGGTCCGCGCTGTTCCCGTGCGCACCGGTCGGAGCGCAGGGGCGACCCGCAGCCCGAGCACGCCCACCGGAGAGCGCTGCTCCGCTACTTACCCCTTCTGCCTTCCTAATAGATGCTAATGGCTCCGTTGGATGGGGGAGAAACCTCTTTCTTTCTGTCATATGCAAATTCCAAGTTTAAAAAATCCCAAAGCAGCAGCGGGCTCCCTGGCGCGGTGGATGGGAGTCACACTCCGCCCCCAGCCTCCTCCGCACTTGCGGCCAGCCCCCAACTTGCAGCAGCGGGGGCCAAAAATCAATCCAGAGCCGGGAGTGATCGGGCGCACAGGCAGACAAAGACTTCACCTCGGGCACAGCCCCAGTCTGGCTTTGCTAGGAAAGCAGTAACCTGCAAGGGGCATTACAGAAAGGGGGTCCTTCCTACATGCTGTTTTTCTCCAGAGAAATTTTTTTGGGACATCCTAAAATACTTAAGTCTTACACTGTCCCAGAGACTGTCCCATTGTCCAGAGACTGTCCCATAACAATGGGACAATCATATCCCTCAGTTCTCAAAAAAAAAAAAAAAAAAAAAAAAAAAAAAAAATTCCCAACCTCCTTTGTGCCAAATCACAAAGCACCTGGCAGCCTCTTGGCCCCAGTTGCTTGCTGGACACACCCACCCTACCTGCCTCCAGTTGGGATAGACCTTCCTCACTTTTGCCACAGAACAGCCTTCAAAAAAGCTGCTTGGTTTTGGGAAGGGAGAAGCGAGATGGAGGAAGAAGGGAAGGAAGGAATCAGGTTTAATCCATTCAGAGATGCTACAGTTAATATCAATCAACTATTGATGCTTTCAGTTCCAAGACCAACTGTGTCACTGAACGGGTGAGCATTTTTCTTAAAAAGTCTCGGGGCAGGAGACCTGGTCTGAATGCTCTGAGCAGGTGAAACACACAGGACCACGGTACTGCCCTCTGGTTGGCCTGCACAGCCCTGAGGTGGCCAGAACTTCCTGGTTTGTCACACCCCACCAATAGGCGGCATGGCCGGCCATGCTGGTGACAGAGGCAACCCATGCAACTAACGCAGCTGGCATTTGCTGGGGAAGTCTGGGGTTCACCGTAATGAAGAAGCCTCTCAGTCTGAAATCTGTAATAGAGGAATCTGTGGAGGCGGGTCCTCCTGAGCTGGCTTCCCACTTTCTTGACATTCCCGACCTTCCACACCTGTGGGAGGTGGCAACCTAATCTAACGGCCTTTGCGTCTTCGCTGTGCCTTCTGCTTCTTGGTCTAGCAAATGGCTTGTTAAGGGACTTTAGTAGTTAATATATAATCACGTTAAACATGCCTGCAGTGCGTTTTAATTATTTTAATCAAGTGATCTCTATTTCTTCGTATTTATCCATAACCATATATATTTCTCAGAAGTAATACAATCCTTTAAGTACAATTACTACTTTTCAATAAATTAGACTGACCTCCTCACCATGATTCTCCATCAATAACTAGAGATGTTGCAACTGCAGACACAAGTGAGAGGAAAACTGGGAATTTCGCTAGAACGTTAGGACAGTTTTTCTGATTCCTTAACTCCTTTGCTCTCCTCCACCCGTGGGCACCTCCCAGGAGGGTAAAAGGGTAAAAGGTGATCCGGTTTCAGAATACTGGACCCTGGTGGAGACACATATGCTTTACAATAGCTGGTGTTGCTGTTTTTGTTTTTTTTTTCAAAACACTGGCTTTGAATGAGCAGCTGCAAAAGTTCAACAACTAGCTATTAACCACTTCAGGGTCCGCTTTCTGAGAAATGTAATCTTCATGGGCACCCTGGAGCCCTGAAAATTCCAGTAAACGAGGGGCCGTGCAGTTTATAAAATCAATCAATCCAGGGAAGTAATTGCCCTGGGCGTGTATGCTCTGGTAGGTGCGGGAGCTGAGAGACGCAGGTATATTGAGATTCACCTTCTATGCAGATACAGAGCTGTAACTGTTTTCTGGGTTTCACCAAGAGAATGGAAAATGTCATTAAATCTTTCCAGACAAATGCAAGCAACTGGCTTTGTGGCTGTCCTCCCCCTCCCTCCTCCCCTCCCTCCCTCCCCCACCCCCTGCTCCCGGCAGCTTTAGAGAAAGGCAGCGGTGAGATAGTAGCAGCGATGGAATCACAGGGTCTGGCTATATTAGCAGAATCACAGGCAGCACCGAGGCGATGTCTTGGCTCTCAGCTAATTATTTACCCAGATCAAGCCTGACTGCTGGAAAAAATCAGCTCTCTCCAGGAGGTAACTGAGCTGAAAGGTTCCTTTCACTGAAAAATGATGGGCTGGCGGCTGGCATTCCGCCCACAGGCCGGGGCACCTTTGCGGGCAGTGTCACTTAACAAATACCCAGGGCCACACCATTTTCCCCACACGTTCCTAGGAAGGGATTGGTCAGTTTAAGAAAATTAGGTATGAAGAACCTATCTGTGGTGCAGAAACACACCGAGATTGAGCACCGAAGAGAGACTGCTCTTCAAATTAGTCTCGCAAAATGAGGAAAGGAGGCACACGGAGATTGTTAGCGTTTTATAGCCTGAGTGGAGCGTCCCTTCAAAGTCCCTGTATGCAGACAAAGCAGATTGCTTCATTGTTCCCACGTACGGGTGCTGTTTTCTCCGGCAGGTCTCCTGAACACACAAAATGTTCAGGCAACACTCATGCTCCCATTTGCTCGGGCTCTTAGAAACACAGAAAGCCACCAGTACTCTGTGAGCTTGCCCAGTGCCCCAAAGCTTTGGGTCACTCCCTGGGCTCCCCAGAACACAAGATCGAAACAACCAATTTAAATCCATCAAGAGCATTTCTATTTGTCTATTTCTAAAAGCTTCGTTAGAATCAACACTTCATTTAAATGCTTCCCACTTCCTTATCCTGCTTCCTAGGACTGCAAAACTGCTGTCAGACACATGCACATTTTTCATTTCTCAGGCCCACGACGGGACAAATCACCTGCCGATGTCTTTATTTTTCACCACTCACAGCCGAACATGGCTGCCAGCGAGGATCTGTTGTGAACATGTGGGCCTGCTCAGTTTCCACCCTTCGGAGGGTGCAATGTCATGATTCCTCCAACAAATATGTAATAGGTTTGGGGAGACAATATGTGTGTTTTGGTTGGCATTTCAAATTTACGCTGTTTATTCCAACATTAAAATCAATTTATCTTCTCTCCATGTACAGCCACCTCTTAATAGCACATGTGAGGATTCTTTCTCCTGCTTCCCTGTCAGGACTGGAACTCAAAATCTGCTGTGGTTGATTAGCTGGCTGATTTTTAAAAACTAATTTCCCTTTTTAAAATCCCTCTCTTTGGGGCAACTGACATTCTAACTTGAGCTTTAGAAGTGGTGGGATTTTATTCCTGCATTCAACGTCTAACCAAACTACTTCCCGCGAGTGCGGCTGGGATTTGTAATATATTCCCATCAGATTTCTATCATGAAATATTTGCATCCATATTACACAGCTTCTGTGTTTCGAGAGAAAGGTGGCAATAAATTCATTATTTAGTAAATGGCTAGAATGAGTTAGCTAAAAGTCTGTATCAAGCTTCTTATTCGATATTACAGAAGTACATCAAATATTCCACAGAACAAAGTACTAACAGAAGAACTAACAGAATCACCCCTGCCCAACTGTCTTATGATGCCATTTAACATAGAGAATTCATCTTGGCAGGAGGGAAGAAGAAAGCCGCCCATCCCATGTTAACAAATTGTTTTATAGGAAAAACAATAGAATTATTTATATTACTTCATTATTCTTTGGAAGACTGCATATGAATGATAAATAATTCTCTCTTTGGTATTGAAGAAAATTGTTCAGTGGAATGTAGAATTCCCCCCAATTCCAAGGGGGGAAATAAAAACCTCACTATTCTCATAGCCATCACAGACTATAGGCTAGTGTTCAAATTTAGAAGTTCTTATCTTCTACGGAAAAGTGTTTATTGTCACTACAGAGTTTTTAAAAAACCCTTGTAGGATATTGGGGCCATTTAAGGCTGTTTAGAGATTCTGAGCTTTTGGTCTGAACTACGCCTGGCTCTCCTCAGATCAAAGCCACCGTTTGTTCACCTGAGTGTAGGACAAGCTCCATTTTCTCTCCTGGAACATGTTAATGGCCCTTAAGCTGGAGTCCCCCTCTTTCAATTTTCACCCAACAGTACCAAATATATTGGGCCACCAGTCCTTACGGCTAAAATAAATGGATGAAGGCAGGACCACCCCAGCCCAGAGAGGGGCCAACTGATTCCCTCAGTGGCTAAGTTATGAAAGGGAGGAGAGCCAGGGTGGTCAGCTGCATGGGGGGGCAGGCCTGCGACTGTCTTTGAGGGTGTCCCTGGGTTTGTGCATCTCAGAGCCAGTCCTGAGCTTTCCTCTGGATTCCCTTGGATGTTCCAGCCCTTGGCCGTGGTGCTAATCGTTATGGGCTGTGTGTGATCCTCGTGCTGTCGTGGGGCAGTCTGGGTGGACCACATTTTGTGAGTCATTCACGAGGGGTCACAAGATAGTAATTATAAAAACCAACACGAGCCTGTAGAGTTACCGGAGCAGAGGGGCCTAAGCCATTACAGCATCAGTGTTTGCATTTACCCAATCGTGACGTGGCAGCACCATAGCACGGGAGGATGGGTGGCAGTTCTATTTTGCAGAAAAGGCAAAGGGACAGCAACGAGGTGACACAGCAGGCTAAGGCCCCCATCCCGGATCATGTCTACTGATTTCAGGGGTCTGAAGCTCTGAATGCCCAGCTAATACGGGGATGGGACTGTCCGGTGGTTCCTTCTGGAAAGCAAGGTTAGGTCCTTTGTAGGGCCTCTTGTTACTTTCCACTGTTTTTCCACCCTAACCCCCCCTTCATCCCTCACCCACCAGGCCACGTCCATTCCCTGCTCGGCTGGCACCATCTGCATGAGGGGCGCTGCAGGATGAGGCTGAACCTGAGACTCCCTTACGTAAGTGCAGGTAAAGGTGACCCCTAGGTGGTGCCACCCTCTCCTGTGGACAGGACCGAGCTCGGCTGCCTGACCTCACCAGCACCTACAGTTGGGCCATGCTCACAAGCAAGAGTTGACCCATGAGCATGTGACCGGTCTCGGGCCAAGGAAAACATCAGGAGCCACCTCCAGTGACCGGTTTCTGAGTTCTGGGGTCTTTCTCCTCGGACAGCGTCCCACCTCCTGCCACCACCTTACGGGCTTGCTCTCGTGGCCTGGCGATCACTGTCTGCCCCATGGGTCATAGCTGAGCGCTCACCTCGAACCCCTCAGAGGCTGATAGGGACACAGCAGGGCCACACCCCATGGGAGGAGACTTGGTCCTGCTGCTCCTCCTGCCTCTGCCGCCATCTGTGTTCCTGACACTGTCCTGGCCCCACCTGTACCCCGTTCCTTGCTGTCAGACCTCAAGATCTCCAGCCATGGTGAGTCATTATCCCAGTGACACATGGATGAAAACGAGCAATTCTTTCCTGGACAGACCTGGGCAGTTCCCAGAATCTTCAGGGATGTCTACCTGGTTTAACAGACCTTTGTCATAGCCGAGTCTTCCTCAGTGTGAGACCATGTCTTGGCTATGGCCCAGAGGTGAAGTGACTTGTCATATTCAGACAGGGTTTGAGCATTTGCTTCTTTCTAGTGGGTTTCTTCAGCTCAGGCTTGGCTGATAGACCAGGAGGGGAGAGGGCAGGGCAGCATCTAGCTTCTCTGAGCCTCAATTTCCTTATCAGTCTGGTGGGAAGCACACAACTAACTGCTCAAAGTTCAGGCAGAGATGGCCTGAGATGGTGTGCAGAAGCTCAGCGCATCTTTGTGTGTCTTCTAACCTACTCAGGAGCTGGACCACAGCCACCATTTTTTCCTGGTGAGAGGAGTGCCCCTCCTCCAAGCCCTCCAGAAGCACGTGTACCACCTGGCTGGGGGGGCCCCTCGCCACTGTCAGTCAGAAATGACAGGTGGGTGGGGCATGGGGGGGGCTTCTTCCTCCACCCACCTGCACTGGCTGTTACCCCCAGTGGGTCCTCCTGGCTTCTCAGCAGATGGGTTCCGAGACATTTCTGGGTTTGGACCCTCCTGGGCTCATCTCTCTGCCCAGCCCCTACAAGGACTGTAACACTAGCTGCTGGGACACAGAGGTAAACAACAGACACAGTCCCGCCCTGTGGCCCTTCCCAGCTAATGGGGCAGGAGGAAGAGAGCAGACAACTGGAACTGCAGGGTGTCATGACAAAACACAGAGGACACTAGTGCTGTGGCAGGGGGAGGGGACGATGGGGGGGGGGCTGGGGACTGGGAGCAGAGGCTGGAGACAGGTAGACCAGATACAGAGGGAGACCAGGGTTGGGGACAGGGGAGGGAGGCTTTGCTTGGTGGCGACTCTGGAGACGGGTGGATGTGGGCGTGAGGAGACGAAGGTGCCAGGGACGACAGCAGGTTGGCTGGTGCAGCTGGCTTACTGGGGTGCCCGGTGCCTGGCAACTACAGGGGAGACTGTCGGTCCACTGAAATGCACCCATATCCTGGCTGTGAGACTAAGAATGGTCCATAAGGGAATGTGCGAGGCAGGGAGGGTTGGGTGGGGTCCCCGAACCACACCCTTATTGTACACAACGTCCTGAACCCTTGGGCCGCCATCTGACATCTGTCTGCTCCACATGTGGTATCTGGATGTGGTGACTAGGACCCCAACCGCCTGGCTGGCCTACAGGTGACCATGCCACTGGATCTCGAGAGCAGCTTCCTGAAACGGGACAAGAGTCTTTTGAAAATCCAGGGATGTATGCATTCAGTGGCAGGCAGACACACCTCTGTCACCTCACTGTGCCAGAGCCGCAGGAAGTCAAAGGCAAAAGCAATGAATCCAATGAACGCACAGAGACCAGTGTCGCTCAGCCAGGGCAGCCCAGCTTCCAGAACTGGGCCAATTCCTGACCCAATCGCGTACCAACAAGCAACAGAATGTCGCGAGAAAGCAGAGAGAGGATAGCTCAGACCCTGCCTGGACCCAGCAAGGCACAAAAAATTTAGACAATGAAGCTCCTAGTCTCCCTGGATCCTGGGAGGCGACTGGCAGAACCTCTTCTGATTTTAGGTGGGCGCCTCACTGGCGCTGTCAGCGCGTCCGCCTGTATGAAACAGGAGTCACTCCTGGTTTTCACTGGATGGAAAATATCCCCGACCATTCCTTCCGAACAGCCCTTTCCAGAAAGCAGACTGCTCTCAGCGCTAACAGCACTAAGCACCTACTATGTGGCGGGCACGTTTCTCAGGGTGCTCCACGAAGGCAGTCATTCAGTCTTTGTAACCACCCTTAGAGGTAGACCATTGTGTTTACAGATTCAGAAACTGATGCGCAGAGAGGTTAAGTAACTTGCTCCAAGGCACACAGCAGCCAGCAAGTAGCTCAGGCAGGCTGGGAAGCCAGGCCATCTGAATCCAAGCCTGAGTACCATCACTCTCATGAACAGGCTGGGCTCTGCCCTGCATGGAGGGTTTCACTCATCCTGTCCCTCCCTCCCCTGCTCCTGAGGCCCATGCCTGTCCTTCTGGGTTGCCCTTATTGCCCACGTGGGCATGCGGGCTAACCAGGATGACTGGCACTGGGCAGCCTGGAGCATGAACCCGTTCCCCGTTCTCTCAGCATGTCACCAGCTAAGGTGTAGGCTGCCTTGAGACAAAATTTGATTATTAACTTGGATAAAAAAATTCAGAGTGGAACTCTACTGAAGCCAATAGCCAGAGTTGATAGCATATGGCTATATATTTTCCAGAGACAGAAATCTAATACTTGAACAACAACAAAAAAAAATTCTAAAAGTCTTTGGAGCAACTTCAAAAAATGATCTGCAAAGGCAGACATAAATCACTGTGTCGGAAACTTTTTTCCTTCTAATGGGACTAAAACCATAAGGGGAAAAAAGATGAGGAAGTGACTCACTGGTGGGTATAAAGTCGAGGGACAGTGGGCCCCAAGGAGCCACAGGGATGGACCACAGGGGCTGGGAGGCCTAGCTGGGTGCGGGAGGCTGAGAAATGCAGTCCCTGACGGACATCCGAGTTGACTTGTCCCTTCTTATCTTCCACGGCTCATGCTCAGAAATGCCTGGGATAGGTCTTGAGCCGGGCCCAGGGTCCTGGCTAGGCAGCTGAGTTCAGGCCCCAAGAGGCAGGATGGCCCAACACCACCCCTTTCTAGCTGTGTGACCTTAGGCCATTGGCTTAACCTCTCTGAGCCAATTTTTTTTCACTTGCAAATGGAGATAACTGTACCTACTACGTGAGTGGTGATGAAGATAAAATGAAAATATCCATGGCCAGTGCTAAGGAAAACATGATGGAGTGCTGGTTAACAAGGCAGTAATAATAAATCTCAGGGGTGCAAAGTCTTTCTATGCCCTGGATCCTGCTGCTCAGGGACCAGATGGCCAATTTCAGTACTGCTCCAAGGGTTGGAGAACACACACCTACCTGGCCGTTTCCAGTTCAAATGATGCCCCCAGAGTTGGAGCCAACTGCCAGGCGTGATCCTGGATGGAATGAGACCCCAGACCTTGGCCATGCCCTGTCTGCCCCTGGCCCCCCAGGACTGAGAAGGTACTGCGGATTCAAAAGGCCAGGAAGAGGTGGCCAGACTAGGGGACAGGGAAGGACAGGCTGACAGACCAGGTACTCTGGGTCCTCCTCT
Source organism: Furipterus horrens (assembly GCF_987537825.1). Classification (NCBI taxonomy): domain Eukaryota; kingdom Metazoa; phylum Chordata; class Mammalia; order Chiroptera; family Furipteridae; genus Furipterus; species Furipterus horrens. The sequence goes on along the minus strand of NW_028327177.1, from coordinate 137,138,080 downwards.
GTCTCTAAAACTGTGCAGTCCTCCAGCAAGACAACTCTTTCCAGCCCATCCGTGTGTGTGAAAAGTTCAGGGGGTGTCCGAGTCCCCCCCTCAAGGAGCATTCAGGCCAACAACCAGGGTTACAAATAACCAGTATCCTTCCAACGGGACTCCAGTTTCCAATACCTTAAATTATTCACCGACCCGAGCTTCTTGCATTTGCGTGAGCATGGAGAAAGGCTCCCTCCTGCCCACACGGGCTGCTGTGTCATTCTGCAGGGACTCTGGGCCGCCTGGGCCTGTCACAGGTCCGCTTCCACAGGCAGCTTCCCGCCTCCCCCAGCCGCAGACTCCATGACAATGGCCCTGGCAGTGTGACCCTGCCACCCACTCAGCAAGCTCGGATTGGTACCCAGCTGGCGGTGCAGGCCATCACGCTGCCTGGGGACAACGAACCTCTCCATGTGCTTTAAATCGAACGAGCGAACACCCTTCTTAAAGCCACGCCGCTCGACCATTCTCAAGTACAGTGGCTCCTACAAATAAAGATACAAATGGTGCTGGTGTGGATGATGGGGCCATTCTTGCACATAAAAGGACTTCTGTGTAGGCTCGTTGTGAATTGTCGTTTTTCACTGTCTTACTTGTCAGCGCAGAGACCGACAGCAGAGGGGAGCAGGCGCTGGCCGTGTCTGAGGGGACATGCTCACTGGGGGGGCCACCTGGAGTCTTTCAGCCTCCAGCCCGAGGGGTGGCCGAGGGACACGCTGGGAAGGCGGCCTGTTTGATGGCCCCTGACACTGGGTGGGGCTGCAGTAGAGAGGACACCTGAGTGGGGTGACGGGGACGAGCCATGGCCTTTCTCCCAAAGGTTTTGGAAGGGACTCCTGGCTGGGCGGCCAAGTTTAGAAGGTGCTACGGCTCATCCTCCGGCTCAAGGTGCCCTGGGACTTCGTAGCCATTTCCTCTCTAGGATTATTTGTCCTTTCCCACGTGAGGCAGTCACGTGTCAACCACCACCTACGGAAGACGGAAAAAGTGCCCACCCCAGCCTGGCGCAGGCGAGCCTTGGGGCCCCCTACCTGCACTGTGGGCACAGCAGGGAAAGGTCTCTCCATGTGGTGGGTGGAGTGGCCCAGGTGATGACGGCACAGCCGAGGGGAAGCCCGGCCCTGGCCCAACCAGCCCGGAGCATCAGTGTGGGGGCCCTGGGAGGGAAGTGGCCAGTGACTACCCCCCTTGGGAATTTTTGGCGTCCCCTGCCGACGGAATCTAAGTCTGCGCAAGGCAAGGCAGCCCAAGGACTGGCGCTCTGGCCTCCCGCCCGCCTCCCTCCCCACCCCACACACATACTTGACATTACTTGCAATTCCTGGAATAAGCTGCCCTGTCGCTCTGCCTCAGCCTCTGAGGCCTTCCTCCTCCTCCTCGTTCACCAAGGTTGAGCTCTGGAAGCTTCTCCAACTCAGCCCAGCTGATGAGACTCTCAGCACCCTGGATCAACTCCCTCCTGGCGCCCTCCTTCACCTCCATGCACTTCCCCAGAGCAGGACCGGGCACCCCCACATTCCCTAGGGACGCCCCAGGGAAGACAGGGGACGGCCTTACAGTCTGGCTCAGCCATTGAGTCTACCCTTGAAGCAGCACCCCAAACAGAGACGCTTCCTGGCGGGATGTGTCCCAGCAGGTACAGACGGGGACACAGGGACAGGGCAACAGTGGGAGGGTTCCCGGCCTCCTTCCCCCCTACTACAAACACTTGCTAGCTGTGCCTCAAATTCCTTGTTCCTTTAGAGAAGAAGGGGGTGCAGGGAAGTGCATCCCCAAAGTACTACCGAAGTGCTGGGAGGCTTTGGGAGCGAGGGGGCTGGCCCAAGCATCAGAGGACGCTGCAGGGGACCTGTGAACCAGGCCTTGAGGGGGACACAGACTGGCAAACGCGGGGGGCCGGAGAACAGCTGGGCCACCTCCCAGGCCTGGGCTGTAGGCACCGAGGGCCCAGCGATGCAGGGGCCACAAAGGCAGGCGACAGAGACGTGAAGGGTCTCATCCTCACCAAAAGGCCCTTCTGAGTCCCAAGTGGTGTCAGTTCCGTGAACTGGCCTCTATTTCAGCAGCGGGGGAAGGTGACCGGAGCCACCCAGGGAGCCAGAGACCATCTCAGAGCCACATTGATCAGCCTGGGCACAAAGGGGTGCCTGCCTGTACAGGTCAGCATCAGACTGACCAGGGAAACTGGGCGCTGCAGGGGACTCGGGGACCACACCGGACTGTGGGAGGAGGAGTAGGGGAGGTTTGTACCCTGATTTCCAGAGCAGGGCAGATGGGAAAGGACCCAGAAGGCTGGGTGTGGAAAGGTCACTGCTGAGACACAGGCCTGGGGACCATTTGCTCAGTGGACAGAACAGAAGTGATGAGACCGCAAAGGAAGCAGGACAACGGGATGAGACTGAGGCTCACGCGGCCCAGCCTGAGGCACAGCAGGGGCCCAAGAAGTGAACACAAGCTAAGGGGGTGGACATCCCGGCTGAAATCTTATTGCCCATCTTAGACTCCTCTGTGGACAGAGCCAGATGCGGGCCGCCTCATACACACCTGGGAGACTTTAAACCCACCAGTGCCCAGGCCCCACCGCCCGAGATTGATTCAGGTGGAGCAGCTCATACGGAAACCCCCTCACTGTGAAGACAGGGTTGAGAGGATGAAAGAAATACAGTATTCCCTCACTTATCGCGGGTATTACGTTCTAGACCCCCCGCGATAGGTGAAAATCCGCAAAGTAGGAACCTTACATTTATTTTAGTATTTACTGTACAGTACTGCAAAATCCCTCGCTATAGCAAAAAATCCGCAATAATTAAATATAATATTTTAAAAAATCCCGTGATACAGGAAGGCCACGATAAGTGAACCGCGATAAGAGAGGGACGACTGTGCTCTAATTCCACACATAAGCAGTGCGGCCCCGGGATCTGTCTGCTAATATTTTTTCTAAAGAATCCCCTAGGGGTTTCTGAGGTAGGGCTGTTTTGCAGGGTCTCGGGTGTAGGGGAGGCAGGGTGGGGTGCAGGCTGGGAGCTCCCACCTGAGCCCTCCATGCTCACGTGCCTCTCCCCACACAGCTGGGGCACCCTGGGCAGGTGCAAAGGGGAGGGTCACAGCTGCAAAGCACCCTTTGGCCCTTTCATCTCCACACACCTGTCTGTAAAGTCTCAGGATGGCAGGAGGTGAGGACACCAAGCTCCACCGGGAATAAGGCCACTCGTCCAAGGACTGTGTCTGAAAACAGGAGACCCTCCACATTTATGGAGAAAGCAGCTGGTTTTGGCAACAGGTCTCTCTAGGGGATGAGTAAGTTATCACAACTTCTTAATCAGTCCGGCCTTGACTGAGGGTGTGTGACCGTGTGGTTTAATCACACTCAAGGTAAAATCCTTTCAGGCACTGGGGGTCCCAAATGTTAATCAGATGCTGATGCCCTAACCATGGGCAACAGGGTATGTTGTCATGCCATGAACAACGGAGAAATAAATGGTGGAAGGACCTTTTGGAATAGCAGTCCTGACCTCTGTCCCTGAACCCTTTATCCCAAAGCTGGCATTCTCTCCCCAAGCACCTCAGATGTACGCTCAGAGCCAAACAAACCAGCCAAGGCCTGAAGAGGTTCTGGAACAATGGAGACTGCCCAGGTGGGGACTGGGTCTCAGGGCAGCAGCGGGAGCCAAACTCACGGGAGCCGGGAATAGAATGGTGGTCGCCAGGCGCTGGGGGGAGGGGTCATGGAGAGCTGTGGATTGAAGGGCGTACAATTTCAGTGACACAGGATGGGTACATCCCAGAACTCTGCCATACGACCTTGGCCTGTAGATGACAACACTGGATTGTATGTGCAAAAATCTGTTAAGAGGGTAGATCTCACTTTAAGTGTTCTTAACACATGTGCACACACATGCACACGCACGCACATACACAGCAGTAACAATATCATGCACTGTGCCCCAAAGGGGAGGATTTGGTTCTATTTAAAAATGTGCCAATGAGAATCCAACAAGTACAACCGCGATGTTACCAGCGGCCGGGCAGGACCCACCACGTGGACAGAGCGCCGTGGCCGGCACCGACCGGGCTCCCTCTGGTTTCTGGAGTGTGCGCGGTCCTTACTTAGCTGCCGCCGTCTGCAAAGAGGACTGTAGGGCAAACCTGACTCACGGTCCCAACTGTCAGAGGCAGCGCGGACCAGGATGCAGCCACCAGCCACCTTGTCATTTTTCATCTAAAATTTTAATTAAAATTAAAATAAGATTTTGGAAATTCAGTTTCTCAAACTAGCTGCCATTTCAAATAGTCATTAGCTACACGTGGCATGTGGCTCTGTATGGGACAGTGATGACAGAGGACATGTCTGTCATCATGGGACAGCACTGTTCCAGAAGTCAGCTAAGGAAAATCAAGACTGTTTAGTTATCATAGCCACCAGCAGCACCATCCCTGAACGACTACACAGGAAAAAAAGAAGGAAGGAGATAGGAGGAGAAGAAGAAAGAAGGAAGAAGAAGGAAGAAGGGGAAGAAACCCTAAAATCTGGCTGATTTTCCTACATTTACTACCATCTTCAAAGAAACGGCGACAGTTGTCATCTCTATAAATGCCCACCTGATGCTGTTTTATTTAACAGTCTAGTTAAATCCTTGCTTAGGGAGTATTTGTCTGCCTGCCTGAACTCAGCATCCCAGCTCCACAACCACCCAACTGAGATACACCTCAGATAAGATCCGTGAACACCTGAGGCACAGCTTTGTCCAGGCGGAAAATTCAGATTCCCAAATTATTTCCCCGGATTACATGACAGTGGAAGAGCAGGAAATTGTGAGTCTATAGTATGTTTCCTATTTGTCTTATCCTGAGCACTTATCTTTTATCTTTAAAAATAAGAAAAAAAAAATGACTTTGAAGGACACCCAGAAAGGCATAGGTGTGCGCAGGAGTATCGGGGCACAGCAACGAAATGATGATTCTGAAGAAGGTGCGGCCACCTTGCTGGAGAAGAACAAGGGCTATGACGCGGGATTTTCAATGTCTTGGCTTGGGGACAGAATTCATAGACTGGCCGCCCCCTCTGCTTGGCTGAGACAAAATCAAAGTCCCCCAGACAATGGGTTTGCCTGTCTGCGCACATTAGTGTGACGGAAGCACAGGCTGAGGGGCCAGTAAGACAAAGAAATTTAACCTGCAAGTGGGATGAACTGGTTTCACTTGATTTTCTGATTTTTAAAAATGAGACTCATTCTTTAAAGCGCCCCTGCCCCTCCGGCCAATACATACACACACCTCAAAAATAAAACCCACCCCAAAAACCCACCATTGTTTACTTTCACTTAATTCTACCATAATAATGGGGATTCGTCTGTCCGTAAGAAAATAACTTTTGCTACCACGTGTACCTCAAACAAAAACTAAGGTGGGGAAAGGACTTAAGTCTATTTTCTTTAATGTCATAGGATATTTGTCTATTTCTCAGTGTTAGAATTGCATGGTTTAGTCTCGTTTGAAATGGTATCTGTATTTCACTATTAGTAAATATAACAACATGCTTGCAATTAGTATAATATATTTATATAATACATGTGCATCATTAGGTCAGTAAGTATACTATAAGAGGTCATCTGTGACCCCAAGCTGGTCTCTTCTTAAAAGGACATTTAATGAAGGTTCCTTCTGCACAACAGTAGCTCTCGCAGTGAAACTAAGTTACATAAAGCTCAGCCGTTGCACACCCTAAAGTGCACTGTCTGTGGATTTCCTGTTAACATGAGCAATTAAACTGGAAAATAAACTCTTTATTAAATGTTAAGCTAGATTTATTAAAAGTAATATATGCCAAACTACTGCTTCACTGATAATTGAATTAGTACATTGTAATTTTTTTTTTTTTACTTTGTCTCGATGTGTTTTATATTAAAGTAGAAAAAATACCCATTAAAAAAAATGCATCTTATCCTTAATGCACCGCAGCAACCTAGGTATTATTTAAATCCTCGCTGGAGGAGAATGGGTCCCACTGCTGTTCTTCTACAAAATGAATGGAACTTTAAATATGCTGCCGCTAATGGGAGTGAGCACAGGCTCCCGGGTGTCTGAGAACGGAGCAGTCACAAACACACAGCATCTCCACTTAGCAAATATAAAAATCAAACCTCAGAAATGAGACTGACCATGTCCGTGAAACAGCTCTGCTTACGAAACGTATATTGAATAAAGGTTTTTTCATAAAAACAAAACAAAACAAAACAAAAAACTGTTTAAAAGCTTTACCAAGACCCTGGTGCGTATACTGATGTTTTTTAGTTCTCCTGAGATTTATAAAGGATCGCTGCTTAAATGTGTTCTATTTGTCTTTAAATATTCTCACTGTGAAGCGGTCAGGACGGGTAAGAAAGTGATGTTGACACTGGGTAGTTGTATTAACAACACAATCTTGAATATCTTTTAACCAGAAAATACTGGGTTGGCCAAAGTAATAGATTTTCAAGAAGTACACATAAAACTTTATAAGAGAAATCCCTTATCATTCCACGGGAAAATTTAAAAGGAAAAAAATAAAAATCACGATTTAGCTTTCCTAATGCATGGCTACTGCTTTGCTCGGTTGGCCAAAAAGTTCATTTAGTTTTTTCCATACAATGGCTCTAGCAGTGCTTAGTTGTCTTTCACGTCATTCAAAAAATTTTTGTTAGATTGTATTGGGACAGCTGTCACATCAGGGTACATATTTTTAAAAAGCTTGTTAAAATTGGTAAATTTTTGTGTAGCCATTTTAATATTGAAGATGGAAGAAAATAAGCAACAATTTCGGCGTATTATGCTTTATTATTTCAAGAACGGTAAAAACAAAATTGAAATGCAAAAAAAAAGATTTGTGCTGTGTATGGAGAAGATGCTGTGACTGATGGAATGTGTCAAAAGTGGTTTGCGAAGTGTCTTGGTACTATTGACATTTTGGCCAAATACTTCTTTGCTGTGGGGCTGTCTGATGCATTGGAAGATGCTTAGCAGCATCCCTGGCCTCTGCCCACTAAAAGCCAATAGTGGGAGACAGCCGATGTACTCAAAATATCCAAATCGGTCAAGTTATTGATGAAAATGAAGAATGTGTCTTTTAATTTGCGGAAAAAAATAACAAATTTTGGCCAACCCAATAGTTTATGTAACTTGTACTTAGTCCTTATTCATTTTCCTCTCTTCACTTCATTGAAATAAATTAGTAAAACTGTCCAAAATTCAAGACGAAGCAAGGTTTCAGACTTGAACATCTTTGGGAAATTTTTTCTTTCTGACTTTCTTTGCCCCAGGATGTCCCCCTTTTACTGGTGATATCCCAGTTTTAACATTTGCAGATATACATTCCCTTGTAGATGAAAAGTAATACATTTTATTTAAATAGCTCATTCCTGAGTTTAAAGTTCTCGTATAACCTAGCTTCTGCTAAAATCTGCACAGCATAATTTCCCGAGTTTAAACCACCAGATTTGATTGCCTCTCTTCGAGCAAAAAGCCACATATTACAAGTAGTTTCTAATTGTGACAAAACTTTTGACATCTCTAAGGGATTATACAGATGTAAGGTTGTACTTCTAAAAGATACCACGAAAACATGAGCCCTCCTATAATTACGTACTACTGAGCTTCTGCACCTGGCTAGTTCCGAGATAATCCCGTTTCTCGGTAGGACTTTGCAGTCTCTAATCAGAGACCTTGACAAAGAAATCGGGAGCATTTTAACGAAGTAGATGAAAATAGGCAAATGCTCTTGAAACCCCATGGAACACCAGCAGACGTGATCAGGGCCCGATGCCACGCCCTATATACTTTAATAGCCTCTCCTGGCCTATTTCTCACACTCCGTTGATAAGTAGATTCTTCTGACTACTGGCTATAACCTGAGATTTTAAAAGTGAAAACTCTGCCAGAATACACTTTGTAAACTCTTGAATACTGTACAGGAGCTGAAAGAGACCTTTGTGTAGCGCACGCGTGTGTGTTTTGCCATAAACAAGCAAATTAAAATCTGATTAGCGAAGAGCCTATTGGCTTCATTCACTTGCAGAAGACAAAGAATTTCTGAGGGAAGCAAGGCTACGCCCCACCTAGTGAGCTGGGAAAGCAGCATGTGCCCCGCACTGTCCTGGGGTGAAGCAGGATGACAGCTACCACAGAACCCCAAGTCCCTCGTTGTCCAGATCCCACATGGGCAACATTAGGAACCGTGTAGGTCAGCCTCAAAAAGTATCCAAAAACATCACTTCTCCAGAAATAGCTATTATCATCATCGGGAAAGTAGTAGATTTTCAAGAAGTGCACATAAAACTTTACAAGAGAAATCCCTTATCATTCCACGGGAAAATTTAAAAGGAAAAAAATAAAAATCACGATTTAGCTTTCCTAACGCATGGCTATGGCTTTGCTCGGTTGTTCTTAAAAATAATTTATGTAAAGCAGGATTTTCTCTAAATATACCACGCTCTCCCATATACACACTGAAAATATTTGCATATAGTGTGTGTGTGCACTGCTATACACATGGTGAAAACTTAAAAATATGGACTGCATAAATCAGTAGCTGATTTTAATTCTACACCGACTTCAACAGATTTGTTTGTGATTTCTGAACTCCTCAGGTACAAAAGCTCTTTCTTGCTGGCTGTGGTTCTAGACGATGTTTACACTCGAGAGTGTGCAAAAATACTTCCTATATAAACAAAGAGAGAAAGGCGCCAGGAGCTTGGTCTTCTAACCCTGCCTTTGCTATTAAATATCGACTTGATGTACATGACGGAGCCCCCAGCAAAGTTAGTCTGTCATGCTATAGTGAACTTGATATTTTGCCCGAGACACTTTTTTCTCATGAATATAAGTTGCCTGCCATTTATTATGAGATTTCCCCCCCTGATTGACACCCCATTATGTATATTCACTGAAGCTCAAACAGGATTTCAAGTGATCAATATACCATTTGTGCTGAAAATCTCTTAGCAGCTCTGCAGTGACACAGAAATAGGTCTTGGTGAACAGAGTTATATGAAAATCCATGTTCTGGGCAGAGGGGCAGAAAGAGGAAGGCAAAAAAGCCAGGGAAGAGAAGGTAGGATAGATGTTTTTCCCAATAAAAACCAGCTTTCCACACCTTGACCACTGATAAAATGCTTTAAATGCCTATGAATTTTTCAAAAATACTTCAAACTATATGTTGAGGTCTCTAAAGCAGCAGGAGGGGTCCAAACGAGCACCAGGTCCCTTTCTGAGAAGGGACCGTTCCCTCCATCAAGAGTCACCCTTGGAAATACTCGACATCCATAAAGTGAAGAAGGCAGACCAGACCCATCCCTGGGGAAATCTGTAAAATCCTGCACCATCCAAAGTCTTTGAAAGAGTAATGGCCTCTTACCTATTTCAACACTTCGCATTTTATAACTGAAGTGTGGCAGAGCCCCGAAGGGTGACCTTCATCGGCTGAGCTAAAGAGGCATTTTTGTTAACGTGCACGGTGGGGGAGGTAGCTCAAGTTGCCATAGGATTTCCTTTGGCACACACATGTCTACATATGGGAGCATCTGTTTGTTTGAGCCAGGAGAAGATCAGAAGAGGCAGGGCCTCCCAGGAAGATGTGCCATCCTGGGAAGCGTCAATTCAGCATTACCCAGACACCAGAGGTCCATATTCTATTTCCAGAAACATACTGGGGTGGGGAAGGGTAGGGAAGATGGCTGTGATGCAGTTGTAGAAAATTACACTGCTGTGCCAGGAACAAACGGTGGTCTAAGTTAAGTTCGGCATTCCTCCCCCCACCCAGGGGGATGCCAGCGTCTCCTTTTAGACTCTTATTTATGAGGTTTGAGTCTCGGGTAGAAGAAATGAGAAACGGAAGGACTACTCTGCACAAAAGCTTCAGAATTACTGATGTGTGATCACTTGGTTTGCAGCACTTACATTTCGAATGACTCTCGGGCAGAAGAGCAGTCCCCATCCACTTATCAAAGGCACACCTGTAATACCAAGATATTTAGATCATTAGCAGTCTGGATAGTTTCCAAGTCCAAGAACAGCAAAGATTTACAGGCATTTGAACAAAGGAGAGAGCATCCTGAACTGCCTCTAGACAAAAGCTATTTCTCAAGATTTTTAGTTCTAAAACCTAGAGCATGACTACTTTTAAACTGGCAAATTCAAAGAAGTCACATTGCAAAAATATACTTTATTCACAATATGAATTATTGTATCTGTTCACTGCCTCTTCTTGAAGGTCTTTAATACTAAGGTACCCAAGCACAACAGAATTGGAGCCGAACATCCACCAAGAAAAAATAAGAACTCTCCCCGCTACCCCAAGTCTCCTCAAAATAAATAACCAAATAATCCTAAATAGCAATACTAGTTTGTGTGGGATGCATGTGTTTACCGAAAAATGTGCACACTGATGTGCATTCTTTAATTCTGCAGATTTATGTGCAAGTATTTAATGTCATATAACTTTAAAGGAGCACCGATTACCAAATGGTTTTTTAAAAGCAATTCCCTACCAATACTCAACCCAACTCAATGCCCACACACCCCAAAACATATGAATATATTAGTTTTTAAATACTTAAAGACAATAATATCACTTAAAGACAGTGATATTATTGATATTCGTATTTTAAAACTCCCTGTAATAAGTGGATTAGCTAAGTGTGCTCTCTTCAATTTCCTTGCAAAATACACATAACTAGACACCCTCAAACCGAGAAAGGTAGATTCTTGGAGGCTAGCTCTGAAAGGAGTCAGATGTCAGCTGCCCCTGTCCATCCTGCAAGGCTCTCTAGTATCCTGCAAAGGTTCATTTATAGCCCTGGCCAGTGTGGCTCAGTTGGTTGGGTGTCGTCCCTTAAAGCAAAAGGTCACTGGTTTGATTCCTGGTCAGGGCACACGCCTGGGTTGCGGGTTCAGTCCCTGGTTAGAACGAGTTCAATGACTGATGTTTCTCTCCTTCTCTTCCCCTCTCTGGAAAATAAATGAAATCGCTCCGGGTACATTAGCACCATCTTCTATGATAAAAAATGAGATTGGTTGGCAGGCTAAAGCAACCCAGGTGTTTATTCAGCCAACACATTCATTTTACCAGGAGGTGGGTGTTCTGGAATGCTCCTCATACAATGCTGTGTACACATTGCACTGTCAGAACTCAAGGAGGTAGTGTTCTGGAACCTTCTTCCACTGCAATTAACTGTGCAAGTGGGCAGAGCTAGCTCCCACAAAATAATCACTGCAGCTCTTAGGAAAAGACCCTCTTTGAAACCAGGCTCCCAGGGCACCAGCGTCTGAGGAAGCACCAGAGACGTCCTACAAATAGGATTCTTGAAGCCAAAGCTGAACTCTGTCTTGATTTTAGGGTGACCTGCAATCACAGCAATTCACCTGACTGTGTGTTCCTGGTGAAATCTCAAAGCCTTCCAGGTGCCAGGATTTATAGGGGGTTGGTTTGTGGATTTCAAAGAGGGGGAAGATGGTATAAGAAGGAAGGAAAAAGAACAGGAGGTGGTTCCAGCAGCTTTGAATTTAGCATTAGATCCAAAGAGAACATACAGCTTCCACCTGGAGTCTCAGTTTGAACTGGAATAACTGCTGAGATACCGCTACCCCCCCCCCCCCCCACACCTAGGTTTAGTGATGCATTAATCTACTCTAGCTACCAGGGGAAAACTGTTATTTTTTTCCTTTAAGTGATTAATTTGCCTTGAAAAGGGAATGGTAACATCAAGTGGGCAGCCATTGGAAAACTTTGTTTTTAAAAAAAGGAAGAAAAAATAATGTCTTGGAATCTCTGTTCCTCGTGGCCCGACCGCCGTCTGCAGTAGATGATGCGGTAAGCATGGCTCTGACTATAATGAATTGTGCATTTACAATGAACGCCTCCCTGTACAGAGCAGCTCAGAACGTCTTTCTCCCCATAGACTGGATATGAGATGTGAAATCTCGCCTTGTTGAGGAAGTGGCCTTTCTCTAACCTGACATGACTGGTTCTCAAGCAATAAAAGGTAAGCTCACTCACCTGTCTCCTGCTCCAATTATGCATCTCTGTTCTAACTGAGATACCAGGTGCTGTCTGTTCCGCAAGCAGGTTTACTGCCTGAAAAGAAGCCCCCTCTTTCTAAAACAAACAAACAAAAAACAAACAAAAAAACCCACCTTACTTTTATTTTTAAAATTTTCATTAAGAATACCAGAGCAAAAACAACTCTTTTTGGTTTTCATTCTATGCTTTGATATTTGTCCTTCCAATCATGTCTTTTAGCCCCCGGGGTCTTAAAATTGGGAAGCAGCTCCCACTTTAGAGCCCTTTTCTACCAGAAGCAACCTTTCAAAGTTAAATGGACATTTTAACAATCTGACAGGTGAATCTGAATACTACTAAATACCTACCTATGGGTTAAAGCCTACCATCCGACATTTTAATAATTATTTATATAAACATAACAAATGAGCCTAGAAACTGCCTCTCACTGCACCACTGCAATTGTTGAATTCATTTCCTGGCCTTTCATGCAGCTGCTCAGAAACAGGGTGGGGCTCCCTGGCCTTGCATGCAATGTTAAGGGAGTCTGTGCGGCACAGAAAACTCAATTAATTCTTCTTCCTAGCCCAGGTTTTCAGCATCCTTTCCAAATGCCTTTGAAATAATCACATTGTTTGGAGTGTCACCATTTCTAACGTTAAGATTTAGATTAAAATCTTTGTGTCAAATCAAATGTTCTGTGCACAAGCATGGATGACAGGTATTGAAATGAAGGTGACAAATCCAGAAACTGGAGAAAATCGCCCTGAAGAAGACATGAGAAGACAGGCTTCTGTTGATGCATGTTTCTGTTGAATCTCTCTCTCTCTCTCTCTAGTTTTTACAGGTATGGTTCCTTAGAGTGCACAAGTCACACCCAACCCTGCTAAGCCATGCCGGGTCCCTTATGAGTCAGCAGGCCACTGAGCAGTCCAGACAGTGCAGCCCAGAGTGAACCCGCGAGAGCTCTCTTTGGACACACCCATTGTACTAAGCCTGACTCTGAGGTTTTAAAAAAGCATCTTTATGCTATTTGGTGCCTGGCCGCGGAACTTGCATCAAAAACTGCACCCCTCCACCTCCACCAAAGAGGACTCTGGCTCCCACCGTGGGAGCACTTCCCTTCAGGTCTTACAGAGCGCAATTGGATTAGGGCTCCTTTCTTTCTCAAGGGGCAACTCCTGGTTCTTTTCCTCCCTAGTCTGCATGGTATCAGCTTGACATTCCCTTCGGAGGCATATGACAAATCAAATTGGCCTCATTGTACTCATCAAACGACCATCTTTTCTATTTCCAAGCGCTGTTTCCTCCCCTCCTTGTACAATCATGGACACACCAAATGTATATATATGTAAAAATATATCCACACACACAAAAAAGTCATTTTGGGTTGTTTTTTTTTTTGAGGGGGTAAAGCGGTAAAAGATCATGGATACAACTCACCCTAAAGAAAGAAAAGCAATCAATAGCCATAAAGCCAAGGACACAGTCTCTAAATGACTTTAAATACCTGGTGCTTACACCTTCCATTTAAAGCATTATTCCAAAAATACGGGTATCGTTAGCTTTGAAAAACTTTACCAAAGACTGGAGTAAATTATTTTCCACGTCTTTTCACATGATTCAGCACTTTTAATGCCAATTTATGGCAAGAAGTTAAAAGGCAAAGGGGTATTTTCTGAGTGCCTTAAAGCCTCACGCACTCTTCACCGAGCCAGCACGGGGGTATATCAGAAATACGGGGGTCACTGGTTTGCTGCGGTTAACGTCCAGTGACCACCTCAGAGCAGCGCAATTTCTCTCTCCCGCATCGTAGTGGCTTTTGGGGACGGCATGACCCGCCGCAGAGACTGTACCCCATTTCGGGCTCATCCTGCTCGCCCGGAAGCCACACACACGCAGGCACATCAACGCACCTGTGTAGCCCCCGCCAGCTGCAGCTCCAGGCTCCACCTGATGTGTCTTTTCCACCTTTGTCAAGTATCTCAAGGCAAGAATTTCACGAAGCCCTTCCCCCAAGTCGAGGCTTTTGCGGGAGCCCCCAACCCGCGGTGGCAGCGAGAGGAGACCGAGCTGGAGAGAGACCTCGGACTCGCTTTGCAAACTTAACCTGCGTGTCGCACGGACTCGCGTCCGCATCCGAAGACGCACACGTACCCCGCACTGTCCCCGCAGCATCCCACGCCCACAGTGCACACTTACCTGAGGGTCCTCAAGCCGCGCGCCGCCGCGATTCAACCTCCCGTCGCGACCTCCGCCCGCGAGCCTCCGCGTCCGGGGCCGGGGACCGCGGGCCGGTCCGGGCAGGACGCCGGGACGCCGGGGGCTGGCAGGAGGAGCGCGCCCGGGCGGGTCTGCGCCGAGCCCGAGCGAGCGGGCGAGCCGGACGGGAGGGGCCATTTGTAACCGAGCAGACGCTACCACCGCCCCTTACTCGCGGGGGGCGGGGGCGGGCGGTCAGGTGACGGCGGCCCACCCTCCGCCGCCAAGCCGGGTGGTTCCTGCCCAGGAGGAGCCCCCTGGCGCGCTCTGATTGGAACTCCCGCCGCAGTGGCGGGGGCGGTGGGGGGCACGTGACAGCCCGGCCGGGCGGCCCGGCGCGCCCCACCCCCGCTGGGCACCCCATCTTCCTCCTGGAAAAGCCGGGGGACACAGGGGAGGCGGGGGGATCACGCGAGGTGCAGGAGAGCCTACCAGCCCCCTTTACCCGCAGTCTGGGGTGCTCTCGGCCGCTATGGGGAAAGGAAGGGTTCCCCCGCGGCCGGCCGGCCTTCACTGTCCTCCTGCCCTGCCCTTGGCCGCAGTACCCTCCCCCACACCTCTAGACGCTGGCAATCTGTGTAAAGCACCGCCACTCTATAGCTGCCAGTGGCACTTAGGAATGTGTTTTTCTCTCTCTGCACATCAGCGCATTGTGCCAGAGAGAACGCACGACGATGCGTTGCAGACACCGCCCAAGTCCGAGGCCTGGCGGACCCCGACCACGCCCGGGGATGTAAGACGCCTCCCGAGTTAGGTCGCGAAGAGTGTCGGGCCAGCTCCCTCGGGAAGAGGAGGGGGTGCTGTGGAAGCTGCAAATCCCCGATCATCTCCAGGAGGCAGGCAGGGTGGAGGGGGAGAGGACGGCCTTCGGAGTGCGAGACCACTTCCCAGCCTCTCGGAGCACGTTGTTAGTAATAAAGGTCAAGTTAAAACAACTAAGCTTAGTAGTGCCGGCAGGGACGCGCCGCGTGGCCGTGGGAAGCCAGGCTATTAATCATCCATAATGACTATTGCTTTTCTCGGGTGGGAGGATGCTCCCCCACACGCGCCGGAGTTGCACGCTGTTCTAAAGCCGCGGTGCTCCCGCAGAACAAATGGATTCCGCAACCGCTCCCCCACCTCTCCGAGGCCCTTCCTCCCAGCTGCACCCCCCTGGAAGGCAGGAATTCGGAGAAAATGCGGTGTCACGTTCGCCACTGTGCTCGCGGACGCGTCTGCGCCAACTGCAGCAACACGTGGGGACCGCGAAGCTGGGCGTCTGCTCTCCATTTGGGTGGTTATACTGGTGTACGTATAGGATAATTTATTGTAACCAGGTTGGAAGAAGTCTGTACAGTCGATTCTTGCAAACTTTTGTCCAAGGGAGTTTTCTACTCGATTAGGGAGCTCAGCTGAGTCCAGGGACCCGCAGGGAGGAAGACGGAGGCCCCTGGTCCCCACTTGGATCAGCCGAGCAACCCGTCTTTCGCCCCTGAGGACCTTTGCAACAGGAAAGGTGACTGTCAGTGCCGAAGCCTGGGAACCTTGACTTGGTACCCGGGTTTCGCTGGGCGTGGGGTAAGTGAGGGGCAGGTTTACCCGAAAAGGAGGCTTGCCAGGAAAGCTTCTGGAACAAAACTTTGAGGAAGCTGAGAATCAAACCCTTGTAAATCGGGTTCGGGGAAGGGGAGAAGCATCCGACGGAAAAAGAAACGCCTCGCTACCGTTATGCTCCCCTTCCTCCCTCCCCCCTCCCATTTGCTCAAACCGCAGAGGATGGAGCTGTCGTATGAAGAAAGTGTAAGGCCGTCGGGAGGGAAACACTCGGTTCAAAAAAACAAAGCCTCTTTAATAGGAGGGTGAGTTTTCTATGTCCGGGTGTTAATGTACTGCCACGTTAAAACTGGAGGTTGATTGTAACAAGAGAATCCCAGCGCAGAGGACACAGAATTTTCACAATTAAAAACAAATACTCTCCCCCCTCACTCCTGCATTTCACCCCCCTTCACACAAACACCCTAATCAGCTAGTCTAGCAAGAATTGGGGACCGGGAGGCTGTAGCCCCAGGTAGGTGGCGAGCCACCAGTTTCCGCACCGCCAGAGGAGGTAATTTCCCAGCGGATCTGGCAGATACTCAGTTAAAATCCCTTCTGCGGGTCCGGACGCTCCAGGGGCCGAGGCAGGCGGCAAGCAATGACTCAGTACCTGCTTTTGTTTTTGTTTAGTTGAACTCTGGACCATCTTTGTTTGAAATGTTTTATTTTGCGTGTCTGGGAATTACTTTGTGCAGTTACGTGCGTGCCCCCCCCCTCCAACACACACGAGGGGAGTCGCCCCGCACCAGGGAGGTGCATGTCACTGGTGCTTTGGACTTTCAGGGGCTCTGCCCTCGGGAAGCTGAGAGAGGGCGACACCCTCGGTGTGGCTACAGTTTCGAGACAGGTACGTCGGGAAGGCCCTCCTCCCGCTGCTTTGGAAGTGGGGATCTGGGGATGGAGGTACCAGGGCGTTCTGGGTACAGCGCTGGTCTCAGGGAGGGGCAGAGGTGTCGGAGGCAGAGACTGGACGAGGTCAGGCTAGTTCTCCGGATTCCAAGTTCATTGTCTACCAGGTCACGCTCTGTTGAGAAAATGGGCGACACTAGAGGTGGGGAGGGGGGAGAGATAGACAGACTGGCAGGGACTGTGCAGGGCCCCGCTTGCCATGGGAGGGGGACACAAGGCTGATCCACACTCGACTCCCGCGGCAGTCTCGCCGGCGCCGGCAGCCGCAGAGACTTTGCCTTCAGCGTCCTCCGGTGGCACCATCCGGGTTTGCGGAGCAAAGACCGAGCACAGGAGCAGCCGCTGTGGGTTGGTACGGACCACGTCTTAGGACTGTGAGAAGCTGCCCTTGGGGGACCTGGAGACGGAGAGGTTAACAAAGTGAAGAATTTGCCCTGACTTTTCACATAAAATGAAGCTGGTAATGCTAAGCGCTTAAAAGACTCCACTAGGAATTTGGAGGCGGAGTGGGGTAGGAAGGGGTTAATACTAGGTTTAGGGCCACTGTGTGATATGCCCAATTTAAACAATCTCCCCCTCTCAGGTCGCCCGTTCTGGAGAGCTCAACCCAGTTGGAGGCGCCGCTGCGCTTGCGGTCACTTCCTGCTCTATGACACCTGGCCTTGTTCCGCAACTCCCACGTGCCCGCGGCCAAACCCCTCCGAGCCGGTGGGACCCAGCCCGCCCTCCCCCAGTTAAATGGACCCTTTTCCTCTCATTCCGAGGATAAGTTAACCCCGGCAGGGACCGCAGTGCGACCGGTGGTTACCTCGCCAGTCCCGCTGCCTCCTGTGCGCCCCGCGCGGAATGCGGGGCTGCAGCAGTAGCCGGGCCATCGCCTTGCAGTGCCGCCCGCCCCCTCACCTGCAGCCACACCTTGGTCGCTTACCGTCGCCCCCCCCCCTCACCCCTCAGGGCCGCCTTCCCTCCCCAGTGCGCTCCCCGGTACTGACCCCCCCAGAGCTAGGGGAAGAAGCCTGTGTTTATGTGCCCTTGTTCGTGTGCTGGCGTAGGTGAGCGCACACGACGCTGATCCGCGACCCCATGGCTGCCCGCTTCTCAGGTCCACCCACGTGGAACCCGCCGGCCCTCGCTGGCCCCGGCCCCGGTCTCCAGCTCGGCTGCGGGTGCAGTTCCCTGGAAGCCCCACAGCTTTCCCACCGGTTCCTGTCCTTCCCAGTCTTTCCCCTATGCCGGGGTTCGGCCAGTAAGGAAGCCCCTTTTTCCCCCGCCCACTTCCCAGCCATTCCAGGACAAAGCCGCCGAGCTTCCCGCACCAGAGCGGAAAAAAGGCCCAGACACCGGAGTGGAGACGCTCGCGGAGAGCGCCTCCAGGCGCCGGGCCTTGGTCCCGTCCCAGCTACTGGCCTGTCCCTGGGGTGCTGGGCTGGGGCGCGGGGCAGGCACCCCACCCACTGTACCTCCAGCGCCGGCACGCGGCCGCTGCTGCGCTGCAGGAAGAGGGCCCCGCGGCGCGGGTTCTTCCACAGACACGTGCCCCTCGTGTGCGCGCCCCAGGCCTGCAGAGGCTACCCGCCTGGCGCTACCGGTATTTCGGCGCGGCCGCGCCCTCCCTGGCCGCAATGCTTCGCTGCCTGCTTTTGGAGTCTCCTTGGAGTCTTGGCTGCAGCATCCAAGGCCAGGTTCCGCCTCTGCGAGCCGGGCTACCTGAATGCCAGCGGCCCACTGCCCAGAGACCGCACCTCCAGCACGAGTCCCAAACTCACCTTTTCTGATGGGCGGTGGCTTCAGTCCCTGCACCCGGGCTCTCAGCGACCGCCCACGGTCACCCGGGGGGCGCATCAGAGGGCGTCCCGGAGGCGCCAGCACCCTCCTTAAACCATTCCCGGGCTTGCAGCACAGCACCTTCACCAGCCACCCTCCCTGGCAGTGGGGGAGGCATAGCCCTGCACCCTCTGCCCTCTCTCACTCTCATGCCAGTGCCCACCTACAACCACAGCTGAACTCCGAGAGGCGAGAGGCGAGGCCGAGGTCTCCCTCTCCAACTCCCAATTCCAACGCTATGCAGCGCACTGCAACGGACAGCGAGGACCGCAAGGTGAGGGAGGGAGCGGCACTTAGGAGCTAGGCGGATTCTTAAAATTTATGAAATAGCCTTCTGCCCCTGGCCATGGCGTTTTTAAGAGGATTATACTTGTATTATTAAAAAAAAAAAAAAAAGTAGATAAGCCAGGCGCATTCGCACATTTAGAATATTAAAGCATTTTGAGATAATCTTAGAGTCACATGCAATTGTTCAGAAACAATACAGAGAGATTGCGCATCTTTACCCAGCCTTCCACAATGTAACAATTCCCAAAACTATAGTACCATATCACAACCAGGGTATTGGTATTGATACAATCCATCCATATTTGCATTTCCTCCGCTTTACTGGTACTCATTCGTGTATGTATTTATGTATTTATGTATTTAGTGCTATACGATTTTATCTTATGTGTAGGTAGGTACATGTCCAACACCACAGTTGGGATACAGAACTGTTCCATCACCCCAGGATCCCTCCTGTTGCTTTTATAACCAGACCTACCTGTGGGGGATGGAGGGGGGAGGGCTTGACAACCACTGACCTGTTTTTCTATCATTTTGTCATTTCAATCATCTTATATAAATGGAATTATACACTAATGTCTTTTCGGACTGGCTTTATTCACTCAATAGAATTCCCTTGAAATTCATCCAAATCATTGTATCAATAGTTCACTTTTAAAAATTGCTGGGTAGCATTTCAAGGTATGGAGGTGCCGTAAAGGTAAACCATTCACCCATTGAAAGACATCTTTGGGGGTATTACAAATAAAGCTGCTATGCACATTTGTATACAGGTTTTTGTGTGAATGTGTTTTCTTTTCTCTGGGATAAATTGCTGGGTCATATGGTAAGCACATTTTTAGTTTTGTGAGAAATATCGTGCTGTTTTCCAAAGGCCTGCACCATTTTATATTCCCGTCACTAATGTATAGTGATCTAGTTTCTCCTCATCCATGGCAGCATTTGGTGTTGAACTACTTTTTATTTTGGTGATTTTAATAGGTGTAGTAATATCTCATTATGGTTTTAATTTGCCTTTCCTTGATCTTTTGCCCATTTTCTAGAGTTTGTTTTTATTGTTAATTTTTTTCTGTTGTTTTTAAAAGCACTTCTTTGAGGTATGATTGACATACAGAAAGCTGTACATATTTAATGTGTACAACTTGGTGAGTTTGGAGATAAATATACACTTGAAACCATTACTACAACCTATGCCATAAACAACTATCCCTTCCAAAAGGTTTTTCCTGCCTTCTTTATGTGTTATTATTTTTTATGATAAGCACTGTTAAGAGCTATTCTCCTAGCAAAATTTTAAGTATAAAATACAACATTAACTGTAGGCACTACCCTGTATAGTAGGTCTCTACAACTTACTCACCTTGTATAACTGAAACTATACCCTTTGACTAATATCTCCCTCTTTCCTGCTCCTGCCAGGCCCTGACACCCACTGTTCTACTCTCTGCTTCTGTGAGTTCGACTAGATTAGATTCCTCATATGAGTGGTATCAGTGGTATCATGGTATTTATCCTTCTGTGCCTGGCTTTAGTTCATGTAGTGTAGTGTCCTTCAGGTTCATCCATGTTGTTACAATGCCAGAATTTCCTTCTTTTTTAAGGCTGAATAATATTCCATCATATGTATACACCATGCTTTCTTTATACACTCATCTATTGGTGGACATTTAGGTTGCTTTTATGTGTTGGTTATTGTGAATAATGCTGCAGTGAACACGGGCATGCAGTTATCTCTTCAAGATCCTGATTTTAATTCCTTTGGATATATACCCAGAAGTGGGATTATTGGATCATATGGTAGTTCTATTTTTTTTTTGTTAATCCTCAGCTGAGGACATGCTTATTGATTTTAGAGAGAGGAAGGGAGGGAGAGAAACATCGATGGGTTGACTCTTGTACACACCTCAGCCAAGACCAAACCCACAACCCAGGTGCGTGTCCTGACTGGGAATCAAAACCTTTTTGTTTGTGGGATGACACTCATCCAACTGCACTGGCCAGGGTAGTAGTTCTATTTCTTTTTCTTTTTTTCAAGAAACCACCATACTATTTTCTATACTGGCTGCACCAATTTATATTCTCATCAACAGTGTACAGGGTTCCCTTTTCTCCACATCCTGGCCAATATATATATATATATATTTTTAAAAAGTCATCTTATCAGGTGTGAGGCAGTATCTCACTGTGGCTTCAAGTTGTATTTTCCTGCTGATTAGGGATGTTAAAGTCCTTTTCATGTACCTTTCCCCATTTGTAAGTCTTCCTTTGCCCATTCTAAAATAGGGTTATCGGGGAGGTTACTATTGAATTGTAGGAACCTCTTATATATTTTAGTTATTAAACCTTTATCAGATCCATGTTTCCCAAGTATTTTCTCCGATTCTGTAGGTTGCCTTTATTCATTTTGGTGATGGTGTTCTTTGTTGTGCCGAGCTTTTTGCTTTTCAGTTTGACGTAGTCGCACTTGTCCATTTTTGCTTTTGTTGCCTGTGCTCTGGGTGCCATTTCCAAGAAATCATTGCCAAGGCTAACGTCAAAAAGCTTTCCCCCTGTTTCCTTATAGTAGTTTTATGGTCTCGGACCTCTTATTTAAGTCTTTGATCCCTTTTGAGTTTTTGTGTGTGGTGTCAGATAAGGGTCCAATTTCCTTCTTTGCATGTGGATATCCAGTTTTTCCAATACTACTTACTATAGAAACGATCCTTTCCTTAGTGTATATTCTTGGCATACGTGTTGAAGATTAGTTGATGATATACGGGTAGCTTTATTTCTGGTTTCTGTTGTTTCATTGGTCTATATGCCAGTACCATACTGCTTTGATTAGTGTAGCTTTGTAATGTATTTGGAAACCGGGAAGTGTGATGCCTCTGGTTTTGTTCTTCTTGCTCAAAATTGCTTCGGCCACTCAGAATCTTTTGTGGTTCCTTTTGAATTTTAGGATTTTTTTTTCTATTTCTGTAAATAATACCATTAGGCTGTTGACAGGCATATTTATTGAATTTATAGATCTCTTGGGTAGTATGAACATTTTAATATTATCAATTCTTCCAATCCATGAACACAGGATGTCTTTCCATTTATTTGTGGCTGCTTTAATTCCTTTCATTGGTTTTTATTCTTTTCAGTGTACAAGTTTTTCACCTCCTTGATTACATTTCTTCCTAAGTATTTTATTCTTTTTGATGCTATTATAAACAGGATTATTTTCCTTTTCAGATAGTTTGTTGGTGGTGTATAGAAATGCAACTGATTTTTATGTTAATTTTGTATCCTGAAACTTTACTAAATATATTTTATGAGTCCTAACAGTTTTTGTGTGTGTGTGTGCGTGTGTGGTTTTCTACATATAAGACCATGTCATCTGCAAACAGAGACAAGTTTGCTTCTTCCTTTCTGATTTGGATGCCTTTTATTTATTTTTTCTTGGCTAATTGCTCTGGCTAAGACTTCCAGTACTATATTAAGTAGACGTGGTAATAATGGGTATTCCTGCCTTGTTCCAGATCTTAGAGGGAAAGCTCTCAGTTTTTTACCATTAAATGTGTATGGTATTAGCTGTGAACTTCTCATATATGACCTTCAATGTACTAAGGTAAATTCCTTCTATACCTAATTTGTTGAGAGGTTTTTATCATGAAAAGAGTGTTGAATTTTGTCAGATGCTTTTTCTGCATCTGTTGAGATGATCATGGGCTTTTTTATCCTTCATTCTGTTAATGTATTGTGTCACATGAATAATTTGTACATAGTGAATCATCCTTGAATGACAGGGATGAAGCACACTTGGTCACGGACAGTATTTTCAATGTGCTGTTTAATTTGGTTTGCTCATATTTTCTTGAGGATTTCTGCATCCGTGTTCATCAGAGATATTGGCCTGTGGTTTTCTCTCCCTGTGTTGTCGTTCTCTGACTTTGGTATCAGGGTTGTGCTGGCCTTTTCAAATGAGTTCGAAAGTGTTCCCTCTTCCACTTTTTGGAAAAGTTGGAAAAGGCAGGTATTAGTTCTGCTTTAAATGTTTGGTAGAACTTGCTTGTGAAACCACCATCTAGTCCTGGGCCTTTTTTTTTTTTTTTTGGGAAGTCTTTGGTTACCGATTTTTTATAATTTTTTCCACTATTGGTCTCTCCTTGGTTTCTCCATGCTTTCTATTTCCTCTTGATTCACTATTGGTAGGTTGTATGTTTCTAGAAATTTATCCATTTTTTTCTAGGTGGTCCAATTAGGTATGTAATTGTTCGAAACAGTCCTTTATCATCCCTTTTTATTTCTGTGGCATCAGTAGTAATGTCTCTTCTTTCATTTATGATTTTATTTACTTGAGTCTTCTCTCTTTTTTCTTAGTTTAGATAAGGTTTATTGATTTTGCTTATCTTTTCAAAACACCAACTCTTAGTTTCATCAAAATTTTATATTGTCCTGGCTGGTTTGGCTCAATAGGTTGAGTTCTGGCTTATACACAGAAAGGTCACTCTTTCAATTCCTGGTCAGGGTGCATGCCTGGGTTATAGGCCAGGTCCCCCGTTGGCGGCCGGTGAGAGGCAACAGATCAATATTTCTCTCCTTCTCTTTCTCCCTCCCTCCCCCCCTCTCTAAAAAATTACATAAAAATCTTTAAAAACTTTTTTTTTCTTTTTTTTTTTTTTATTTATTCAAATCACCACTATTGTACCTTTTTTTTTTTCCAGATTTAATGTGTTTTATTGATTAAATTATTACATTTGTGCCAATTTCCCTTCCCTCTGCTCCCCTCCACCCGGTGGCCCCCCTCCCTCCAGTTGTCCCCCCCTTTTAGATTATGTCCATTAGTTGTGCATACAGTTCCTCCCAACCTCTCTCCGTCTATTCCATTCCCTCCTACCTTGATCCCCAATTCCTATATCATCTCCCTCCCTTTCCCCATTCCCCCTCCCTGTTGACCTCCCCCCAATATGCTTCCCGTACCCACAGTTCCTCTTCCACTCTCGTTGCCTATTTAGTTTGCCTTTGTTTCATCTCCCTAGCTTCTGTTTTTTTTTTAAACCAGTCCCTTTAACATCTCATATAACAGTGGTTTGGATCTAATGAACTCTTTCAGTTTTATTTTGTCCTGGAAACACTTTCTCTGTCCTTCTATTCTGAATGACAATTTCGCTGGATAGAGTATTCGTGGTTGTAGGTTTTGGATTTTCATTACTTTGAATATTTCTTGCCAGTCTCTTCTTGCCTGTAGGGTTTCCCTTGAGAAGTCAGCTGATAGTCTAATTGGGACCCCTTTGTACATAATTCTTTTCTTCTCTCTTGCTGCTTTTAAGATTCTCTCTTTATCTTTAATTTTTGACATTTTGATTATAATGTGTCTTGGAGTGGTTCTCCCTGGGTCCAGTCTCTTGGGAACTCTCCTTGCTTCCTGGACCTGCAGGTCTATTCCCTTCCCCAAGTCTGGGAAGTTCTCCTTTATTATATTTTCACTCAATTTTTCAAGTTCTAGTTCATCTTCCTCATTCTCTGGCAAACCAATGATTCTTATGTTGGGTCTTTTATAGCTGTCCCAGAGGTTTCTGATCCTTTCATTGTTGCTTCCCATTTCCTCTCGCTGCATTGGTTGACTGCTTGTTCCTTCTCCATATTCCAGTTTGTTGAAATGAACTCTGGATTTTATTTCCTTTCCTTCTGTCTCGTATGTGGTTTTGTTCCTTTCGTTATGAAAGTTTTTCGCTTCTTTCATATCTTTTTCCTGCTCTTTTGTGAATTCTGTAAGCCACCTGATAACAATGGCCCAGAACTGAGCCTCTGACAGGTTTCTTATCTGTTCATCTGTCAGGTTCTCTATCTGCTGCCTGATGAGTTGTGTTACCGGTATTTCTAAAGTTGCCTGCCTCATTTTGACAGATGCGTTTTGTTTTCCTGGGCTGGCTGTCGGCTGTCGGGGGCAGTGCCTGTGTACGCGTCACAAATCAGCGACCGGCCGGCGCCTGCCTGTCCGCGACCTATTTCGCAGCCCTGTGGTGCTTTCTTTGGGGGCGGGGGTCCAAGATGGATTCACACAGTTATTCAGCTAGGAGACCGGGATCTGTCCTCCCGCCCCCCTGGGCCTCACTGTTCAAGGCCCGCTCTCCCCAGCGCCGGAGTCGCGCACCGGCAGGGGCTTGCGTAGCTGGGACTCCTCGCCGGGGTCGCGCACCGCCAGGGGCTTGCGCAGCCCGGATTTCTTGCCCCCGCCGCTCCGGGTGCGACTGCAAACAGCACTGCCCACTTTAACTCTTACCTGCCCAAATGGCACCGCTGGTTTATAACTTCATATGTTGGACTTCCGTGTAGTTTTATTTTCTGGAATTTCTAGTTATCCTTTGTTTTGAAGTAGTTGTATTCCTCTATAGTTGTAGAGGGAGACCTAGCGTGTCCGTCTAAGCCTCCATCTTGGCCGGAAGTCTTTAAAAACTTTTATACTGTTTTTCTCTTCCCAATTTCACTTATTTCTGTTCTAAATCTTTATTATTTTCTTCCTTCTGATAACTTTGGGCTTAGTTCTTTTTTCTACTTTCTTGAGGTATATAGTTAAGTTATTTGAGATCCTTCTGTTATTTTTTTAAGTATATTTTATTGATTATATTGTTACAATAGTTCCAAATTTTTTCCCCTTTGATCCCCTCCACCCAGTATCCCCCTTCCCCTAGCAATTCCACTCCCCTTAGTTCATGTCCATGGGTCATGCATACAAGTTCTCTGGCTTCACCCTTTGCTATATTATCCTTTTAAAAAATAATTAATTGATTTTTTATAACAATAAAAAATAACAGTCCCCCCCTCTCACTTAAGACCCTTTATAATCTTATAAAGGACAATGGGCGAAGGTCTCATTCTCCTCTAGCTACTTCAAGCTGGGCATGGTCATCGTCCTACCTACCCTTGGGTCCAGAAATCCCTAATAAGAGTGGAGGTGTGGAGGGGAGGGTGGCCTTCCCACATGGGGAAGGTAGATCCTTCTGTTTTAATGAAGGCGTTTATCACTATGAACTTCCCTCTTATTAGTGTTTTTGATGTATCCTGTAAGTTTTGGTATGTTATGTTTTTTCATTTGTTTCAAGATATTTTTACAATTCCCTTTTAACCTATGGTTGTTCAAATGTGTGTTGATTAATTTCCATGTATTTGTAACTTTTCCTGTCTTCCTTTTGTTATTGATTTCTAATTTTATTCCATTGGTTGCAGAAAAGATACTTGGAATGATTTTAACATTTTTAAATTGGTCAGAACTTGTTTGGTGACCTAGCACGGGATCTGTCCTGGAGAAAGTTCTGTAAACACTTGAGAAGAAAGTGTGGGTGGTCTGCTGCTCTTGAGTGGAGTGTTAGGACAATTTGATCTACAGTGCTGTTCAAGTTTGCTGTTTCCTTATTGATTTTCTCTCTGGATGTTCTATCTCTGACGGAACGTGGGGTATTGAGGTCCCCTAATATTATTGTATTGTTGTCTAGTTCTTCCTTTAGATCTGTCAGTGTTTACTTTATATGCTTAACTGCTCTGATGGTGGGTGCATATATACTTAGTTATATATTAACTGTCTCCTTTAAGCTGACAATTTAAGTTCAATTGCATAAAAACTCTACACTTTTCAGCTCCCCTCCATTTATTTTATTTGTCAGACTCTTCTTTTTACGTTCTATATCCATTAACAAATTTTTATGATTATAGTGATTCTTAATGCTTTTGTTTCTTAGCCTTTATATTAGGGTTAGAAATAGTTTATGCCTTGTGCCGGCTCACAGGAAGGCTGATGCTAGTAAAGCGAAACTATTCTTCTTAACATTTTCAATGCATCTCTGCTGGTTACTGGCATGCTGTGAACCCGAGCCTGGATATTGGAGCTCTCAGGATGATGCAGAGATGCTTGTTAAATCGGTATTTCTGTGAGGGTGTGAGGGCAGGAACCTCCTATTCTGCCATCTCGCTGCCATCACTCTTCTGAGGGTTCTTTACATGTTCTAAAAAGAGCCCTCTTCCGGATATGTGGTTTGCAAATATTTTGTCCCAGTCAATCGCTTGTCTTTTATCTGCTTCACATGGACCTCTGCAGAAAAGTAGTTTTCAATTCTGATAAGTCCAATTTATCAAACTTTCATTTTGTGAATCTTACTTTTGGTATCAAGTCTAAGGATTTTTTTCCTAGCCTAAATTCTGAAGATTTTTCTCTAATTTTTAAAAAATAAATTGTATAGTTCTGCATTTTATATTTAAGTCTGTGATCCATTTTGTTTTTTTAATAAATATTTTATTGCTATTCTATTACAGTTGTCCCAATTTTTCCCCTTTTGCCCTCCTCCACCCAGCCCATTCCCCACTCCCGCAGACAATCCTCACCTTGTTGTCCATGTTAATGGGTCATTCATACATGTTCCTTGACTAGTCCCTTCTCCTTCTTTCCGCTCTTAACCCCATTTCGTTAACTTTTCTATAAGGTTTGAAGCTTAGGTTGAGGTTTGTTTTTTGTTTTTGCATATGGATACCTAGTTGTTCTAGCATCATTTGATGAAAAAGCTATCATTTCTCTATTGAATTGTTTTTGAATGTTGGTTGGCATATTTGTGTGGTTCTATTTCTGGGCTCTCTATTCAGTTCCATTGATCAATGTGTCTATCCTTCACCAATACCACACTGTTTTGATTCTGTAGCTATATAGTAAGCTTTACTGTCAAGAAGAGTAATACAGGAATTGCATAACATCTGTGATTAAGCATATGGGGAAAACTGACGTATTTTCTATGTTGCGTCTTCTCATCCATAAATGTGGTCTATCTATTCCATTACTGAGGTCTTCATTGATTTTGTTCATCAGCACTTTGCAATTTTCAGCAAGCAGATCCATGTTTTGTTATATTTATACCTAAGGGTTTCATTTTCTTTGGGTCAATTGTAAGTGATATTGTATTTTCAATCTTGGTTTCCACACAATCATTGTGGAATGCAATTAATATTTGGGTGTTGATTTTGTATCCTGCAACCTTGATGAATTTACTTATCTGCTCTAGGAGTTTTCTGTGTAGACAGTCATGCTATTTGCAAATAAGACCAGTTTTATTTCTTCTGTTCCAATCTGTACGCCATCATCTTTTCTTGCCTTATTTCAGTGACTTCAAATTCCAGTACTTAGTTGTATAAGAGTGACGAGAACAGACACCCTTGTCTTTTTCCTGAGCTTATGGGAAAAGCATTTAGTCTTTCATCTTCAAATATGTTATTAACTGTAGGGCTTTTGTAAATACTTTTTATCAAATTGAGGTAATTCTCTATTCCTAACTTGCATAGAATTTTTATAATCAATCAATGTTGGATTTTGTCAAATGATTTTCCTGAATCAATTGATACGGTCATATATGATACAGTGATTAATATTATAGATTCATTTTTGAATGTTTTACCAACCTTGCACACCTGGAATAAATCTCACTTGGTCATGGTGCATAATTCTTATACATTTTTGCATTCAATATGCAATATTTTATTGAATGTTTTCACATCTAAATTCATGATAAATATTGACACGAACTTTTTTTGTACCACTTTTGTTTGGTTTTAGTGTCAGGGCCTCATAAAATAAATTGGGAAGTGCTCCTTCCTCTTTTGTTTTCTGGAAGAGATTGTATAGACTTAGTGTTAATTCTTCATTCAGTGTTTGGTAGACTTCTTCAGTGAAACCATTTAGGCCTGGAAGTTTTTAAATAAAATTTTTACTTATGAATTTAATTTTTTTCATAGTTATAGGGCAGTTCATTTTGGTTGAGTTTTGGTGGTTCATGGGTTTTAAGAACTTGATTTATTTCTTCTAAAGTTAAATTTTTTCCTACTAAATTGAGCATCGCCTTGTTCATGGTATTCCTTCATTTTCCTCTTAATGACTGCACTATCTGTAATGGTGGTCCCAGTTTCATTCTTGGTATTGGTGATATGTGTCTTCTCTGCTTTTACTTTTGTCAGTGTTACTAGGGATTTATCAATTTATTGATTTTTGTTGCAGAACCAGTTTTTCGTTTCATTGATCTTTCTGTATTGTGTCCCTGTTTTTAATTGCTTATGTTCTTATCTTTATTTTTCCTTCCTTCTGTTTCATTTGGGTTTATTTTTCTTCATTTTTTTCCAGCTTCTTGAGAGAGGATATTACATTATTGGCTTGGGACCTTTCCTATTTTTTTTAATGTAGGCTTTTACTGCTATTAATTCCCTTCTTGGCATTAATTTACCTGTGTCTCACAAGTTTGACATGTTGTGTTTTTTATTTTCATTCAGTCCTATCATATTTAAAATTTGTTTTGAGTCTTCCTCTTTGATCATTAATTCATTTAAAAGTGTGTTGATTGATTTTTCAAGTGTTTGGAGATTTCTCTATTATCTTTACGTTATTGATTTCTAGTTTGATTCTTCTATGGTCAGATGATACGTTCCGCATGACTCAATTCTCTTAAGTTTGTTGAGATTTGTTTTATGAGACAAAATACGGTTAGTCTTGGTGACTATTCCATGGGTTCTTGAAAAAATTGTGTACTCTGCTGTGGCTGAGGGGAGTGTCCCACATATATCAATTAGATCTTATTGGTTAATGATGTTGTTGCATTCTTCTATGTCCTTAATGATTTTCTTTCTAGTAGCTCTGTTAGTTACTGAGAAGGTGGTTTTGAAGTCCCCTGCGATGATTGCGGATTTGTCTACTTCTCCTTCAACCTCTATCAGCTTTTGCTTCATGTATTTTGAGGCTGTGCGGTTTGGTGCATAGCCATTTAGAATTGTTATGTCTTCCTGGTAGATTGATTCTTTTGTTTTTATACAATGTCCCTCTCTGTCTCTAGTAATTTTCTTTGCTCTAAAGTCTGCTTTGTCTGGAATTAATATAAAGCCACTCTTGCTTTTGAAAAAAAGTAATATTTGAATGATATATATATTTAAATCCTTTCAATATCAACTTACTATATAATAGAACTTGAACATTTATGCTTTTTTCAAGGTGTTTTGTTGTTGCTGTTGGCAACTGATGAAATTCTAAAAGTTATTTTATCCAATAAAAAACTATGGTTTCATGACATTGGATTTGGCAAGGATTTCTTTTTCTTTTTTTAAAAATTATTTATTTATGTTTGTTTATTTATTTTATTTTTTAGAGAGAGGGAAAAGGAGAAAGAGAGGGATAGAAACATTGCTGTGTGGTTGCCTCTCACTCACGTCCCCAACTGGGGACCTGACGTGCAACCTAGTCATGTGCCCTGACTGGGAATTGAACCAGTGACACTTGGCTCGCAGGCCGACGCTCAATCCACTGAGCCACAGCAGCCAGGGCCAAGGATTTCTTTTTGTGGTTATAACACCAAAAAGCACAGGTAACAAAAAGAAAAATATAGGTAAATTTATCCAAATTAATAAGTTTTGTGCATCACAGGACACTATCAAGAGAGTGGAAAGACAACCTGCAGAAGGGGAGAATATATTTTCAAATCATGTATGTGATAAGGGATTACATAAAGAACTCACACAACTCTTCAACAATAACAGAACAACCAAATTAAAAAATTGGCCAAGGATTTGAATAGACATACTCTAAAAAAGAAATAAAAATGGCCAATAAGCAATGAAAAGAGTTTCAGCATCCCTAATTATCAGGAAAACAAAAGTCAAAATTATGAGATGCCACTTCATACCCATTAGGGTGACTATTAAAAAAAATTGAAAATTGTTGTTTGTAAGGATATGGAGAAATTGGATGCTGTGTACTGCTGGTGGGATGTAAAATGGTGTGGCTCCTGTGGAAAATAACTTGGTGGTTCCTCAAAGTGTTGAACACAGAATTACCATATGATATGGGAATTCCACTTTTATTCCCAGAGAATTGAAACAGAGGCTCAGACAGGTACTTGTACATCAGTGTTAGTAGCATCATTATTCACAATAGACAAAAAATGGAAAGAACCCAAATATCCATCAATAGATAACTGGATAAACAAAATGTGGCATATATACAAGTGGAATATTATTCAACCTTAAAAAAAATTGAAATTCTGATACGTGCTACAACATGGATGTACCTTGAAAACATTTATGCTGCCCTGGCTGGTGTGGCTCAATGGATCGAGCAGCCTGTGAACCAAAAGGTTGCCCATTCAATTCCTGGCTCAATGGATCGAGCAGCCTGTGAACCAAAAGGTTGCCAATTCAATTCCTGGTCAGGGCCCATGTCTGGGTTATGGGCCAGGTCCGTGGTTGGTGGCATGTGTGAGACACAACCAATCCATGTTCCTGTCATACATCGATGTTTCCCTCCCTCTCTTTCTCCCTCCCTTCTCCTCTTTCTAAAAATAAATAAAACCATTAATAAAATGTATACGCAGTGGAAGAAGCCTGATACTAAAGGATAAATATTATATGATTCCATGTGTATGAGATACCTAGATCGGGCAAACTTATAGAGACAGAAAGTAGAATAGAAGTTACCATGGGTTGGGGACAGGAAGGTAAAAGGAGTCACTGTGTCATGGTCAAGGAGTTTTTGTTCAGGATGATGAAAAAGTTCTGGCAATGGGTGGTGGTGATGGCTGTACAACTTTGTGAATGTGCCACTGAGCTGTGTACTTGAAGTGGTTAAAATGGTAAATTTTATGTTGTTTCTTTTACCACAATACGATTATGCAAAAAAGCTTATGGTTCGATTTGTCAAAAATATTTACCTCATACCACAAAAATGTTTCCATGCAGATAGCAATGGATGGTCGCTGTCAGTTCCTTCCTCCGCTGCTCCCGTCCCCACTTCGATTTTGTTTTGTTTACTATTGGTGACCTTAATCTGTTTCACTCAGGTCTCCCGCTGCATCGATTAGAGGGTATTTTCTTCCACAACATGATGGTAGAAATGAAAATAGCTAAAAGATTATTAATGCTTCTGGCTCAGGAAGTATCTTCTCCCATCTCCCCGCTTCTGTGGTCACTGAAGACAAGTCTGACCTTGGCAAAGTCACCTTGCCGGGCTCACTGACTGACCTCTTCAAAGACCTCTTATTTCTCCTTGAAGTGGTCTGTTTGTTTTTTTTTGTTTTTGGTCATCTCTCGGAGTCTTTTTAGCTTTCACCGTTATATGGCTCTATCATCATAAGGATAAAATATAATTATTTAAAAACTTTTTAATATTTATGCCTAGAATGTCAAAAAGGCAGAAACCATATTATTTGACCTACTGCTTTCTGCTACTGAGACTAATGCAGGATGAGCAGCACTGAGACCACAGGGTCCCAGATGTGCCCCTAACTGACAGTGTGGGACTAGGCTTGTTGCCTCACCTCTAAAGGCCAAATATCTATCATCTTCGCGGGTTGGGCTAGAGGATCCTAAAAGTTTTCTCACATTTAGAGTGAGAAGATAAAAGGTTCTGGAACGTTGTGCTATCCATGGCAAATATTCCCTCTTCCCTCTTCCTACACAAAACGTCCTATTTTACGACAAAGGTATTCTTCACATGACATTTGAAAAATTTTACCCATTTAAGTAGCAAAAGGCTTCATATTTTAGAGATCTACTTTTTTCCCCCATGATTGGTTTCTGTCCACGGGATGGGCTACATATTTCTAGGGCTCGGTACAAAATGAAAATGCTGGCCAACCCCTGTTCAAAAATTACTAAGAATTTTGAAGTGGAGAAAGCAGAGGACTAAGCCAAGTGCAAGGCTCTCCTGAGCATAGGCCTCATGCTGTCTGTCTTCGAATGAAAAGTCACCTCCCAACCCCACCCCACCCTTGGGAAAACATTCAAGTTGACCGAGCACCCGGAGCACAATGAGAAGTTTTGATGATGAGTCAGGAGGCAGCATAATGAAGCGAAAAGTCTGCAAAACGGGCCAGATAAAAGATGCAGATTCCTCACCTAACAAATTTCTGTGGGGCTACAACTAATGAACTTAGTCCTGGGCTAAGTGTCTCAGATAAATCTGTCACCCTGGGCATTTCACTCAGTCTTTGATACCTTGGTTCCTTGGGTCGTTAGATGGGAACGAAAGAATTGCTCACCTGAAAACCTTTAGGAAGTAAGATGCTTCCAGGAGTTCAAGTTGAAATACCAAAGTAGTTATTGTTTTTGCAAAAATTAATAATGGTTTCTGGCCCTGGCTGGTGTGACGCAGAGTGGATAGAGCCCCGGACGGCAAACCAAAGGCCCGCCAGTTTGATTCCCAGTCACGGCACATGCCTGGGTTGCGGGCCAGGTCCCCAGTTGGGGGCGTGTGAGAAGCAACCACACAGTGATGTTTCTCTCCCTCTCTACTTCCCTTCCCCTCTCTCTAAAAATAAATAAGTAAAATCTTAAAAAAATAATGTTATCTGCTAAAAAATATTATCAAAAATAGAGAATGAGTGTGGATTATAGGGTGTGAGGGTAGCTGTGACTTTTCTTTCTTAGCTTTCTTTCATCTGAACAGCTCAGTGGGAGATTACATTCCCAGAAACCATAACTAGGTCCTCCACTACGGCCTATGAATTTAGAGAATTTCATCCTGGGACTTCAGAGACATAAAAGCCATAACAAGGACCTTTCTGGTATACCTGGTTTTATACAATTGATGTATTCCTTAAAAAAAAAAAAAGAGTGAACTGAATTGTTGGAAACCGAATTATATTTGTAATTCACTGAAGAACTTGGGCCTTAAAAGAAAACCTGCATGGAATCCTTTTGTACAACAAAAAATAATTTTTACGAAGCAAAAAATTACCCCTAATTTGCTCGATGTGAAAATTCAGGCTTGAGCAGGGTTTTGTGACCGTGAGCTTGGAAGCTCACTTTCGCTGCCCAGCGGATCCTCCTCCTCCTGCTGCTGGCCCTGAGGCCGCGCAGGTGAACGGAAGAGGCCGTCGGGCTGGGAGGATGTCTGCATCCTTACAAAGGTTCATAATCCATTTCCTCCTTGAATGAAAAGTGTTTTCTTTCTTTTTTATTTTTAAACTATTTTATTGATTTTGAGAGAGAGAGAGAGAGAGGACGGGGGTGGGAGAGGGAGAGAGAAAGAGAGAGAGAGAGAGATCAATTTATGGTTCCACTTATTTATGCATTCATTGGTTGATTCTTGTATATGTTCTGACTGGAGATCGAGCCCGTCACCTTGGAGTATCGGGATGACACTCTAACCCACTGAGCTACCCAGTCAGGGTGAAAAGTGTTTTCTAAGCAGAGGAAGATGCTAGGTTCCAGAGCCTTCCATGGAGTCAACACTGATGTGACCAAGGGAGCCCTCTTCAGGAAACACGCTGTGAAGCAGAGCAACCAATAGTCACCGGGGGTGAGGTGGCCCTGGGCACTCACAGGGCATCCAGCCTCCTGCTTTCACACTGGAACAGGCTACACCAGAACCAGCCAGAGAGCTATTAAGAGATCCGAAGAGTCTGAAAGCCCAGCCCCAGAAGCAATGGGTTCTTCAGATTCATTGGTGTGACGAAGTGTACACTGGGATTTTGGAACCGGGGATTTACAAGCCTAACCACACACAGCAAGCTGGGGGGCTGGAAGGACAGAGAGCCCCTTTCTCTGTCCTCGGTGCTACCTCCCCCTACATAATGCTCATGCCCCGCCAGCATATTTATTTGGTGGTGTGGGTGACGAGTGCTTGCTTGTCCCACTCTCCTGCTTTGGCCTTAGCTTCTTTGTCTCCCCACAAGCTCCTGGAGCTTGGGAGAGGTGGGCTTTTCTCTTTCTCTTTCTGTTCAAACACTTTATCCTTCTTTCTGACTTCACCTAAGCCTTGATGGTCAAAGGGATGCTATTAGTAGGAAGAAGGTCAAGTGACCTTTGGCAGAGAACCTTCGGAAGGGTAAGGAGAGGAAGCCAGACTGAGGGCATGGGGGGAGAATAGGGGTGATGGATTGATTCTCACCTGCTGGGGTACACACCCTCTATGCCTTCTCCCCTTGGTTGTCACAGGACTTAGGAACATGATGGGGTATCACCCATGATGAGCTTCTGCTATGTAGCACAGATGTATGTGACGTCCCCAATAAGTTGACTTGAAATTAACCAAAAGGGACATTCTCTTGGATGGATTGATACAATCACTCAAGCCCTTTATATCTGGGGTTCAAGTCCGAGATAGAAGTCAGCAAGATTAAAGCTGCAGCAGGTGCTTTCCTGCTGGCCTCAAAGAAGACGAAGGCCACCACGAGTTCTACGACTGCAAGGAACTGAATTTGGCCAACAAGCTCCATGAGCCTGGACAATGACACCCAGCTGGAGACGGAACCACAGCTGTGGCCAATGCCGTGACCACGCACCCAGAGCACAGGACCCAGCAGAACTGTGCCTGGCTCCTGCGTTGTTTGAAGCCACCAAGTTTGTGGTAATTTGTTATACAGCAAAGGAAGACTGATGCCCTAAGGTTCTTCTCTTTGGAAGGGGGGATCTTAGAAGGAAAGGGAGATGGGAGGTATGCGCATTGCAGACAGCACCCACGTGGGGCTGAGCCTGCAGGGGCCTGCGGTGTCTGTGAGTGCTGGGGTTCAGGTGGCCTGCTCCCCAGGCCTCATTAACCAACATCCCCTTTGAGCAGAGAAATTAGGCAGGCCAGGGGCTGCCTCGGGAACAAATTGCTCTGATTGCCTTGGGGCACTTGGCTGCTACAGTTGAGTGAGTTAGAATTCAGGGCAAGTTCGGTCCAAAGAGAACCTAATTCCTTCCTCTTTAGGAATTTCAAGAGGAATTGTTTCCACACCACCATTCAGTTCCGCCAGGAGAGAAACGTCGTTAGAACAAAAATGATTTGATGACTTGTTCTTATCACCTCCTATTCACACGGGGGGTCATCTGGGGGAGCAGGCGGACCAGAAGGGGCCGTGGGAGGCAGGTTCTGCAGTAACCAGGGGCTGTGGTGCCACCTGGTTCCCACAGAAGGATGTGATTGGCTTGTTTGGATAATTTCACAGGCTGGCAGGGAGGTGAAAGCCATGATGTTGAGGACTAGGTGGGGTGCTGCTGGTCTGGCTAATGGGGGAGCTAGCGTGGAGGGGTGGCTTTTCCATTGGAGTGGGGGGCATATCCAGAGAGAGCAGAGGAACCCATGGAGCGCTGTGCAACTCAAAGATGTCAAGGCAGCACTTGAAGCTTTAGGTCTTACAATACATGACTGAAGGCTCCTGGTCCTAAGTTTAATTTAAAACGAGATCAGGAAAAATTCACCCACAGATATGGATAAGTGTGTGTCTTCATACCTTAATCTAGTGCATATTGATGTGGATTCTAAGGAAGTAACATAAAATCGCTAATTATTTTTGCCACAAGCAAGATTATATTTATGGATATTAAAAGTTAGTTTTTCAGTTATTTTACTCATAGTGTCTTCTTTCAAAACTCACTTAAATTAACAAGAGGGTCCAGCAAGTTTCCCAGAGAGAATAGAAGCAAAATGATCAATGGCTTTCCTTTATGCCAGCAATAGCAAATTAAATAATGAAATAGATTAAAGTACCAGTTACAACAGCAATGTAAACAATACAATGTTTTGGAACAAACCCAACAAGGCTGTATAAAGCCTTATGTACAAAAGCATAAAAAACATTACTGAAATATTTAAAAGCTGTGAATTAAGCCCTGACTGATGTAGCTCAGTTGGCTGAATGTCATCCTGCAAAGTGAAAAGTCCCTGATTCGATTCTGGTCAGGGCACAGGCCTGGGTTGCGGGCTGTCCCTGGTTGGGGGTGTGCAAGAGGCAACCGATGGATGTTTCTCTCCCTCTCTTTCTCTCTCCTGTCTTCTCTCTGTAAAAATAAATGAATAAAATCTTTAAAAGCTGTGAATTAATGAAGCAACACATTCTTCCTTGTATAGGAAGCCTTAGTATAAGAGATTTTCTTAATGAATTAATCTGTAAGTTTTATATAAACTCAAACAACACCCCAGCAGGATATGCCTCGGAAGTTCATAAACTTGAGTTTAAAATTAATCTGGAATGGAAAATGAATAACAATAGTGAAGACATGTCTTTGAAAAAGAAAAACAATAAAGCATCCCAAACACCAAAACCTACTGTGATCTTCAGTAGAAGTTTGGTATTGGCCCAGAAATGAACTAATTAGTGGAACAGAAAAAGGAGTTCAGATACAAATTCATAGACACGAGAATTTTGTGTAAGAGAAAGGCAGCGTGCCTAAGTCAGTAAATGTGAACTATTTACTAAATATGGTTAGGGTAATTTGCTATTCATCTGAAGAGAAATAAACTTAGATTTAATCTCTTGTTATAACTAAAATATTTCAGGTGGCTTAGGAGCAATTCTTAGATGTACCAGGAGCTATGAATTAGAATGTTTACAGCTTCTGGGGCCAATATAGCATTCTTAAGCAAGATATTGTAAAACAGTAAAACATTTTCACATTAAAAACTACAGTACAATAACAGATGTTATAAATAAAATTAAATTGCATGCTATTGACCTGAAAAAAGTTTTACAGCATATACAACAACAAATTAATGTAGATGTACATAAAAAATTACCAACCCAAGAAAAAAATCAACACAGCCCAATTAAAAATGAGAGAAACATGACTAAACAGCTCACAGAAAAGGCAAAACAAATGGCCAATAAATGTGTGACAATGCTCAACCTCAACAGTAATTGGGAAAATAAAAATTGAAACAATGAAGTACCAGTCTTAACGCATTAAGTTATTTAAATGTTATAGATTGGTAAATATCCTGAATTAAAGAGTGTAAGGGGGCATTGCACACTCAAAAATTTTTGTTGGGAATGAATACCGAGAGCTCTTTTGGAAGTCTATGTTTTAAATTGTAAATGAGCACAAATCAACTAAATAAAAACTGACAAAGAGTAGAATAAATTAAGAAAGCTAAAAGTTGGTTATTTGAAGATATCATCCAAACAGTTAGACAGATCAAGAAAACAAATTAAAAAGAATAGAGACACAAGTTATCAATATCAGGAATGGAAGAAAGAATATCACTATAGTTCTTAAAGACATTAAAAGGATAATAGAAAAATACTATAAATAACTGCATGCCAGTGTATTTGCTAAATTTGATGAACTAGATAAATTTCTTAAAATTCCTTGACAAATACAAGTTACCAAAATGGACATAAGATAAAAGAAAAAATACGAATAGTTTTATGGCTATACAAAATTGAACTCATTATAAAAAACCTTCTGGCACACAGAGTTCTAGGCCCAGGTGGTTCAGCTGGTCAATTATATTAGACATGTAAGAAGTAACACTAGTCTTATATAAACTCTTTCCAAAAATAGAGGAAGAGATAAATACTTTCCAGCTTATTTTATGAGGCTAATATAATCCTAATATCAAAATCTGACATATACATTTAAAGTTTAAAAATTTACAGATAAATCTTTCATGAATATAAACACAGATATCCTTAATAAAATATTAGCGAATTGGGTATACCGTCGTCGTCGTCGTCGTCGTCGTCGGCAGCCGTCTCGAGAGACGATGGTGTAGCTTCTTAAGAGTCTATCTGCACCGCCGAGAATGGCTGTGCAGTCCGACTCGGGAGTGACACGATATCTGTCTCCTCCCGTGTTGAATCGACATCTTGCGATGACGCTGGAGTGTCCTCTCCAGTGAAGCTGAAGCTACAGAGCCTGGGCAGGGTGATATGGAGGGTCTGCTGTTGCCCATGCAGCAGACCCCCCCTCTCTTCGCAGCTGAAGGGTCCAAGGGAAAGACGGAGTCAATACAGCTTGGGTTCAGGTGCGCCGCAGGAGTTGCCGGTGTTGACTACAACGTCAAACCGCCTTAGGGACTCCGGCTCCGGATTTTCTGTCGGGGTTTACTCCCTTAGCCTTTCCCCTGAAGAGGTATGCCGCAAGGCAGCGGAGGTTTTTTGGAGTCAGAGTTTTCCTTCTCTGATGTGCCCTGACTGGAAGATCGAACCAGCGACACTTAGCTCGCAGGCCGACGCTCAATCCACTGAGCCAAACCAGCCAGGGGGTAATTGGGTATACCATTATATTATAAAAATAATAATGTATCATGATCAAGCAGTATTTCTTGAGGAATACAAGGTATACCATTATATTATAAAAATAATAATGTATCATGATCAAGCAGTATTTCTTGAGGAATACAAGGTTGGTTTAATATTTAAAAAAAATCAAACAATGTAATTCACTATATTAACAAAATAATAGTAAAAGTTCATATGATCATTTGACCAGATACATATAAAGCATTTGACAATAGTAAACATCCATTCATAATATTATAACAATTCACAGCAAGTTATTAGAAATAGAATGATATTCCTCAATCTGAAAGTGAATCTATTAAAAATCTACAGCTAACATTTGCCTAACAGTAACATTTTGAACATTTCCCCTAACACCAGGAATGAGGCAAAGATGCCTACTTCCACCACTTCTATTTAACATTATATTGGAGATGCTAGCCATTGCAAGAAGGCAAGAAAAGAAATAAAATGCATAAAGATTGGAAAGAAAACATAAAATTATCTATTTGCAGATGACATGATTTTGAGGCAGCAAATTCTATAGGTTTTATAAAATAATTATTGAACTCAGAAGTTAATTTATTAAGAACACAGGATACATGGTTAATATACTAAAATAAATTGTATTTTTAGGTACTAGCAGCAAATAATTAGAAATAAAATTTTTTAAAACTCCATTGTTTTAAAAAATATTGAAGTAAAAAATTTATGATAAATTTTAATGAAAGAGGTACAAAAACTTTTTACTGAAAACCTTAAGTGTTAAGATAAATTAAAGAATACATAAATAAATGAAAAACATATCATGTTAATTAATTGGAAAATGCAATATTATTAAAATGTTAATTATCATTAAATTGATCTATAGCATTTTCTGCAACAAGATCTTAATCCCAGAAGACTTTTTAAAAATAGAAATTGGCAACTATATTTTAAAATGTTTATAGGAAAGCAAATGATCTTCAATATCTAAAATAACCCAGAAATAGAACAACAAAGAGAACTTATAGAACATGACTGCAAGGCTAATGTTGCAATAATCTAGACAGAGTGGTATTGGGATAAAGGTCAGCAAATAGATCAATCATATGGAACAGTGAGCCCAGAAATACATTCCAGTTTATGTAGTCATGACTTCTAACAAAGGAGCTAAAATAATCCAATGTAGAAAGAAAAAAAAAATTTAAACAAATGGAGTAGAAATAACTGTATATCCATATGGAAAAAAATAAAATTTTATTTTTACCTCACTCTAAATTTCCAAATTATTTCAAGATGGCTCCTAGACTTAAACATCAAAGCTAAAACCATGACAATATTATTAGACTTAGGGTGATGATCACATGATAAGATATATAAACATTGAATCACTATGTTGTACACCTGAAACTAATATAATATGTATGCCAACTAGACTAATTTTTTAAAAAGTTAAAACCATGAATTATTTATGAGACTATCTTTGTGAATTGGGGTAGGAAGGGTTTTGTTAGATGATAGAAACCAGTAACCATTTAAAAATTGACAAGTTAGATCTCATAAAAAATTAAAAGCATCTGTTCAACAAAAGATACCATTAAATAAACAAACAGGCAAGTCATGAACTGGGAGAAAATATTTGCAAAACGTATGTCTGACAAAGACCTGGTATTCAGCATATGTAAACAATTTCAAAATAATTAAAAGACAAATAATTGTGAAAACTCAAGAAAATATTTGGATACCTTACAAAAGAAAATATATGACTATCCAATAAACACTTGAAAACGTTTGATGTCAATTTTCATCAGAGAAATACAGTTTAAAACCACAATCTGCATGAGACATGATGTATGAGCAGGCACATTGTCGTGATGAAGCTGCCAGACACCAGCTGTCCAGAGCTGCAGCCTTGTGGGTCATCTGAATAGTTTCCATGGAGGAACGTTCAAGCTTCACGCAAAATGTGATGTACTCACTCAGTCATTTTGAATGTGACGGCCACACAGGACACATGCTCACTCAACGTTGTCTACTGCCCTCATTGACTAGTACAGTAAAGTTGTCATTGTTCACACATGAGCATTCTGGTCTACTCTCCTTGGCTGCCAGGTTACACTGATGTCATGCAGACCATTCTTGCTATATTCACAATGCTTGGACTTTTCTGGACAGACCTCATATGTTTATATTAGTGGTTAGAAAAAGGTCTAGAACAAGAGTCAGCATATTTCTCTGTAAAGGACCAGATAGTAAATATTCTAGGTGATATCACTTCTGTTGCAATTATTTAATGCTGCTGTTGTAGTATGAAAGTAGCCATAGATAAGACATAAGTGAATGAGTGTGGTTGTGTTCCAATAAAACTTTATTTACAAAATCAGATGGTGGGCCAGCTTCAGCCTATGGCCCATGACTTACCAACTCCTGATGTGGTAGTGTGATTGATTGCAGTGATGTTCTCAATTCTTTGCCTCTTCCTGTCTCTATACCCCTGGTTATGTCCCTCTGTTTCACCTTCTCCTCCTGATGCTGAGCTCAGCCTCTGAATCAACGGGATGTTGGTGAGTGTGACGCCAGTGTAGAAGCTGGAGGGACTCTCGTGCCACGGCGTGCTCTTGTGCCTCTTCCATTGCTCAGAGACCATGTGTAGGCTAGCCTGCTGGAGGAGTCGGGACACGTGGAGGGGAGTCCAGTCTGCACAGCTGCTCCAGCTGAGACCACCCATGATTGGCTGCTGGTCAGGTGAGCCTCAGACTTGGGGCAAATCCAGTCCAAATGAGTGGAGCTGCTGAAGGACCACAGCAGATACGCAAACAGGAAATGTCTGTTGTCATGTGCCACCAAAGTGTTGTTTCGGAGCATGAGCTAACGGATCCAGAAACAGAACACCGGCAACTGAAAACACTGATTCTCTCTGAGGAAGGGAGAGAAATGGGGCAGTTTTTGCAAGTGAAAGGAAAAGAATAAACTTTAACAAAGGAAAATTGGGTAGTGATGTTCTTTTTTTAAAAAAAATAATTTATTTATTTATTTTTAGAGAGAGGGGAAAGGAGAAAGAGAGGGAGAGAAACATCACTGGGTGGTTGCCTCTCTCTTGCGCCCCCAACTGGGGACCTGTTGTGCAATCTAGTCATGTGCCCTGACTGGGAATCGAACCAGTGACACTTGGCTTGCAGGGCGACGCTCAATCCACTGAGCCACAGCAGCCAGGGCGGGTGGTGATGTTCTAAGGTTCAGAAAATATAAGTTCTGGTCAGGGTTCTTTGGAAGGTCAGGCAGAAGCACAGACACAAGTCAAAGACCACAGTCTATTAGCCACTTTTTTCTCCTATTTTTCATACCTTTCCATTTTTCCCCTTTATTCTCTGACTATAAATATGTCTAAGTCTTTTGTGTGCTAAAAAAAAGAAAGAAAGAAAACCCTCTCTTTGCCCTTGTGACCTTGTCTAGGTATAATCTAGCTCTCTTCCTTTTTAAAACTTAATTTTATAAATAGCAAAGGAATTAATGCATGCACGTGCCAATAAAAATTCAAACAGTACAGGAAGCCCAGCATAAATAATAAAAGCCTTCTTTCCTGCCTACCACCTTCCCCTGGTACTGTTCCCTGAAACCCATAGCTTTAAAAATGATTCTGCCTCTCTTTCTTTTCTGGTGCTTCGCCACATTTTTCTAAATGACGTGTTTATACCTCTATTTCTTCACCTGCATATTTTGGCTTCTCTCTGTGAAAGCTATGTGTATTCCACTCCTCTGCCCTCACTCTGCTTCACGCAAACTGTGTGTTTAACATTTTTTAGTTCTCTTGTGTTTAAACTTTATAGCTTCAATAATATTCTAAACCATCTATTTCCTGTTCATAGCGACTTTTACATTTTTATCGATCAGATGTCCACTCAGTTCATAGCAAGGGCCCCGCCCTCTCTACCTTTCAGTTCCCACCTGAACCCCGTGCTCAGAGGCTAGCACTTCTAAATGCCAGATATGCAAAGGGATCCCCTGGGAACCTATTGAAATGCAAACCCTGTTAGTAGGTCTACAGGGGACTGAGAATCTGCACCCCTAACAAGCTCACAGGCGATGCTGGGTCATGGACCGCATGCAAGTAAAGCTGTTCAGGGCTGACAAAGTGTCCCTCATCACAGGCGCTTGGATTCTGTTGGGGACTGAGATGCAGGCCAGGAATGGGAGGCCTGAGTGCGGCGATGGGGACTGGGCCAGCAGGACAGGCAGGTGAGTGGGCAGCCTCTGCCCTTCCCATGCCTCGTCCTTCTCCTGGACCCATACTCCTGCGCCCCTGGCAAGAGAGTCTTTATACAAAGCCTTCCTGGTGGTCTAGACTGGCTGACCTACCAGACTTTCCCTGGTGCAGGATAAATCCCACGACAACAATGTCACATAGACACACTGCTCACAGGCAGGCGCTGTTCCCCTGCGTCCGCTACATGTCCTTCCTCACGGTCAACCTCATTCCCAGCTGCTACCGTTAGGTCATGGCACACGATGACAGCGTACCCAGAATTCAAGTGTCTGGTACCCTGCCTTAGGGTTTGCCTGTGCATTCTGGAAACACACATGAACAAGGACTGTGAGCAGCCACAATGGAAGTCATACATGTCTCTTAGTTCGGGTTTCTCCAGGAGCAGATCCTGAGATGAGATGAGGCACCAAGAACAGCCTATGGGGGAGGTGACGCTAGGAAACCCTGGGAAGGGTGAGGATGGCATCAACAGAGGATGTGAAGTCCCACTGTGGGGACCTGGATCTTAATCCCTGAGCAGCTCCAAGAATAAATGTAAAGTACACTCTAGAGAGGTCCCACCTGGGAGCGAGGGAGCAGGGGTGTTAATGTGACCCCTGAAGGTTGCTCGTGGTGGGGGGTAAACACCCTAGCACTTGGGGTCTGCAGTGAAGGCAGAAGAGTGGGTTCTTAGAGCAAGAGAGAGGCCACCCAAAATTTCCAACAGCCCCCCAGAGGTGGGGGGTGTCCCTCAGGTCAGCACCTGAAGCCTGTTTACTCTACCTCGACCCTATCTGCACCCCAGATGCTGCATAGTATCAGCTTCCGGGAAGGATTCCAAGTCTGCGCCTGATGGTGAGGCTGGCCGGCTCTCACCAGGGCAAGGAGAGAGGTGAGGCAGGGGTCCTGGGGTGTGGGGACCCCCTACCCTGGGGTCCCCGGGGCTTACACTGTGGAACAATCAGGATTTCAGGTCTGGTCCGCCATA
This sequence comes from Furipterus horrens, assembly GCF_987537825.1. Taxonomy (NCBI): domain Eukaryota; kingdom Metazoa; phylum Chordata; class Mammalia; order Chiroptera; family Furipteridae; genus Furipterus; species Furipterus horrens. Next base: position 137,093,981 of record NW_028327177.1, on the reverse strand, counting down.
GAATCTGTCCTGCACCCCGATCATTGGCTTTATCTCCCCAGGAATATATGTCAAGGAGACAGATCTGCAGAGAAGAGCCATCCGGAGGGGCTATTTTCAAAGGCACTATTTTAAGGCTGTCCTTCAGTCTACCACATCCTGACATTGGGTATATTTAGCATCATCCATAGACAGGGCTAATGGATTTTTAGTTGCAAATCATTATGTTTCCAACCACTGTAGCCTTTTTCTTTAATTGCAATGAAGGCACGCACGCATACACACAACACACCCATTAATAGCTACCTTATATTTATACACAGAAAATGCTTCCAATAAAAGCCACTCTGGTTAAACTTACAAGCCTCTGCTATTGAACTGCTTATCTGTTGGGGGAGGGGGCCGCTGCAGGTCGGCGCCCCGCGCCTCCACACTGTGCGTGAAATGCACATCTATTTGGTCAAAGAAAAGAATGCACAGACGGTGTTTTAAATTGACAGCCCAGACAGGAGTCATTTAACATGCCATTCTTTGCCTCCCGCTCCGGTGGCGGCAGAGCACTGCCGATTTGCCTGACTGAATACAAATTTCTACCGTCCCTTCCATTAATATGGTTTCTTTTCATCCTGCGAATTAATCTCCTCTTCCCAGCACAATAAAAACTGGAGAGTAACAAGTTCCAATGTCAGGAATTGAAACTGCAGTAGACTTGGGCTTCCCGATGGGAGTCCCATTCCGAGGCAGCCCCACGTGCGACACTGATGAACTGTGCGTGAAATAGGAGTCACACCGTCCACAGCAGCGTCCACGGGTCACCTCTGCCTTGTGGCCACCATGCCAAGGCCTGACTTTTCTCACTCCCTCGGGTGCCTGAGTGGTGAGTTTCTGGACCTGGGCCTCTCCATTGTCAGGTACTAATCCAGGCATCCCACCCTCTGCTGTCAGCTGCATGGTGTCATGGCCTAAGTCTTAACTGCTCCAACCCAGGCTGGACCCATCTTCTCCCAGAGTAGCTATTGGGTCCGACAGCTTTCTGGATCCCTGCAGCATCTCACACGATGCCTGGCATGGTGGGTACTCAGAAAATACATGCTGAGTGCACAGACAGCACACGTGAGTACGTGGCTGAGGTAGCAGCCCTGCCGGGCCGAGTTCCCCTGGGGCACGCGACCAGCACGGGATGGACCTGACCATCTTGGTAAGATGGATCCCGTCTAGGAAGCGTGATGACAGGGCTCCGATGACTGAGCACTAAGAAGACAGCAGTGGTTCTTGCAGCTGGTGCCGACACTGACAATACCATCGGCAGAAACTGTTACAAATACAGATCCCAGAGCCTCCCTCAGCCCCTGGAAACTCTGAGGGGTGGGTCCAGCAATGTGCAGTTAAACACGCCCTCCAGGTGATTCCAGGCCATGATTAAGTTGGAGAACCCCTGTGCTGCGGATTAAGAACCTAGGCTCAGGAGCCGGACTGCCTGGGCTACAGGGACAGCTGTTTGGCCTTAAACAGGCTTCTCGAGGCCTGGTGCCTCAGTTTCCTCATCTGAAAAACGGAGAGATCTAGTCTGTATTTTCCCCAAAGCAGGCTTGGAGGCAAAGATTTGGGTGAAAGTAGTGTATTTGGGGGGTGATCCCAGGAAGAAGGAGAGTAAAACAGGGAATGAAGCCAAAACAGTCGCTGAGTGGCGACTCGATTGACCCTGAGTGGGGTCAATTCCATTGGGGATGCTGTGAGAGAGTGGGGGGATCAACACCCCAGTATTAATTATTGTAATTGGGGTCAACCCCCCCCCCTACTCCCCATTGGTGACTGAGCTGTGTTCTACAAACTCTCCTCCTTCGTTGGCCAAGGGTGTTCAGTGCCCCAACACATACAGAATGTGACAGAGAAGTGACAAAGGCACACGCCTCCTTCAGGCCTCGTGCAGAGCGGGGAGAGCAGGAGCCGCGTGCCCTCCTGGCCACACACGCCGACCTGACGATCGCTTCTGCTGGGCCCGCTGGGCAACAAGTCACTTGCACTGCAGCAAAACAGCAAACACACAGGCGCTGCTTTGAGTTGGGTCCCCTCAGAGGCACATCCTGGGACAAGAATTCAAGCGCCCGTGGTTAATCTGGGCGGGGATCCCAGGAGGCCTCTCCAGGGAAGCGGGGAAGTGAATCCGGGAAAGGCAGGAGGCCCACACAGGGTGCTTTTTGGAGCGGGTCTCCACGGAGGGCAGCTGCCCCACTGGGGCCTCTGAGAGACTGCAGAATGCACCTCAGAGCTCTCCCACCGTAGGTGACAAGGAAGCTGGGACCCTTTTCACCAACTCCCCATTTGTCCTCAGCGAAGGACAGATGCTCCAGCATTCCGGGTCCACCACCCCATACAAATGCCCGCAGGCAAGGGTGAGAGAGTTTACTGAGGAACTTGCAGGTAGAGGTGAGCCCCACGGTGTCTGGGTGGGCACCCACCACCTCTGCTGCTGTGTCAGGGACATTTGGGGCTGTGAGCAAATAGGAAAGGCTGCAGGTGTTGCCAAGATTCTGGTACAGGTGTGTTTGGTTCCATGGGGACGAACGTGTTGGCAGAAAGGCACCCCCCAATGTCCACTGAGCCTGTAATGGGGCGCTCTGGCAGGGGAGCCCCTTTCTCTTTCCTTCCACGCTCAGGAAGGAGAAAAGGAGAAAAGCCCGTTCTCCCTTTTTGTCTCTGCCCGTCTCATGGCAGCTGGGGCAGCGGAATGACTCTACCTGCACCCCTCCCCTCACACACGTATCAGCATCTCAAGACACTAGAAGCTTTCAATTCCAAAGGGAAAAGGGTACCTTCTGCGGCAGCCATGGAGGTGTGGTACTTGGATCTTCCCTGAAGAAAGGACTTGCCAGTCAGCTGGGAGGACAGTGAGTGGTGACCCCAGCTGTTAGTGCCTTTGGTGGGCTTCGGCTTCCATGGGACAGCCGCGTGCTGGCCCGGCAGCCCCAGCTGACCACCAGGCCAGTGAGGGCCCCAGCGCCTGACCGTCTGCCCAGCAAGGAGCTCTCCTTGGGGTTGGCCAACACCTGGGCACCTTGCATGGCCACTGGCTGTTCTGTGGGCTCAATCCTGCTTCTTAGTCTTTTATTGTCCACAGGTGTTTCCTCTCACTGCGCCCCCAGGGCACGCGGGGACTTGTGTATGAAGAGAGCGAGAGGCTTGGCTACATAATTGCAAAGAAAATGTGGAACTGCCATATTTAAAAATGATTGAGAATTACAAGATGGGGACAGCAGAGCACTGAACCAAGCGCAGGACCCTTTTGTGTGTGGGTTCCTGCAACTGTCGCAGGCCCCTGAGGCTGGCCCTGCATTTGGATCTTGAACATGTAGCTGCAGGGAGCAGGTGAGCCCCGCAGATGCATGCCACCTGGGGAGGCACTTGCTTTGCCCCTGAGGGCAGAGAACGGAGGGCACCTGGGAGGCATTGGTCCTGCCCTGTTACCGCCCCTCCCCCCCGCCCCGTCTTCAGTGGAATTAAAACACTCAGCAGCTGATGGAGATGAAACAAGTCAGAGGTAGCGCTGAGGGTCACTGAGACACAGGACTTCATAGAAACCATGGGGCAGAGCTGTGGGTATGCAGAGGAGCTGGGGAGCTGAGCCGAGAGTTCTTAGCTTCCTGCATGTTGGGTGAGGTTCTAGGGCTGGGGCAGGCGTGTCTGCAGGGCAGTGGCAGGGCCCACTGGGGGTCCCCCAATCCTTCTTTCCCTCCTGCTTTAACCAAAGTGGCCCCACTTATGTCTGTTTGATATTGGGGTTTCACTTGGAATCCACTATTGAGGGTTACGCTGCTTGGGCTCCCTGAGCAACTGCTGAGCGATGGGTGGCTGTGGGTGGCGGACTATCCCCTGCACCCTTTCCACGGGTGTCAAGAGCAGTTGCATGCATGAGCAAGTCTGCGGTGTCTTGGCTCAGCCAAAGCAGGCTTCCCGAGTCACCCCGCCGGATGGAGAAACAGCCTTCCGTAGCAGGTCTTGCTTCCCTTAGTTTCTGTGAGTCCCGCAGGATCCCCGGAGAGTTCCAATGGCAGATAACATAAACATGGTCCCCAGCTTCCCTCTGGAGTGGTGTGGACAGGTCACTGTGAAGGTCTTCAAAGTTCGTGAGCACCAGGACCTTCTGCGAAGCTTTTATTCACACACCATGGGAACTGTCTCAAAGGCTTCAGGCCAAATCTGGTTCGTAAGTGGATATTTGGCTTGTACAGCATTTAAAAATATTTACACAGAATATTTAAAAATCAGATTTCGTATACAATTTTGAATTTCTGGCTCCTGTTGAAAAACGTAGCAGTTTTTGGCGGTCCTGGCCACGCTTCCAGGTGCAGCCAGGCTTACTGGGAGCAGTGTAGGAGGCCCCGCCCAGCACACGTCACTCACCTTACCTGTGCCTGGACCCTGTGAACCTTAGCCCTTGTACTGGTGACGCACCTGGAGTCCTCAAATGTCTCCCATGGGGTTATTAGTCCTCAGATGTCATTTAGCAAATCCTTCAAGTCTCACCATGGGTTTCCAGCCAGGGCTTAGAACTAGCTGAGATTGCTTAAAGGTAGAGTCAAATATTTAATCTTTTTTTTCTTTTTTTGCCAGGAGAGACTTTTGTGACATAAGTATGTGCTATGATGGTAGGTTTGTAGGTCTGGACTCCTGCTGGGTGAAGGGGCTCACACCTTGCTCACACTTTCTATCGATTCTCCCGAGGACCCTCGGAGCCCAGTCCTGGGGCTTCGAATCTCTGGGCTCCCTTCTCTCTCCCTGGCTCTGTCCGTGTGCATGTCTCTCTCTCTCTGCAAAATGAATACAGCAACAGACCTGCGTGGCAGATTATCTCATTAGCAGAGTCCTCACAGGACAAGAGCCGATGAATGCTGAGCATGTCGATAATTACATCCTTGGTTCCAGGCCAGAGCCCCCTCTCCACACCCGGCTGGTCGCCAGCCCGAGGAAGAGACCACTGGCTCCTGCAGCCCCACCCAGAGCACATGGGGCCCCAGCCTGCTGCTCCGAGGAGGGAGCTATTTCTGAGTGTGTATGTGGGAAGGGTGGGAAGATGGGAAGAAAAGTGAGAAAATGTGTGTAAGCAAATATTTCAAGAAAAGAGGGGGAAGCGCATCTTTAAACAGCATTAGAACATAATCGATGAGATCCTGCCTGACCCCCAAATGAACAGCGGGCCTCACGTCCCTTTGTAGCCTGGGCAGACAGTAATGAGTGCTGGTTCCAGTCCCAGGGCAGCCGGGAAGTCCTCAGAAAAATGCAGTCAGTCCCGGTGCCCTTGTCACCTGCCTGGAAATGACTGGCCGGTGCGGAAGCTGCGCTTGGCCCTGAAGCTGCTGACGATGAGTGTGCTATATTCCACCGCGGGCCTCTAGGACCAAGTCTAGAATTTAACATGTCGATGGCAATGCCAGAATCACTTTGGTAGGAGCCACTTACCGGAACAAAGGATGATGAGAGGCAGGAAGGGAAGTCGTCAAGCCGAGGAGTAGATTTTGTTCTTTAATATTAACAGGAAAAATAACAGGGGAGGCTGAGCTAAACAAGAGCCATTTCTTCCTGTCAACTCCCTCCCTGTCCACATATTCAGCAGAGACTAGAACTCCCCCTCCCCCACCTCCTCCACCTTCAAGGGGCAAATTGAAAAAGTAAAGGGGGCAATTTTGAGTAAGTGGCGAATCAAGAGAACTGAGAGGAGAACATCATGAGAGAACTGAATCAGCTGCTCCTGGGCAACAAATGTCTACGAGTGACTCAAACCACATGAAATTGCACCAAAAATCACTTTCAGATTTGAGACCATTTTGACACTCATGCCTTTCTTTGTTTCAATCATTTTGGGAAGTATATAAGTTGGCTTCTGGTTAACGTTTCTGATTCATGTTCCAGTTAAAAAATATTGGATTTGGTTCCATTTGGATTTAGCAAATTAACATTTTTTTTTTTTTTTACTGGGTTTGGCTCTCAGCTGGGTTAAGTTTCAGACCCAGTCACACACGTAAGTCAGTAACACACATTTCAACATGGAACGCGCAATGGAGCCAAATAGTCTAGTTATTGATCTGAATAATTAAAATATCAGAATGTAATGGATGAGAAGGCTCTAGAAGAGCTTATATTTATCCGCAGGGAACTGAGATAAGGCAGCAGGCGCTCGTGCTTTAAGACAAGCTGGGTCTCTCCATCATCAGTCTTACCTCGTGGGGACTTTAGATCTGTTTATGGGTGTCAGCTGCTCATGTGGACGAAGACAGCCTGAAGCTTCGCATTTCCTTCAGTGGGAGACGCTGTGGGCACCCCACTCAGATCCCTTTATAGTGCAATGCACCTGTCCCCCAGCTGCAAAGGGCACCCAGCTGTCCCCTCCCAGCACTGGCCTCAGCCTCAGAAACAGGAGCCACCCCAACGTGCCCCTCCCCTGAGGTTACAAGTCACCTTGACCCCCACACGCCTGACCAGGGATGGACAGACATGGGATTGCTAAGCTCTGAGCTGCCCATGAGGACAGCCTGAGATGGTCTCCGGCTGAAACCGAGTCCTCGCTTAGCTCCTTCCCCTGCTCTGTCCTGCTTCCCTGAGTGCACCCCGAACCAGAACCCCACCTCTGGCTCATCTTTCTCCCAGGGCGCCTATGCTCTCCTCAGCCCCACCCACTTCGGATGTCTGCTGAACTGCTGCTCCTTATCCTAACGTAATGTTCCCGCCGCCGAGAAGGGTTTTTAGTTTAGCACCTTGACCCCGATCTCTAGGATCAGTGCCCAAGAACCCCCATGGGCAGACTTTCCTGCCTGGGAGCCCTCAGGCAGAGAGATGTTTCCAGTTATCACAAGCACAAGACAAAATCAAAGTGACAATGGATTTCTTCCTGAGCTAAAAAGAATTTCTTTTCAAGTAACAACGCCCAGCCTCCGTTTCTTGCACCCTAAAATGCAAACGACAAACAAAGCAAGAGAAAATGCCTCCACCCAGCAATTCTAATGTCAGCTCTTAGCTCCTTCCCTCGGCCTCCCCCCACCAAGTTGCTCCGCCTCCCCTTAGACGTCTTCCACGCAGCTGGAAAGACCATTGAGTCTGGGAGGAAAATCAGCAAAACCACACAGCTTTGTTGCCACAAATGGGACTTCCTTCCCAGATGCCCATGGGTCAGCCCCTTTACCGTCTGCATGGTTCCCTGCTGGACACTCCAACCTGCTCTTGGGATTGTTACGGGGGTGGGAAGGACCGTGAGACCAGAGCGACCACAACAATTCCAACCTGCTCCGTAGAGCAGAATCCTGTAATAATGCGGGAGCACGGAGCTACACTAGGAAAATACCAGCGGCCAAGGCCCTCTGGGTCAGACCGAGGACACACGCCGATCCCTTGGGGGAGGGGAAGTAGGACTCTATCCTATCCCCCACGCCCCCCACCCTGCTAACCATGCCGTGGGCAGAGCAGCATTTCAAATAGCAAATAAGTAAATAATTGTTGACCATCTGCAAGGAAAGCAACGTGTCTGGGTTGGAATGCGCTTGGGAAAATCTTCAGTAGCAGAAGCTGCTGATGCTCCGCCTGAGGTCTTTTCCCCACAGCACAGAAGCTGCTCAGCTGTGAGCAGGAGAAACAGGAAGTGCGGGAGAGGCAGTTACCAGCAGCCAGGGGAGGATGGGAAGAGGTTGATAACGCCCAGCTCTTTATTCTGCTCTGAGATGCTCCTGAGCTCTGCTCAGTAGGTTCTTCCTCAGGGAGTTCCCAGTGGGTGGGGTGGAGCCCCCAGGCCCCTCCCCGCAGGGCAATTGCTCATCCATGCACCCTTCATGACTTTCCTCCCTTCCCTCTATTACTTCCCCCACTTATTCCTGCTCCCTGAGATCACCTCTAGAGAAACCACCTGCAGCCAGGTCTTCACATGGGGGTCTGCTTTGGGGAACCCAAATAAGATAACATGCATCCATTCATCCACCCACGCATCCTCCTGTGACCCCCGCCCCCCTTAGGTCGCGGCTACTGTCATGGGCATGAGGAGGATCAAAATTCAAAGCTGAGCAAGATCATCTTCCTGCTCCCAGCGTCTCTCAGTCTACCTGGAACAGATTACCGCCGTAGGATGGGGCAGTGCCAGCGCAGACCCAGATCCAGATTGCTTCCAGAATGTAGAGGGCAGCTAACTCAGCCCGGGGCATCTAGGAACTGGGGGGCAGGGGTAGGGAGCCACGTGTCTGCCGGACTTGCAGGATGAGCAGCGCACTAAGATGATACCTTCCTGCAGAAGGTTCCAGAGTGGGCATACAAGGTAAAACCTCATACAGTGGAAAGCACGCTTTGATACTAGCATCTCTCTCAGCTTAACATCACTGACAGTGTCTAAAACTTTCTCTTCCAGCAAGACAATTTCTGTTGATTCAATTCGTGCAGAATAGGCCCACTGAAATGTATCAGAGGAACAAAGGAAGGGCAAGGATTTCCAGGTGGAGGGAAGAGAAGATGGATGGGCACGCATGGCAGTTAGATTTCTGGACGTTGGGTAAGTGGGTCTGCGTGGGCAGACGGAGGCCGGGTAGTGAGACCCACTAAATGTCATTCTAGGGAGCATGGACCCTGTCCTGTGGGCCTGTGGCAACTGCCAGAGGTTACTGAGGCCAGGAGCAATGGGTCTGAGATGATCTTCCAAAACATTTAGAGTGGTTTTCTTATAGACAACATAGGCATAGTTGGGTCTTACTTTTTAATCCACTCTGTGGATAGGTAAAAATTCTTGTTTTAGTTGATACATTTAGACAATTTGCATTTAAAGTGAAAGTTAACATAGTTGGATTACTGACTACCCTATTTGTAACTATTTTCTATTTGTTGTTCTTGATTTTTGGTGCTTTAAAAAAAAATCATCCCTTCTTTTCCTGCCTTCTCTGACTTTGAGATTGTATACGATTCCGTCTTCTCTTCTCTTAGTATATCAACTATATTTCTTAAAAAAAAATTTTTTTAGCAGTTGTCCTAGAGTTTAACAATATGCATTTACAACTAATTCGAGTCCACTTTCAAATAACAGATACCACTTCACAGTTGGCCCAGGTGCCTTTAACAAAGTATTCCCAGTTCCTCATTCCCAGCCCTCACCACCATCCATTTCACTTAGAGTGATATTTCAAAGTGTAAACCTGAACCAGCATGAAGTGGAGTGAGACAAAAATAATCTGGAGGACTTGGAAATCTTGGAGGCAAGAGCTGGTATGCAGTAGACTGTTTGCAAAGATGGCTAAAATAATTCCACTCATCCCTTACCAGGTCCCTTTGCAATGTGACTTTGTTATTCTTCAACAGAAAGAGGTAGCATTTATTTCTCCATCCTTGGAATATGGGCGTGGCCACAAAACACATTGACCAATGGGATGTTGGCAAATATGCCCCAAACAGGGACTTGACAGGTACCTGTGCTTTGGGGCTTGACCTCTTGTAACTGGCACATAAAAGCTCAAAGAAATATTATTCCCGTTGAGCGCTAAGCTTAGTTTTGTCAAGAAACAAAGAAAGTTTCCCTTTTGCATGTTCTGGGTTGCAGTCTGGGTAGTTCAGACCTGTTGTGCTTGCAGCAAAGTCCCCTCTTCTGCTCGGCTGCCTGCACACCAGCCTCATCCATCGCAGACGCTGTAGCTACTGTCTGTCTTCTGGAGGCGGCCGGCAGACAGTCTTCTGTCCACTAGCCCTGTAATAGAATTAGGAAAACCCTGGCTGCAGTCACTGCTCTGGTCCTTGGTATTCCAGAACAGTCACCAGCCTATCCATTTTAGGAAGAAACAGCCAGGACAGAGTGCTCTTTCCACCCTGCCCCCAGCACGCACTCACACCAGAAATAGCATGTAGGCAGGGCCAGGAGATGTATGGCTGATGACTGGGAATGCGGGAGAGAGCCCAAAGGGGCATTGAGATGTCCTTGGACTTCAGACCAGGGGAAGTGGGCCCACCGGCTGGACGGGACGGGCCTCCCTTCCGGCTCCCAAGGCTCGCTCTCTGCACATTCCCGTCAGCCTCTGGCACCAGCAGTACTTAATCACCACATTGCCATGTATAAAAATTTAAGGAGTCTGCTGTCTCGAAGAAATGAAGCCCAGATCACTTTTAAAGACTTCCGTCCCCATTTTTGTTCTTTCTGCTCTCTCATGACCCTTACTTGCCCGGGGAGGCTTGTTAATGAAGCGTGTTCTGAAGAAAGTTTTAGGCGAAGCGTAGGTATTGCTGATTGTGCTCCGGAGCTGGGGCAGATGTAGCCTCCCAGGTTCGAAGCCCACCTTGCCCGTTTGAGGAGCTGGATGGCTGCCTGCATGACAGGTCTACAGCCCTTCAAAGGCATGTTGTGGTTTTGCACACGGGACTTGGAGAGCAGCCAGTAGGCCTCATGGGAAGGCACAAAGGGTGGGAGGAGCCTGGTACTCACCTCGCCCACCTCAGTACCCTATCCTCGGCCATGCCTGCCACTGCATCAGGACCTGTACAGCTCAGTGTCATGGTAGGGGAGCTGTTTGAACCACTCCTCAGAGTCTCTAATCTGGAGGGGCAGGCAGGGGATCAGGTGACCTGGTCTTCACTGGGGAGAGTCAACACCAAGATTCATGCTGGGGCCTTACCCCTGGCCCACTAAAACCGACCAGGAGGCCACGCGGCCTGGGGGTAGAAACATGGCCTTGGGTGCAGACAGGCTGAAACTATTAGCTATGTGGTTTTGGCCAAGTCACTTGCCCTTGATGAGGCCCAGTTTAATCATCTGTGCAATGGGAATTGTAAAAGTAAAGCAGCTGACATATAAACACGCAGCCAAAGAAAGCACAAGCAGTTGATGCTGTCAACATTATTATGCTTATAATACAATTATTTATTATTATTATTATTAATTATTTCTACACTACTACTACTAATGATAGAGACACCGAATCTGATGTGGCAAATGCGTAAGCTGCAGCCCATGAGCAACAATCCAGAGTTGGGGGTGCAGGCGCTAAGGAGATGCTCCCTGGGGGCAGACCGGCGCAGCCTCTCAGGGCTGGGCTTTGTTAAGCTCTCCTTCTGGCCCAGCCCGGTTGGCACCCCCTCTTCTCCTTTCCTATGAGGGAGCCGCACTCCAGATTCCTGGCACGTTCCCAGGCATTTGCCTCAGTGTACCTGCATGTGTGTTTGACAGGGAACGGATGGCGGCATTTGGCTGTGGAAGGCCGGCTGTGTCCCCTTCCTGTGCCAACGGGTCAGCTGATGACGTTGAGGTGTCTCTCTCTGTCCCGGTCTTAGAGTGGACAGTCTCTGGGGTTGACCAGGGTCAGGGTGGGGGGGCAGGGCTTTTGCCAGCTTAGTACAGCGGCTCCTGCTCCTGTGCACAGCATCCTAATAAAGAAAAAATATGTATAATAAAACCAAATCAAACAGTCACTCCAAGAACGGCTGGGGCAGGAGCAGGCACAGGTTCCATTCATTAGCAAAACCAGTCCTAGTTATTATCTTTAATATATGGACTGAGTCTTTATGGTATTTTAACCTACACTGATCATTGTTTGCGGGCCCAGGATTTGATTCAGGGATCAGCTCAACAGCTTCAGGATTGCAGTTTGTTGACAAAGGAATGGTTTGAAAACTGCTCCCAGGGTCCTTGTTCTGGCACCATGGAATGAGCACTTGGCCTAAACAGCTAGAGATCCAAGTGTGAATTCAGATTTAGCCACTATCTACCTGGTGACCATCAGGAAAAGGTAGCTTTGTTTGGATTCTTCCCAAAGCTGATGATCTGGGTGCAGGGAGTTTATCTGGGCAAGGAGCAGAGGAGACTGAAACACCGAGGGGGAAAATACAGTCATGGGTGTGATGGGACAGTATTGGTGGACAGGTACCCACGGCCCTTCACCTCTGGCTGGGGGCAGCTCTGCCTCATCTTCCACAGTGCAAACTGCCAGGTCCCTGGCTTTCGGTCTTGGGCCTTCTCTTGCCTCCCCACCCCAACTGGTGTTTCTTGGGGTCCTCTCCCAAATCAGCTACCCACACCTGACTCTGTGTCTGTGTGTGGAAGATCTCAAAAGAAGACAGTAGCAGAGCCGGGATTCGAACCTATGTCTAGCTGACCCCAAAAGTATGTCTTTTCAACAGGTGGCTCTGTCCAGGTCTGCCAGGTGTTTCTGCCCGTGACCTGGTTCTCAGCCCCCTCATCTTCCTGACCAACTGTCCCCTTTCTCCCAGACTCCTCTCTAGTTTCCAGTCATTTCCACCCTGACTTTCTGGCCTTGCCTGGGGACCACACACTGAGCTGGGATCTCTTGTTTTGAGACCGTGGGAAACCCTCCCCATGCTGAGACTGTGGGGGTGTAATTATTCATGGCTGTGGTTTGCCTGTGGCCTGGAGTTTTCCAAGCTCTTTGCGATCATTTAGGTGCAACCTGCCGGCATGTCTGTGATGTGGCCGTAGGAAACAGCTTCTTTGTTTCTTTGGCTCCCTCCTCAATGCCTTTGAAATGGGCCACCCTGGCCCAGCTTACAGTCTGCAAGGCTCATCTGTCTGCGGTTCCACAGCCTCCCCACTTTCTCCCCTCAGGAGAAAAACTAATCCAAACTAGAACTCCTCATTCCGGAGGAGGGGAGTCGGTCACATTTTGGCAGGCCCTGTGAGGGTCACCAGTACAGCCAAGCAGGGTGTGGATCAGGGACATTATGATGTCACATACAGGGACTGGCACATGTCCCGGACTCACACTGTGTGGTGCCCCTCCCAGGGGCTCTCTCTGCCATAGGACACTTCCTACACTCTGTGTTCCTCATCGGACAGAAACCTGCTCCTTGGCCAGAGGAGCTGGCTGGAGGTGACATGTGACAATGACAGAGAGAACTACAGGGCCAGTGCAGAGATGACTTGTAAAGCACAGCTTTTGATCAGCAAACCCATGCGAAGCTTCACTGGGCAATTCACCAAGCTCTTCCCACTTGTCAGCTGGTCCCACTGAGGAGCGTCCCCCCAAGGACAATGACCATGTGGGCCAGCCCGGGGGTCCTGGAGGACTGGGTGGCAGCACTGCCCCTTCACAGGTGAGGAGGGAACAATGCGGAAACCTGGAGGACAGCCTGGAGGAGTCTGAGGGCTACTTGTTATTTGACAAATGAGATGCTTCCTAATTGGAATCCAGCGTTCACCAACTGGCTTAGCCTGCGGGGAGCAGAGTGTACAAACGGGACTTTCACTGGGATATGATTAACGGATAATTAAATATTAAAAGAAGACACAATACAATCTAGCCAGAACACCTCAGTGTTAGACTGTGAATGACTGTCTGACAAGAGAATAGATTAGAAAGAAGGTTCTGGGTGCCCATAAATTCATACTTGCTGAAAATTTAACGGATTTTTTTAGTTTCTCTAAAGCTTTCTGAAACCTCAAATCCCATTTTCACTTACAGGGCTGTTTCTTTAGTGGTGAATGTCCTGTGTACAAAGGAGATGCGGCAGCTTCCTTGGTTCCTGTTCCCCTCTCTGAGCCAAATAGATTGTCCCACGTGTTCTTGTTGGGGGGGTTACATTGATGTTAATAATCTAGGCAGTTAAAAAACAGCAACCATCATTTAGCATTGCCGGTAGAAATGTAAAATGGTGCTGTTGCTATGGAAAACGGTATGGGGGTTCTTCAAAAAATTAAAAATAAAGCTACCATATGACCCAGCAATTCCACTCCTGGGTATACACCAGAGAGAACTGAAAGTAGGGGCTTGAACCAGTATTTGCGTACCGATATTCATAGCAGTGCTACTCACGATACTCAAAAGGTGGAAACATCTTAACTGTTCATTGACAAATGAGCAGATAAGCAAAATGGTGTATACCTGCAGCGGAATATTATTCGGCCCTGAAAAGGAAGGACGTTCTAAAACATGGTTGAAACTAGAAAGTATTATGCTAAGTAAATTAAATCAGACCCAAAAAGGACAAATACATGATTCTGGTTACATGAAGTGCCTAGAATAGTCAAATTCACAGAGAAAAAAAAAAAAAAGAAAACAATAGTGGTTTGCAGGAGTGGGGGTGGGGGAGGGGAAGGGAATTCCAGGGAGTTAGTGTTTGATGGGTGCAGAGTTTCATCTGGAATAATGAGACATTTCTGGACCTGGCCAGTGGTGGTGGTTGCACGATGATGGGAATGTACTAAATGCCACTGAATTAGACTCTTGAAAAGGGTTAAAATGGTACTTTTTATGTTATGCATACTTCACCCCAAGTTCCTGGCTGGTTTGGCTCAGTGGATTGAGCGTCAGCCTGCGAGCTAAGTGTCGCTGGTTCGATCTTCCAGTCAGGGCACATCAGAGAAGGGAAACTCTGACTCCAAAAAACCTCCGCTGCCTTGCGGCATACCTCTTCAGGGGAAAGGCTAAGGGAGTAAACCCCGACAGAAAATCCGGAGCCGGAGTCCCTAAGGCGGTTCGACGTTGTAGTCAACACCGGCAACTCCTGCGGCGCACCTGAAGCCAAGCTGTATTGACTCCGTCTTTCCCTTGGACCCTTCAGCTGCGAAGAGAGGGGGGGTCTGCTGCATGGGCAACAGCAGACCCTCCATATCACCCTGCCCAGGCTCTGTAGCTTCAGCTTCACTGGAGAGGACACTCCAGCGTCATCACAAGATGTCGATTCAACACGGGAGGAGACAGATACCGTGTCACTCCCGAGTCGGACTGCACAGCCATTCTCGGCGGTGCAGATAGACTCTTAAGAAGCTACACCATCATCTCTCGAGACGGATGGCTGCCGACGACTTCACCCCAACAAAAGAAGTTTAAAGAAAAAGTCCTTCTGTGAGATTTGGAATGTCCACTTTCATTATATGTACACGAGTCCCTTTACTTAATCATTCTAGTTTCTCTGTATGCGTTACCACAAAGCACTAATAATACTCTGCTTGGTGTTCGGGAGGCCTCTTTGGTTTCAGGCCTGTGGTCGGATCCCCAGCTTTTCCTAGGCGGTGATGTGGAGAGGGAGCAAGAGTGCCGTGGCTTAGATGCCCATTCGTTTATTCTGTCAACGATCCGCCTTCCTGGAAGAAACAGAGGTTGGAAGATGCTGACTAAGGTGGCCAAGATTGCCCAAGCATCTCGGGTAGCAAACAGCTCATAAAAAGCTCAAGGTGGGGGGAGGGGCGCGGAATTAAAAAAATAAAAGTGCTTTGATGAGTAAGGTGTACATGAGTCAGAAGCATGAGAAATAAACATATCTGAAATGTAGGTAGGTTTCAAAAGGAAGGGGAAGCGGTGCTCAGCAAAGTTATTTGTGGTTTTCAAACTCAGATCAAGAACAATAGAAAAATAGTTCCAGATGTTCAGCCAAACATGGAAGAGAGCCAGATCCACCCAACCCAGCGCTGTGGAGAAGGGCAGAGGGCCTGGAAAAGAATGTGGGGAGAAAGTAGGTTACAGGGGGCAGTGGGGTTGGTTCTGCTGTGTATGTTTAACCTTGACACTAAATACCAACGATGGGGGAGGCCATGCCAGGGCAACCTGAGCTTCTGAATTTAAAATGACAGGTAGAGGTTTAAATGAGCTCCAGTGCTGAACACCTGGGAGGTGGGGAGGGGGGCGGTGTCTTTCTTCCACAGGAATTCAGGGCTAGAAAGAGTCCTGCGGGCTGTACTGGGTGCTTCCTCTTTAATTGCACTTGGGTTTCTCCCTGCATATCTTTATATTTTGGCATTGTTTTCTGAATTGAAAGTCATGTCATGTTAATTTATTTATAATCTCACAGAGGCTGAAAATGCGCAGATTTTTACTGATGAGCCATCATGATTAATTTGCCGCTGAGTGCCGGAGGGCACAAGAGAACGCTGTTGGTGAATTTCTGGTAGCTGTTGGTAGTCACCATCAGGCTGGGTTAAATCAGACCCCCCACCATCCCAGAGAACGTGTCTGAATCCAGAATTAATATGGCTGTTATCTGGGTGCCATCCAGATAAGTTTAAGTTAAAAGAGAAAACACCTGCTGCCCGAGAGTACAAAAACCTCCACCGGCTCCCCAACACCATGGCGGCTTGTACACGCCAAAGTGACGGGACAGTTCGTTCAACACTTGCTATGTGCCAGCCTTGTGCTAACGTGTAGCCGAGGAAGACTCCTGCCTTACAGAGCTCACAGTCTAGTGGGGCCGACAGACCAGCGCCCGTCATGTGATTTCTTCAGTGTCATGGCAGACGCTTGGACATGGTGCTCTGGGAACCCAGGAGAAGTAGTGAACTGGTTTCTGTTTGTGTGCATGTGTATGTGTGCAGGTACGTATATGTGCGCACGCGCGCGCGCGCGTGTGTGTGTGATCAGAGAAGGTGCCACAGGGACACACTTGCCTCTGTGTTGAAAAATAACTAGAATTTCAAAAGGCCAGGGTAGAGGTCATTCCCGATAGAGCGAACTGCATGAATAAAACAGATTGCCGTTTAGAGCGAAATAGTTTCTGTGAAACAGGATTGATGAAAAACAACAACAAAAATACTGGTCCTCCTCCTCTTCTCCTTTGACTGGCCCCTTTCCTTGTCTTCCCTTCTCTTCCAGTTTCCCCCTTTATTTCTAGAATAACTCCTCAGGTCATTAGCTGGGGCAGGGCAAGCTGGCATCCATGTGTGGGAGGGCATGACGGTCCAGAGGAGCAGCTCACTCCAGGCTGGTGGGAGGGGGTCCCCACGGGGCGCTGTCAGCAGACCCAGAGGGTGTGATGGAGCACCCACAGCCAGGGCAGGCAGGAGGGGAAATCAGAGCTTGCCGTGGGAGGAAGAGGTTCCTCTACTGGGGCAGCCTGGCAGGAGGTATAGAGTCCAAGCGAGGTGAGGACGGTGCCCATTCAGGGCAGAGCAAGCAAGGTCAGGAGACAACACATGACTGTAAAAACAAACAAAGTCAAGATTGTGCGTATTGATTAAGTGCATTTATTCATTCAGCCTAAATATGTGGCGCATATACCAAGCTCCAGATCCGGGAGTGGGGGAGGCAGCGGTGAGTGAGGTGGCCATTTGCCAGTCTCCTAGAGCTTAGGATCTAACGGAGATGCTCTGCCCAAAACTGAGGAAGAAAGGAACTGATGTCTTTTGCAAAAATTGAGGTCTCGTGGCATCTATGGGCCACGAATTAAACCAATGAAAACCACACTCAAATTCTTGTTGCAGGCGTGAGTGCAGCGCAACAGCCCATCAGCCCGCAGGCGTCACAAGCAGGTCAACTTCAGAAACACTGGTCTAGAGTTGCCAAGATTTACCCAGTATTTTATTTTCCTGCCAAAGTGCACGCTTGTGCTTTAAGTGACACATCTAAGGCATCATTGCCTAGTCCAAGGTTATGGAGATTTACATCGATGTTTTCTGCTTGGAGTTGGTGGTTTTAGCTCTTGGATTCATTTGGGGTTAACTTTGTGTACAGGACGAGGGAAGGGCACAGTTTCATTTTTCAGCACGTGGATAGATACCCAGTTGCCACGGCACCATTCGGTCTCTCATTGAGTTGTCTTGGTGCTTTTGTCAAAAATCAACGGACTAAACAGGCGTCCAGGTTTATTTCTGGACTTTTAATTTTGTTCCGTTGAGCTGTGCTTCCTTCTGCCAACACCACACGGTCTGGATTACTAGAACTTTGTAGGAAGTTTTGAAATCAGAATGTATTTCAACGAGCAACATTAGCAACAGTCGTGAGGGTTTCTTGACACCCCTCCGTCCCAGGGAAGCTCCTTCCTGGGAAAGCCCAGCTATCAAGCCTTCCCCCTTGAAAAACACTAAGAACAACAGCCACCGAGTTAGACCGCCCACTGACATTGTCTGATTTAATTTAGACAGCAGCCCTATCAGGTAGGTATAATTATGTTTATTATTCCCATTTTACAGAGGAGGAAATGCACTATGCTGGATATGTCCCAAATGCGCCCCCACCCCACCCCGCCCTGCCTGACTGATACTTGGTGTTCTGGGGAGGGGGGCTGGCTGTGTGTCACTGCCCCCACGGGCTCTTCACCCTCGGGCTTCTGGCTGGGTTTGGCAGGGGAGCCCCTGTGGGAGTTCGGAGCATGGGGTGCATGAGGCCAGGGCTTTTAATCCCTGGTTGCCTCTTAGTGACGGTGTCTCTGGCTGACCTTGATCCTTCCTGAAGGTCATGGCTCCTCTCAAAGCAGCTTGCTCTACACCACACACTCTGCTTCTGGGTTCTGGTAACTTCATCCCCAGGTCCCTCCCCGCAGAGGAGTGGCTACAGCTTCTGGGAAGGTGGCCTCCCCCTGGGGGGCTGGTGGGTCTCAGAGCACAGAGCAAACCCCTTCTAGCGTGTGCGCCCCACAGGCTCAGGAAGTGCTCTCTTGAGGAAGCCTAAGGGAAGATCCACGTGATGTGCCAATTTCTAGAAGCACTTACCCCGAGGTCCTTTGCCAAGACATGTAATATTCATGGGAGGAGTAGACTGAGCCGGTCCCGGTAAGGAAGCTTGGGAAACGTAATGGAATTTCAGAAGCAAAGTGCAAGGCCGCGGGGCTCTGCGTTAACTCCGCCTTGCGAAGCCCGCTGGACTCCGCCACGTTTGGAAAACCATTTAGCTCTTTCAAAGCAAACTGAGAAAAAGGGAAAGTCATATGTCAAATGTCAAGGTGCCTTCTAGTAGATGAGTCCATTAGTGATACTTCCGAGACATGCAGAGTTCGAGAACCTTGCGGGTGATTTGGCGGTGAGCTGGGCGGGAGCCAAGCACCTGCTGGAAGCCGTGCTTTGTGGGGAAGGGGAGGCCACACCTGGGCAGCGCTGGGACCCTTGCTACCACTTCACCCTCTTCCCACCAAGTAGTCCAGGGTGCCGACTCCATCAAAACTACGCGCCAGGCGAAAATTAACCCTTTTATTTAGGACCGAAGCTCAGACCCACTGAAAAGTTGCAAGAATATTTCACTGGACGCCAACATGTCTCTCACATAAGTCATCAATTTTTCACATTTTGCCATGTTAGCTTTATCTCTTTTGTCTCTTTCAGTCTACAACGTCAAGCTGTATGAATTATATATATATATATATATATATATATATATATACACACACACACACACACACACACACACACACAATTTATTCCTATTTTTATTTTTGCTGAACATTTGAGAGTAAATGAGAGACCAAGACCCTAAAACTCTAAATACGTCCCATGTACCTCCTAAGGAAAAGAACATTTTCTTACATAGCCACAGTTCGAGGATAAAATTTGAGGAGTTAATATTGCTGTCATTGCTCATTGCCCCAAACCACCTTTTATTGCCACGTTTGTTGCCCCTGAATTCAGGATCCATCCAGCGTCACACCTGGCACTCAGATGTCATGTGCAGCGCCTTTGGGTGGGCACTTGAGTTACGCAGGATTCAGTGTGGACTCGGGCTCCGGCTCATTGGCTCTGGATGGCAGGGCCACAGTTATTTCCGCCAGAGGAAAAGGCTCGCAGTGCGCCTGAGATGAGACACTCGGTCCACTCCAGGACTCAGGGGAATCCAAGGACTTTAGCAGATGCTCCAGAGAGAGGCCGACACACAAACTCGGATGGAAGACTCTAGTTCTGGGTACCCCCGCAGGGGCACCACAATCTGCACAGCACACATGTACAGCCTGACTCCGCAGCATCTCCCTCTCCCCAGGCAGGGTGGGTGCACCTTCCCCTCTGGGGAGCCCTGGCCCTGGACTCAGCCTTCCTCTGGCTCTGATACCAAACAGTTTAAGGCCATACCCTGCTCCACCCAGCTAGGCCGTCATGTATCGTTAGTCCCTAGCTATGAAATGGGGGCAGTAGCATCTGTGTTGCTAGCTTTTAAGGATTCAAAATAGTGTCCGTAAAGTCCTGAAATGCACTCACTCTCAGTAAAATATATATATATATATTTTTTTTTCCTTAAAAATAAAAATACTTTTGTTTTGTTTTTCTTAAAAAATAAATGTCAAGTGGAAACCTCAACTCACCTGACTTGATTATGTATGTACACCTATGTGTGTGTGTATACAGATGATATATATTTACATATGCATGGTATGTCTTGATGGATTGAATCACTCTACTTATAGTTATGACTTCCTGGCCCTTTCTACGTATTATAGAGACAAAGAAAGAGGAGGCGACAGCAGACATTACTGGTTGGATAACCCAACACCAATCCCTGGGAAGCCTCCCCAGGCCCCACAAAGCCCCGTTGGGCCCTCTTATTGCACCCTCCTGTAGAAGCATGGCGCTTCTTTTTTTTTCTTTTCAAAACTTATCATAGTTATAACTTGATATTTGTGCACCTATTTGGTTACTGTCTCTCTCCCCATCTTGACTGAAAACGACATGAGCACAGGGACTGGGTCTGGTTTTGCTCCTGACTGAATCTCCAACAGTGTGTGACAAATAGTGGGTGCTGAATAACACCCTTTGAAAAACAAAGGGGCGACTGGGTGGATGGATGGATGATCAATAGAGCCTAGATTCTCGTTTCTCCTGTTGAGGGAAAATGCTTCACCATCGGACATTCCCACCAGCACCAGCAATGTATAAGGGCTCCAGTTTCTCCACATCCTTGCCTACAAGTGTTCTTTTACATATATGTCCCCATCCCAGTGGGCATGGAATGACAACCCATTGTGACTTTGATCTCCATTTCCTTAATGGGAATGATGTTAAGTACCTTCTCCTGTGCTTATTGGCCATCTATATATCTTCTTTGGGAAAATGTCTGTACAAATCCTTTGCCTATTTTAAAAAATCGGGTTGTCGTTTTATTGTTGAGTTGTAAGCGACTAGACCCTAATCAGATACTGACTGGCATATATTTTAGAGAAGTCTTTATGTTTGCACCCTCTTGGAACGCCTCAAAGTGACAGCAAAGGAATAAAATTAAATTCATTTTAGACAGAGAAAGCAGAAGCAAAAAAAATCACTGACCAGAGATTTCTATGATCTTTGGAAGCAGAGTGTGTGTGGAGGCGTGGTCTCTGGCTTTGGACATGAAGGCCATCACACCTCCAGTGCTGAGAAGTAATGAGACAGTCCACCCAGCAGGGTTCTGGGCAAGTCCAGGGCCTTAAAACACCAGACCTGCAGAAGAGGGGGGCTAAGCAGGGGATAAAACACTTGTTTTGTCTCCCTAGAGTGAACGGACTCGGTCTCACCCATTGGCATCCACAGGAGACGGGAGGTTCCTTTTCTACAGAAGAAGCTGCCGCTCAGGCATTTCTAATTCAGGGGCCTGGGCACAGTAGAGGTGTCAGAGAGGCGTGGGGGCTCGCAGCAGGCAGATAAAACGGAAGTCTCCATCCTGAGCAGGGCCCTCTGCTGTTATTTACTGTGTCCCCCAATGTGACAAGGCAGAACCTGAAAGGGTCTTCTCTAGAGAATATGTGGAGCCTCAAAGGAAAGCCTCCCGATCCTGGCATTGGGGGCAGGCCTGGCCTGAATGCAACATGACCAGCCGCCAGCCCCACCCCACTGACGCTGACCCGTCTGCAAGCCCTGGACCCTTACTCCACCGCATGATGTGTCTGCTCATTAAATTAATCCCCCTTGGGGACAGAATAAAATATATTACAGCAAAAAAACAAAAACAAACCGAAAACACAAAATAAGGACAGAATACCATTAAAAAGGAACAACAGAGACTATGAAGGCAGATGAAAGTTAAAAATGAAATTAAAAAAAATTAAATAGCAGAATTAGAAGATAAAGTATAAGAACTCTCCCAGATAATAGAATGAAAACTCCATAATATGGATAATAGGGCAGAAAATAAAGAAGGGAATTATTAAAGAAATATTACAAGAAAAATTTCCAGAGCTTGAAAGGGTGCAATAATCATCCAGTTCAGGAAATAAAATATCCACACCAACACACATCAAGAATGAGGCAAAGATTCTGCAGGCATCCAGGGAGGGGAAATAACAGGTCACACAGAAAGAATTGGGTTGCATCATGGCATTGACCTTCTGCGAAGCAAAATGGAAACAATAACCTTTAAAAAGTATGAAGAGAAGTAATTTTGAATGAAAGAACCTATAGTTCCAAGTTCTTTATCAAATTTGACAGCAAAACTTTTTAGATGGGTATGATCTCAAAAAATAACTGGGTCTCAAGCAACCAGTATTAGGGAACAACTGAAAGATGTACTTAAGCAAAACAAGGAGGAAAACAGAAAGAAAGAAAAAAAGAAGAAAACTTTAGACCCAGCAAACCAGAGACACTTCCCAGGAGGATCAGAGGAAAGGGAAGACTGGGCTGCAGTCCTCAGCCGGTCCAGACTGCAGGGGGATGGTGGAGTGTTGTGGAAGAGCTGTCTTTAGGAAATCATAAAGCCCCTGAGCTGCTTGGCTTTTTAGCAAGTGTTTGTAGACACCTTATAGATCCACTGGAAGATGTGTGTGTGGGGGGGGGGGGGGAATAGAAACAGAGAAGATGAAGTAAATGAAAAAATGGAGGCAACGATGAACTCCAAGAAAAACAGAAATCTGTATGGTTGTACAGTGGCTCGTGCTTTGGCAGCACAGTCACACCAATGTCAACACTGGCTACTGGTTTAGTTCCTGAAATAGCGCATTAGGAGAATGGGTTGAATGGAAAGGGAGGGTGGTGATCCGTAGGAGAGCTAAGTTCTTATCTAATCTTGTAGGAAGTCAATAGACCGTTTCCAACACTGATAAATCAAGGAACTGCAGCATCAGCCCGTTATTTAGAAATCGGAGGGTGAGTTCCGGGACAAACGACTGAACTAAGTGGTTGTGTCTGGGGAGTGGACCTGCATGGCGGTATTGAAGAAGAAAGAAACCAATACTTTTTATTTCATTTTTAAAAAAAAAGAACAATCATAAAATCCATTATAAAACCATAAGGAGGTTCCTTTTGAAATATGTGCTATGAAACAAAGAATTAAAAGTTTCCACTCTATTTACCTGCAAGAAAAGCGACAGTAACATTCATAGTCCCATAGGATTTTATCAACCTGGGGTTCAAGAAGTTCCTGCATCATCTCCCTCCCTCAATACACACACCCTGCATTTGTGAAGAGCTTTGTGCTTTAGATGAAAAAGGAGAAAGCAAGTATGTGGGGCTCCCAAGAGCTTCACTGGAAAAAAATCACAACCCACAGCACATATTTATTTGCATCACAGACAAACCCTCTGATTTAGTTGAAGAAACTTACAACCATTAGCGTCTTACGTTAGTGTCAAATGTGTGATCTGCGGTGTTTTCCAGGGGAGAAGCACATGGCTCAGCAATAAGTGGGAGACCAAAAGGAGGGAGCCAGAAAGCCAGGAAGTGTGACTCAGGCATTTGCTTTTAACTTTAATTAGGAAGCCCTGCCAATACTTCTCGGAAGGGGAAGCTCATCTCATACCTTCTTTCTTCTAAAGAGATTTCAAGTGAGTCTCGCCCAAGAAGCTAGCCACTTCGTCGCCTTCCACATCTGATGAGACGTGTTCACTTGGTACTAGTGAACACCCGAGCTGCACACCAGTCAGCAAAAGTATATTGATCACACCCTTTTGTAGGGCTTCCTAATGCTAGTGGATTTCTCAAAACGAATCCAAGTCCCAGAAGGTTTCTAAAAGAAATGATGGTGTGTGTCTTGGCTCAGAAGCAGATTGCAAAGTGCTTTCCAGTTGGTAGACTTGCAGAGAAGATGCAAAGGGAAGTGCAGACCAAATTTGATTCAATAAATGTTTATTGAGTGCCGACCATATGCTATTCTCCTGGGATATAGAAATGGCTAAATGAGGTATAGACGGGTTCTCTGTTACCCCAACATTGGCTCCTAACTCTTGTCCCAAGCCTCTCCTGTCTGTCCCACAGTATTGGGGAGCCCTACACTGCCCTCTGGGAATGAGGGGAAAATGAAGGGACTCGGACAGCCTCTCAGATTCTAAGAAGTATCCTTTTATTTTTTAGTTCATATTTTAATGTCTCGTGGCTGAGTGCATGTCCTCACTGACGCTCATTGTCCTCATGTAAATATTAACAGCTCTACCTTCTCTTCTGAAGGTTTCCAGTTTAGATGATAAATGATACAATTCCCTTAGAAATCCACTACAACCAAGCAGTGTGGCTGGTTCTGACTTTGGACAGAACTGGACCCTAGGGGAACCCTTCAGAGCCCAATTTTGTCCTAGAGAGCCAGGGGTAGCCTGGAAGGAGGAGAAGGGCTGATCTGGTGGAGGTTGTGGTAAGAAGAAAGGTCAGATCCCGCAGAGGGCCTCGCCTAGACCAAGGCCTGGAGGTGGCTGAGAGACTTGGGGACTGAGGCTTGCAGTGGGAGCTGCTAAGTCAGAGCTGGATAGTATTTTTGGCCATAGATCCACCTTTATGGGCTGATAACCACTGTAGATTTCTATTTGGATTTTGTGACTCTTCTAACCTGATCTCGGGCCCAAGACTATGAATCTATACAGCGGGTCCTCGCATAATGTCATTTCATTATAACTTTGGTAAGATGCCTTGGGGACTTAGCTCTTGTTTATATCAGTTAGCCTATGGTAAAATTGGTTTCGTTATATGTGGTTTTGTTTAACGTCACAGACCTACAGATGATGCTAAGTGAGTACTACTGTATAGCACAAGGAGAAGGGGACACGGCAGGGGACTGGTGAGTGCAGGTGGCCAAAAAGGAGAGTAGGGTCCAGTGGATTAGGAGAGAGAACCAATCAGAAAATCCAGACCTGAGGCTGGATGGGGCTGATTGGCTCACTGTGCAGCCCACGTGGTTGTGAAATGAGACAGGTCACTGCAGCATCTTCCTTCCAGCCAGTGTGGGTATACAGTCCCCCCAAAAGGAACCAAGTGACAATCCAGTGCACTCTGCCAGGGCACCCTCCACTTCTGTGAGGGGCCACAGACCCATGTCTGGAAGCCCCTGGCAGTTTTGTTAACTCTTGAGCCAACCTCATTAAAGAAACATGATGGAGATGTTGTTTATTGACCCTGGAGGTGTTCTACCTCTGTGACTTTTCTAGGGTTTCCTTCATCCAGCAGGGCGGTGTCTCCAGCAGGGCGGACTGCTCATGCTCCTTCAACTTATCGGAAGCCTGGCACCGATCCCGCCTCCACCATGGACTCAGTACTGGGCTGGCCAAAACGCGCATACAGTTTTTTCCCGAAATAAAAGACACATGTTTCATTTTCACCAATAACTTTATTGATTTGGATATTTTGAGTATGTTGGCTATCTCCTGCATGTATAACATTGATTGTTCTCCATTAATGTCTCAATTTAATCAGTATGAACTTCAGCTCGTCTACCTGACCATGGAGCATTGTCCAGTGAGAAGTCTCCAGCACGAAACTTCACACTCCACTTTTGACACATTTGATCAGTCACCGTGCCTGCTCCATACACAGCACAAACCTTTTTTTTTTTTTTTTTTTGTGTTTCAGTTGAGTTTTTACCTTTCTTGAAATAATAAAGCACACTATGCCAAAAATGTTGCATATTTTCTTCCATCTTCAATATTAAAATGGCTACAGAAAAATTCACCAATTTTGATACATTTTTAAAAATGCACATGGATATGACAGCTGTCACAATACAATCTAACGAAATTTGTTTTGAATGAAATTAAAGACAACTAAGCACTATTAGAGCCATCTTATGGAAAAAAACCAAACGAACTTTTTTGCCAACCCCAAAAATAGTTGGATTAATTCACTTGAATGTTTTTTTCCATCAGCAAAACAGGTGTATCCTTATCTTTGCCAAATAAATAAAAGAGATTACCCAGGGCCACAGACAAGAGATAATTCCTGCCATTCGTGTTTCACCTGGGTCTGTATCATGGTGAAGGAGGAACAGCGACCAGGTTTTCCCCCTCGGCTGCACTCTGTACTGTCCTCTGTGAGTGCATGTCCGTGAGGAGGTCTTGAAGCCTCTCCAGAGTTGTTTCCTCGTCAGTAAAACAGATCTAATAGTAACGAGGCAGACACTGCTTCCCCTACTTCCTCCATTCCTCCCTCATTCTCACCAACAGCACCCTGGCCATTTGGAGAGGCAGCGTCCCAGAAAAGAGGCCCCCTTCCCGGGCTCCTGTGCACCTAGTGGTGATCGAGGAAAGCTATTGCTTTCCGCAGGAATAGGGACAGACTTGGCTGGCACGTGCCTTTCGCTCTCTGCCTTGCCTTTCTTCTTGCACGGGGCACAGATGCTGTTCTTGGAGGAGGGGCAGCCACCTTGTGACAAAGAAGGGGAGAAGCCACACACGGAGGGAAGCTGGGGCGGATCCTGGGTCCCTGATGATTCCTCAAGCAGCCGTACGAGCCTTGGGCAGCTACTTCTCTGGACTTTTTGTCACACGAGGAGGAAAAAGCCCTTATTTTGGCTAAACCGTCCTACCTCAGTGTCTCTGAGCTGCACAGATAACTCCCTCCGAAAGTGGCTGTGAGGACAAAACGAGACAGGGATAGAAATGGCCCGTGAAGGTGGCTACCCGCAGGGAGATGCTCCAGTTTGCCTTGGAGAGACTGGCGGATG
Source organism: Furipterus horrens (assembly GCF_987537825.1). NCBI lineage: Eukaryota > Metazoa > Chordata > Mammalia > Chiroptera > Furipteridae > Furipterus > Furipterus horrens. Next base: position 137,067,528 of record NW_028327177.1, on the reverse strand, counting down.
GATGGCACAGATTTTACTGGGACACAGAGCGTTTCCAGCTCTGAGTGAAAGCTGCCCCCGGAAACCCTACCCTCCTCTCTGGCGCATAGAACCTCCATGGTCCTTACCTCGCTTTCCTTCACATTGCACTGACCCTGTGTCGAAACGACACGCGGGTTCTGCAGAAATAATGAGACTTCATTAAATGGAGAATTTGAAAAGAGTGTTAATGAGGTAGGAGTTGGTTCAGGGGGTCATCTGAGGCTAAATTAAAGGGTGGGCCATTAGGGCAACTGGCCAGAAGTGCAGTCAGTAAGGAGGGCTTACATACGTCCTACAAAATGTGCTGTCTGTGGACTCAGGTTTCCAAACACGGCAGTATGTGCGGATGGTAAAATGTAAATCAGGCTTATTTTGGGGATGGGGGGCTGGGGAGTTGAGGGGAGGGGTGTGTGTGTGTGTGTTGGGGGGGGACTGTTCTTAAATTAGAAATATTCTGATATATTTCTGTTGAGGTTCGTTACAATTGATCAAAAGCAAATAGCCCCATTCCTTGAGCAGAAAATGTAGCCACGACACGCTGTACTGTGTTTTGAGTTTTTGTCACTTGCTTGTACGAGGTGGACATCCTGGGGACAGGGCCACCGTGTCAGCCACGTATAATCAGCTCGCCATGGCTGAAGTTAGCAGCTACTGTTGCTGAAATTTTGAAGCAGAAAAATGCATAGCGGAAGAAATGGTTTATGACCCAAATAGTTTAATAATTTAAAATGCTCCTGAGTTTTCCTGTCCCCAAAATTGCATCTAACAAAATGTGTGCAATTACTTCTTTTCCTAACAGAAGAAAATATATGTTTATTAATAGAAAATTAGTTTCTCAGAGCCTCTCCAAATTAACTGTTGAACAGATATTTAAAAAAATATTATTTGACACAATGCTAGAATAATAACAAGACTGGCCCAAGGGAATTTACAGGGGAGAATAATCACAACAGCACGCAGGCCAGCCCTTGCAGAGTACACTCACTGTCCTAAGATCTTCACATAGGTTAACTCATTTCAACCTTGCAATTATTATTCATATTTTACAGATGAGGTACACTGCTAATAATAAAAGTTTTGCCCTTTCATTTTTAAGTATAATCCTTTAATGGGAATTGCAGTAACAAAGCTAAATAAGCCAGCCTGTGGCCTAATTAACGAACATGCTTACTGTCTCTATTTTATTTTTATTTATTTTCTTCTTTTTAACCTAGAGGATATTCTGTTTTAATATGGCTCACAAACAGCATTAGAGAAAATACCAACTTGGTCATAGAGAAAATGAGGTAGGAAGCAGTAGCAACTTTCCCTGGCTCTTGGGGGATTAATTGTCATGGATATTTAATTTAGGATTAATAATTGTTTTAACCAAGCCATTTCAAAATGTGCCAAACCAGCAAGGAAGAGGGGAAATGAATCTGTGAACTGAAATTTGGGGAATAAAGCTTTTCTCATTAGCAAACAGCTTTCTCTTTGTAATGTGAATAAATCTAATGAGGGTCAATTATACCTTATTAAATTTTACTAAACCAGTGTTACTGATCAGCCTCTGCTCTGCATTCCTCCTGCCTTGCCTCCTGAATTTTTATTCTAATTGCTTAGGATCTCTTCTTTGGAACGTTTGTGCCATTCACTCCCGCTCTTGGCTTCCCACTAACCTTTTATTTGGGAGACCTCTTGGATATTAGCTGGAAAATCCAGGCCCAAAGCAGATTTGAACAATGGCTAGTCTGTTCTTGAGAAACAAGCACCCTGAGTTTGTGGGTAGAGAGTGGGATGGAGGAAAGGTGGGCAGGAGGGAGAATTATGAAGGTTGGATATTCAGTGAGCAGCCCCCACTTCCATTCATCCGTTCAGCCAACAGCCCCCGAGCACGTTACACGCTAAGCACAGCACTGTCACAAGAGAGTGGGACACAGTCCTTGCCCTCCAAAAACTTCAGTCTTGTGGGATCTGGCAGTGATATGATCACCGGACTAATCCAATTAAGGGCTCTCCCAGTTTATTGCAGCATTGTTTACAATAGCCAAGCTTTGGAAGCAGCCTAAGCACCCATCAAGATGCGTGGATAAAAATGTTGTGGTACATCTACACAATGGAATACAACTCAGCCACAAAAAAGAAGAAAATCTTAACTTTTCTAACAGCATGAATGGATCTGGAGAATATTATACTAAGTGAAATAAGCCAGTCAGAGGAAGACAAACACCATATGATCTCCCTTATATGCCTATATAGAGTCTAATGAACAAAAAAACCAAAACAAAACAAAACAAAATAGAAACAGACTCATAGGTATATAAACCAGACTGACAGCTGTCAGGGGAATAGGAGTTGTAGGACTGGGTGAAAAAAGTGAAGGACCGTGGCTGGTATGGCTCAGTGGACTGAGTGCTGGCCTGCAAACCGAAAGTTGCGGGTTCGATTCCCAGTCAGGGCACATGCCTGGGTTGCAGGCCAGGTCCCTGGTAGGGGGTGTGTGAGAGGCAACCAATTGAGGTATCTCTTGCACATTCATGTTTCTCTCCCTCTCTTTGTCCCTCTCTTCCCCACTCTCTAAAAATAAATGAAGGGATTAAGCAAAACAAACAAATAAACAAACAAACAAGAAAACAACCCTCATAGATGTGGACAACAGTATGGTGATTTCAAGGGGGAAAAGGGGTGAGGGGGATAGAAGACAGTAAAGAGGAGACAAAAGGTGATAGAAGGAGACTTGGCTTTGGAAGGTGAACACACAGTACATCATAGAGATGATGTACTACAGAACTGTGAACTTGAAACTTATATAATTTTATTAATCAATGTCTTCCCAATACATTCAATAAAATTTCTTAAAAATCAGAAACTAACAAGTGTCGGTGAGGGTGTGAAGAACTTGCAATCCTTGTGTAATGTTTGTGGAAATGTAAAATGGTACAGACACTCTGGAAAATAGTATGGAGCTTCCTCAAAAAATTAAAAATAGAATCACCATATAACCTAGCAATTCCACTTATGGCTATATACCCCAAAGAATTGAAAGCAGGGTCCTGAGGAGATATTTATACACTCATGTTCATAGCAGCATCGTTCACAATAGTCAGAAGGTAGAGGCAACCCAAGTGTCCAATGATGGTTGAATGAATAAGTAAAATGTAATATCTATGTACAATGGAATATTTTTCAGCCTTAAAAAAGAAGAAACATCTGGTATCTGCTACAGCATGGCTAGACCCAGAGGCACTGAACTATCACACTTGTTAACACAAATGGTCTCCTTCCTACCTAGAAGATAAGAATCTCATGAGCAAGGATAGCTCCATGTAAAATTAAGAAGCTACATTTTCCTTGCCAGAGCCATTATTATTCAAGCCCCACTATTAACAGAGTGAGCACACAGCCCACACTTCCTCGGCAGCCTCACTCCGTTACTTTATGTTCTTTGCAGGTCTTTGGATACGACCTGTCTCCTTTGGTCTCCTTCCCATTGTGCTTCCTGTGGTTGGCCACTTTCAAGCCACAGGACTTTGGACAAGCCAGTTAACCTCCATGAGCCTCAGTTTCCTTATGTACAAAGTGGAGATGGTAGAGAGCCCCTGAGTACCTGAGCAGAACAGGGGCTGCATGGTGAGCAGAAGCGGGCATGATTCAACCGTCACTTCTGAACGACCACTCATGAAGTTGTTCCCCGTGGAAACATCACTGCCCCTGCCTGCCATGCAAGTACGATGCAGATCAACTGCAGAGGGAAATCACAAGATCTGCAAAGGTGCAGGACCTGACCAAGTTAATAAAAGTGACATTGGACAATTTCTAAAGTCACAAGCAAAGTCAGCAAAAACAAACAAACCAAAAATCTGGTAGAATTGAACTGGTTAAAACTGAGAAAAGGAATGATGGAAAGCTCTGGGGAAAAAGTAGTCCTTGGTTCATTCTTTGTTTTTTTTTTCTAAGAGCTGGTGATACTTTGTTTATTCATTCATTCAAATAGTCAACACATTTACTGAGTAGGGTCTTGTTCTGAGTACAAGTAAGACTGCAGGCCAGCACTGCAGTGAGAATACAATTTTGTGAAATATGAGACAGAACCTATCTTCGTAATTGTAACTTTTGCTTTTCAAGCTGAAAAAGATCCCGTGGTAATTTTTTTCGCTACTTGAAATGACATCTTGGTTCTCATCTTAAGTGAATTTACTTTGAGAGGCCCTTTCCTGAGGCAAGTTACCCTGTTTCTATTCTTCCTAATGCTGGGAGTATTTTAGAGAATCAGATGACATTAGACACCTGTCAACACTTTGTATTTTCTACCCAACTTGACAGGGAAAAGTGGCTGCCTCTGGGGACCTGCTCCTGTAGTACGGTGTGGTTTATTGCAAAAAAAGGTGCCCCCCGCCTTTTAAAACTATTGTTTCTATTATTTTAGGTGTAGAGAGACCTCAAGTAATAGCAGAGTAGCTTCATTGCTCTGTAGGAGCCATCACTCCCGTTCAATTGATTTATCTTTCTTTTAATCCCTGCTCTCTTCTCTTATTCCCCTTTTCCCACAGGCACCCACTACAATGTGTTTGATAGAAGCCCTCTGATGAGTGTGTCTCCTTGTAGAATAGACAGTGTCATTTTGCGTCTTAATTTGTGTGTACAGTATTGGGGAATGCAACTCGCTCTGTTTCTTTTTGCACTCAGCACAATGTTTTATGATGTTCTGCACATGGCGGTATAGTTAGGGTGTTGCTAACCGCTGCAGAGCCTGCCCTGGTGTGTCTCCACACTACTTCATCCATCCCCCCTTCCATTCCCCCTTTGGGCCCCTAGGTTGCCTCCAAATCTCTACTATCAAAGCAGCACACACATGAACACCCCTGTACATACCTCCCCTGCAGACCTGTATGAGCAGGTCTTTGGGATGTTCTTCCAGGAGAGTGGTCATGTATCCTAGGACATGTACCAGATAGGTTTACTGAATGACTGTCCCAGTTTCCCCTCCCCCTAGCAGGGCCCCAAATTTCCCATCTCTTCACAACATCATCGGCCCTTACTCTGAGTTACCTTTTTGTTTTTTTGATTAAAAAAACAACTCAAAAAATCAATAAAACCAGGAGCTGGTTTGTTGAAAAGATAAACGCAATTGTCAAACCTTTAATGAGACGCATCAAGAAAAAAAAGAGAGAAAACCCAAATAAATAAAATCAGGAATGAAAGAGAAGTTACAACCAGCACCACAGAAATGCAAAAGGTTATAAAAATTACTACACACAACTATATGCCAAGAAATTGGACAACTGGGGTGAAATGGACAAATTTCTAGAAACATGCAATCTTCCAAAACCTGAATCAAGAAGAAGCAGAAAGTGGATTGAGCGTTGGCCTGCGAACCAAGTGTCGCTGGTTCGATCCCCAGTCAGGACATATGACTAGGTTGCACACCAGATCCCCAGTTGGGGGCGCATGAGAGGCAACAGCACATTGATGTTTCTCTCCCTCTCTTTCTCCTTTGCCCTCTCTCTAAAAACAGATAAATAAAATAAAATAAAGTAACCTTGTTAAAAATAAATAAGTTAAAAAAAAAAAAAAGCAGCAGAAAGCCTGAATAGACTGATAACAATGGTGACTCTGAAGCAGTAATCAAAAAACTTCCAGCACACAAAAGCCCCAGACCTGATGGCTTCACGGGTGAATTTTACCAAACATTTAGGAAGAACTAACTCCTATCCTTCTCAAACTATTCCAAAAAGTTCAGGAAGAGGAAAGATTCTCCAACTCTTTTTACAAGGCCAGTATCATCCTAATTCCAAAACCAGGTAAAGACACTACAAAGAAAGAAAACTCAGGCCAATATCTCAGATGAACATAGATGCTAAAATCCTCAACAAAATACTGGCAAACCAGATTCAGCAATACATTAAAAAGATCATACACCATGATCAAGGGGGATACCGTTCTGTTTTTCCTCTGTTCTCATGGGTGCAATATGTTATGTCCATTCTTTAAAATTGCATCTGTCTGATTATTGTCAAGTTTGAGAATCTCATGTGTAAACTGACTATGCATACCCTTTGCCCAGTTTCTATTAGGTTTCCTGTCTTTTTCTTGTTAATCTACAGTTCTTTGTAGAAAACAAAAGTTAATTTTTTATCGTTTTAAACCATTGCAAACATTTTCCCCATATTGATATTTGTTGATCATATTTGCCTAATGAACAGAAATCCTTCCACTCAATATAATCAAATCTATTGATTTTTACATTTTTTTGGTCTGATGGTGCCCTTCTCTTGGGTATATGATATTCTCAAACATTTTCCTCTCTTGGCTTTATTACCTTCCCTTTTGCATTTAGAGCTTTAATCAGTCTGGAGTCTTGCTTTTCAGAGTATGAGGTAGGGCTTCAGCTTTAGTTTCTTTCACATCTCTTTTTTTTTTTTTAAGTCTCGTTTCCCGTCACCATCAACTTTCTGCATGACTTGGTAGTAGCACCTTCATCACTGTGCCTGTTTACCATAGAAAGACAAGTCTAGTTCTATGCCTTCTATCTTGTTCTTTTGATCTACTGCATTTTTTTAACAGCTTCTATTTTATTTAAAAAAAATCATTTGGGTTCTACATTTTGTTTTTTAATATCCTATTTGCTGTAATACACATTAGAAATTATATGTAAAAAGTCATGTATTTGAATACAAGGCATGTAAGAGCCTCTGCCACTCAATATCCATGGGACTTGTGTGGTAGTTTGCTACGGCGGCTGGAACAGATCACCACAAACTTTGCAACTTAAGGCTACATAAATCTGCCATCTTCCACTTCCGGAGGTCATGTATCTAAAATGAGTTCGCAGGGCTGTGTTCCTTCCGGAGGGTCTAGGGGAGAATCCACGCCCTGCCTTTTCCAGCTTGTAAAGGCTGTCCATATGTTCCTCGACTGGTGACCCTGTATCACTCTGACCTTTGCTCTGCTGTCACATTCTCCTTCGCTGACTCTCCTGCCTACCTCTTCCCCTTGTAAGGACAGTTGTGATAACATTGCATCCACTAGATATTCCAGGATGATCTCCCCACGTCAGGATCTTCAGCTTAATCACACCTGCCATGTCCCCTCTGCCTTGCAGGGTTACGTTCACAGATTCTGGGGATTAGGATGTGGATGTCTCTGGATGCCTACCACACCTTGAACAGGTAACTTAACCTCTCTGAGTGTGTTTTCTTATCTCTCAAATGGGCATGGAAAGGTAAGTAGATGGTGTATGTTTGGCGTAGTGTTGGGAACATAGTGAGTGCTTCATAAATGGTAGATACTTTTATTCTCATTATAGTCCAGGAAGGTGTACCATATATTACAGTTGGAGAAATTCGGAGTAGATGAGGCATTTTGTAAGAGAAATGCTGAATTACTGAAAACAGTCATAACAGATCATTTTAATAGTCTTTCAATACTAAACCAGGTGTCCTATTAAAGCTCAGGGCTTGTCTAGTTGTCATTTTATAATTGTTATTCTGGTGAGTAAAGTCACGGTGATCTACTCTGCATTCAAAACCTATGACCTCTGATGCTCCCTGAATTCACAGGGAACCAAGATTTTTTCCCTCCGGCTCTCTTTTGCTGGAGAGCTGGCATTGTGTGGTTTCAATGAAGAAAATCACAGAGGGCTGAAAGAGTCTGGTGTTCATAAATCAAGGTCTGTGTGTGAGAGATCTCGGGGGACTTCATTTGGCAAGGGGAAGTTCTCCGAATCAAGGCATATTACAGCTTGTGTCTAATCAGATTAAGCAGATCAAGGAAGAGGGAGACCATGTCATCCCTTGCAATGCTGTAAATTTCCAGAGAGGGCTGTCCAGGAAGAAGGTGGATGTCAACAGCAGGACGGGAGCACAGCAGGCAATGAGGAAGCAACCAAGCCCAGGTGAGTCACAAGGCCAGCTGCAAGAGCAGGCGACCACGGGAGTTTCATTCTGGTGCCAAGCTCAGCGTTTTAGAATCCAAAGAACTTAGTTCTGGCCTGGAATCTGAATCTGCTACTTACTAGCTGTGGCCTGAGGCAATGTTTTAATCTCTCTATGCCTTAGTTTCTCTCTTTTCCAAAGTGGTGGTAATATCACCTCCATCACCGGAGCCTGTGTAGATTAAAGGAGTTAACCTACGGAACATGCTCAGCCCTTCACTCAGCCATAGTTAGTTAGCTATGACTATAGCTGTTATTGCCTGTCTCTGAAAGGAACTGACATTTTTCCCCAAGAGTCATAGGGGCTGAGAGATTCATGCCTCATCCCACTGATAAGCAGGCACAGAGAAGGTAGGCTCCCTTTCCAAAGCTGCTTCCGCTGGAGAAAGAGACAGTGATCTGGAGAATGTTATCAGGTTTTGCAGGGAATGTCAAGGGCAGCATCTTCCTGTTGTAGTATGACTGCAAAACCCTGGCTGGTTTAGCTCAGTGGATTGAGCGTCGGCCGGCGAGCTAAGTGTCGCTGGTTCGATCTTCCAGTCAGGGTACATAAGAGAAGGAAAACTCTGACTCCAAAAAACCTCCGCTGCCTTGCAGCATACCTCTTCAGGGGAAAGGCTAAGGGAGTAAACCCCGACAGAAAATCCGGAGCCGGAGTCCCTAAGGCGGTTTGATGTTGTAGTCAACACCGGCAACTCCTGCGGCGCACCTGAAGCCAAACTGTATCGACTCCGTCTTTCCCTTGGACCCTTCAGCTGCGAAGAGAGGGGGGGTCTGCTGCATGGGCAACAGCAGACCCTCCATATTACCCTGCCCAGGCTCTGTAGCTTCAGTGTCATCGCAAGATGTCGATTCAACACGGGAGGAGACAGATACCGTGTCACTCCTGAGTCGGACTGCACAGCCATTCTCGGCGGTGCAGATGGACTCTTAAGAAGCTACACCATCGTCTCTCGAGACGGACGGCTGCCGACGACGATGACTGCAAAAGAAGCCAGGTTGCAAGCCTTCCAAAGGGCGGAGCACTGCAGCTCTCTTCCGTCAAGCTAAGCTCAGGGCATGGTTGCAAGGCCAGCTTGGCAGAGGAGCAAGATTAACAGTGGATTAGTTGTGGTAGGTTTGCTGCTGTAACAAACATCAGTGGCTTAACACAATGGGAGGCTATTTCTCTGCCAAGTAAAGCCCAGAATGAGTGTTCGGCTGGGTGGGCAGCTCCCCTCCAAGTGGTGATTAGGGACACAGGCTCTTCTACCTTGAGCTCTGGAAATGGCACAGTCACTTCCACTCGCGTTCCATTGGCTGCAGTTCTCACGGGGATATGACCCACTGCAATGGGAATCTGGGAAATGTGGTCTTCCTGTTCCCAGGGAGAAGAGGACATAGACTTGATGACTGGCTCGTTGGTTTTCTGCAGGAAGTGACCTTTTTTTCAGAGAGCCAAATATAAACTCAGACCAGACTTCATCTTTCAGCTCTGCCTCAGGAGACACACCACCATCAATACGCCTTCGACTCAGTGAACTGCTCACAGGAAAACCAAGGCTCTCCATCCGTCCAGGAAGGCATGTGTCCTGATGAACCACCAAGGACTTGGAGGTGATGGTATCTTTTGATTTTTGGTGGCAGGAAGTGAAAGGAAAACCAGGAATCAGGGGATATGAAGGTAGCAAAGGTGGAAAGGGTAAGAGGAACCATTGCTTTGAAACTTAAAACATAATTTTTTGTCATGGAGGTGTTTAAGTGTAATACAGAAAAGTAGGGGAAAAAAGTCTAATATAAACATTCAAATTAAAGAGATAAAATCACATTTCATTATGAAAAAGCATTGAAGGGAATAAAAGAAAAATATCCACAATTTCACCACATTAGTATAGCCAGTTATTGCTTTGATGTATTTCCTAATAGTCCTTTTTCTTTTTATTGGGCATAAGTTCACTGTGCATGAAGTTGCGAAGAAGAGAAATGGTTATAATCGGGGACTTGGTGGTGTGTCCTTAAGGGGGTGGGCGAGAAAGATTTGTTCTATCTGGTTTTTCCTAGAATCGCTTGTTCTGTGTTCCTCACTTTGTGGGCATTTCACACTTTTCCCAGTGCTCCAGCAGGTAGGGAGGCGGGAGGCGGGAGAAGAGCGTGGAGAGAGAGAGAAAGCATCATCCCAATCCGTTATATACTCAGTTTGTTAGCAACCACAATGGAAAGGTTCCAAGGAGGAGGGAATGGATATGCTTTCCCAACATGCTGTTTAAGAAACGTCTGCAGCGCATTCATGCTGGGTGTCTAATGACAGTGCAGCAGGCACGCTAAAGCAGGTCGTTCTAGGGGACCTGGGACTCCTCGGATGCTGTCGTGGCTCAAGGATTCCCAGGTGGCTTTGCTGACCCTGCCTTAGACTGGCGGGCAGCCTACGACTTTCTCTCCTTCGCTCGGGGTCAGGTTTGCCTGGTGGTCTGATGGCCTTCCCAGCCTCATCTGGCCCCCTCACACTGTCCATCACAGGGACAGGTCTCCTAAGAAAGTCCCCTAATATAATCCTACCTGAGCACCCTCTTCTCAGAAGACTTAGATTGACACATACTGTGGCCCCCCCACTCATGTTTTCTGGAATAACCTACCAAAATAATAACCTGCACTCAAAATCTTCGCATCGGTGTTCGTTTTGAGGAAAGTAAGCATAAAACAGAGGGCACTACAGAGAAGCTGCACACGTCACTCCCACTCATTAGTCACAGGGCCACACTGAACAAGGTAGGCGGGGCCATGCAGTCTCTTCTATGACGGAGCATGCAGGGGAGATGGCTATTAGGAAGCCTGCCGGCAGCATGGCCACTCCTCCTAATTCAGACTACAAGGCCTGCTCAGATCCCTTCAAGGTCAAGGTTCTGGAGCAGAGTGTATAGAAGTAGAATCTTTTGATCAATCTGTGCTGATACAGATTAGCCAAATTAACCCAAATCTAACTTTATACTATAATGATCACTGTGTCTGCTCCAAGGCAAAATTGTAAAGTTAGTGGAGTTTATACCATGAACCTAGTCTATCTCTTGAGCCACGGCTCTGTCTTTCCTTTTCAAATTGCCTCCAGAATCCCAGCTCCTGTATTACAGTTTCTCGCCCCAGGCGTTGGTTCACCAGCCCAAGCTTCTCCTTAAAACATACCTGTTCTGCACATTACTAATTTGATAAATTAATTTAACACAAAGACATTAATGGTGGCAAAGGCTTGACTGTGGCAGCAACCACATGAACACATCTGGCCTCTAACCACACCTTCTCCAGAGGATGGAACGAGAGTTTGCCTGGTGACTGTCACTGAGACCTGGATTCCGTGTGACAAGCAAATATTACCATCTTAGGCTTTTCTTCCGATGGAGATAGCAGAAGTCAAAGATAAGGAAGGCATGAATAAGTTACTCGCCGCCCTCAGGAAGGGTCTTGTAGCTCAACTAGCTGAGACTCCCTACGTGGTCTTGGTTTTCCTCTGTGTAATGTTCCTTGAAAAACATTTTTTTCTGTTATGTTCAAAAAAGAAGCACCAGGTTTCTTTGATTCAAAAATAAATTGTTCATTGTAGTAGTTATCCCCAGAGAGTGAGATTGTAGAGGGGGGGGGGGGAGTAGAAGAGCCAGTGTCCCTTTTTTATATTTCTGTAGGGTTTGAATTTTTCTTATGAAGCATGTCAAGTTTTGGTGACTTAAAAGAATAATGTCATCACTTATGATAAGCCATTGGCTTTGCCCTGCAGTAGGGAAAAGGCGCCTGTCCTACCTACTCCTGAGAGGGTCTCTTCCCTTTGGTCATGGACGTCCTTTCTGCTGTCCGTTTTCTCTAACATGACACAAACTGTTCCTCATCCCTGGCTTCTGTCTGCCCCATGAGTCAGCAGCTCTGATTTATTTACAAGCCTAATTTGAAGTAAAATCAGAATGGAGACCACATTTACTCATCTGCCATGCCTCGGCTCAGTGCCTGGAAGGAGCTGACACTTTATGAACGTTTCTGAGTAATGGCTGAGTCCTCATATTAGTCAAGGAGCGCCTCGTGACCACTGAGTTGTTTCAGTATGGTGGCCCCTGCCGGCCCTCAGGCGGGGATGAACCCTCAACTCCTTGACGGGCTTTTCCCTGGGATGTTGACCCAGATGCCACATGCCATTGAGATGGGGGAGTGGTGGCCTGGATGATGGCGTGATGCCAGAATTAGGAGTAATATCTGCAAAAACAACTGCTTGTGCCCAGGTGACCTTGTCACGGGGCAAGGCGTGTGGCTAGGCCTGAAGGGCAAATTACTGGTCAGAACCTCAGACTTTTACAGAAGCTTGGGAAGCTAAAAATATAAACATGATCACGGAGTTTTGTTTTGACAATGGTATTTGCTGGCCTGTCTCAGCCAAATAGACTCTCTCAGATATGGCTTTCCAAACCTTTTGTTTAACCACGTTACCTGCTATTTAACTTTTAGACGTGATTTCCAAATTTCACACTTCTGAACCCCCAGCCAATTTTTGGCAACAGTGCTGTGTGCTGGGCGACAGCAGACACAGGAAAGCCCACCTACCCCCGGCCCTGCTAGTCCTGGTCCTGTGACCTTAACTTACCAAGCCTCAGTGTTTCTCATCCATGAAATGGCTCTAATAACAACAGCTACCGGTTTGGCTCAGTGGATTCAGCGTCGGCCTGCGAGCTAAGTGTCGCTGGTTCGATCTTCCAGTCAGGGCACATCAGAGAAGGAAAACTCTGACTCCAAAAAACCTCCGCTGCCTTGCGGCATACCTCTTCAGGGGAAAGGCTAAGGGAGTAAACCCCGACAGAAAATCCGGAGCCGGAGTCCCTAAGGCGGTTCGACGTTGTAGTCAACACCGGCAACTCCTGCGGCGCACCTGAAGCCAAGCTGTATTGACTCCGTCTTTCCCTTGGACCCTTCAGCTGCGAAGAGAGGGGGGGTCTGCTGCATGGGCAACAGCAGACCCTCCATATCACCCTGCCCAGGCTCTGTAGCTCCAGCTTCACTGGAGAGGGCACTCCAGCGTCATCGCAAGATGTCGATTCAACATGGGAGGAGACAGATACCGTGTCACTCCCGAGTCGGACTGCACAGCCATTCTCGGCGGTGCAGATAGACTCTTAAGAAGCTACACCATCGTCTCTCGAGACGGACGGCTGCCGACGACGACCTCTAGGGTTGTTTTAGGGATTAAATGAGGTAATCCACTTAAAAAACAAACAAACAAAAAACAAAAAACAATACCACAGGATACTTATTAAGCAATCAGTAACTAGTAATTATTGTTATCATCATCATCAAAAGTTTATCAAAGAGGTCCAGAGGACCTGGGTTATAGACCCAGAAAATCTCTCTTTCTGGCCACATAATTCTAGCAGAGTTCTGCTGTGTCATTCTTCTGGGACCTCATGTTCTGTCCTTTGCAGAGTTAGAAAGTGGGCAGACTGGAGCCCCGGAGTGGGGAGGGGGCTGGGAAGCAAGGGAAAATGAGGGCAGTGGATGGTAGGTTGGTGGTCCAAAGGTGAAGACTGGGCAGGGAGGAGGCAGGAATTACCAGGGACTGAGGGATCCTTGTACCAGCTCTATGTTGACATAATTAACAAGGCTGCTGTGCCCAACATCAGGCAGGCATGCTGTTAATACACAGACCTGTTGGAAGCCCAAAGAAAATGCAAATAAAAGTTTTGCCAAAGGGGGAGTAAGGGCAAATCAGCTCCTAAAGAAGATCACATTATCTCCAATATTCTAATGTATGGACAAAAAAAAAAAATAAAGAAAACGGTAAAAAGAAAAACTGATTGCAAACACGGGACCAGGAGCTACAAAATACTTAGCAGGCTTTTAACATTCTTATCCGAAAGTTTTACTTTGGTCTTTATTTTTTCAAAGTTTGTACAATTAGTCAAATTTACCCGATAATCACAACTAAAATGAAGTTGTAGTGTAGACATTGCAGAGGATACATAAGAGAAAACTTTTAAGATTATTTTCGTTTTTACTTGGAAGAGCTCCGGATTGCTAAGAAAACGCAATCGAGCCTACCTAAAATTTTTGTGATTTTTGTGTCCGAAGTTTCCATCATTAAAAAAAAAAAAACAACTCATTGATTTGTCATATAATTCTTCTCAACGGCAAATTCCGTTTTCTTTCAAAAAGACCTTTTTGGATCACATGGGTGGGACCCGGACCGCGGAGAGTACACCGGGGGCTGACCTTGCTGTCGGGGGAGGCAGGAAATGGAGCAGGGGGCTGCCACTGAGGTCCCCTGCTGGTGCCGCTGCTGAAGCAAAAGAGCCCGGAAGCATCCCCAGCTTCCCAGGCACAAGCCGGGGGCGCTGGCTGGCGAGGCGGGTCCCCCCGCCAGAGCAGAGCAAGGCTTAGGGTTAAGGCCAACACCAGGAGGGTACTTTCTTCCTCCTACACCTTTGTGAACCCGCCCCTTCTCTCTCTCACTGCCCGCCTGCTCCGCTCCATCTTTTCTGGCTTTTTCTAGGCTACGTAGTGATGGTGAGAAAGCGCTTGGGCGGCAGGAGGGGGAAAGGGCCTGTTTTATTCCGTTCATGTCTTTTTCTTTTCCATTCTGCAGGCTGCCCGGTGCTCGGCGGGTGCAAGACACGTTTACGATCCGCGGTGAAGCCCCCGCGGGTCCGCCGAGCCAGGGCTCACCTGCGGCCCCGTCTGCAGAGCGCCGTGCGCGCGCCTGTGGGCTCGGGCGCGCGCAGGTGGCGGGCGGGTGTGCACGCGGAGTGTGTTGCGTGCGTGCGCGCGCGCATTGTTTCGGCTCCAACCGTGGTCCCCACCTGCGGTTGAGGTCGGGAAACGTTTGCGTTTCGTGGGGTGCTGTGCGTGCCTTGCCCAGAGCAAAGCGTGCTGGGCGCAGGGTTCAGGCGCCTCTGCCAGGCAAGAGGTGAGATTTTAAGCTTAGGGTCAACTGCCAGTTTCTCTGTGTCAGGGCACCGTTCTAAGCCCTGTACTCGGATTCGCGCAGGTCATCAACGACAACCTAGGAAAGTGGGTGCTGTCATTATTTTCCATTTCCGGATGAGGAAGCGAGGCACAGGGAGGTTAAGTCGCTCAGCTACTGACCTCAGACAGCGTGCCTCCACTATCTACCCCTTGACCCACTACTGTGCGTTATTTCTTAAACGCGAGGGCCCCCAGACTGTTTGAAAGGCATCGGTTAAACAGGGGATCCTTTTCACATCCCTCCGTCTAAAACACCATCATTTCAGTTTAAAACCCTCTGGCAGCTCACAACGGGACAGAAAGGATGAAAGTCGTTGACTTTGGCCTGGCAAAATGGAATCTCTCAAATGGCACTTTATCAAATCAACGGCACCTACGTTTTAAACGGACTCATATAATCTTTTGTTGTAAATGTAACAATGCATATATTTTGATAACGCATTTGATTCTTTGTTTCTGACAGTATTTTCCTGACTGGAAGTGACGCCTTATATTTGGAAAGTATATGAGAACACAAAGGAGAGACTAAAAATCTCCCATAATCTCAGCAACCACCCTCCAGATACCATATAGTGTGGAAACTCCTTCCAGTTATTTTTCTAAGCATATATTATAATAAGTTCAAATTGATTTATTACAAGTCAAAACTATCTAATGTACATTCTGTCTTACACCCTTTTTTATTTAACAAATTATCATGAACATTTCCCCATATCATCAAATGTCCTACAGCTCTTTTGTAATGACTGCACAGTATCTCATGGTATACATTTGCCATAGTTTAAGTAATCACCAACCTTATCTTTTGACATTTAGGCTGCTCCCCAACTTTGGCTGTTGTAAATGAACACCAGAATGCAGCAACCTTAGACACACCATTACTATTCATTCCTTCAGGACAAATGGCTAGCCGTGGAATGACCAGGTCAAAGAACCACACGCTTTGAAAAGGGGTCAAATACCCTCCAGAAAGGTGGGCTCGGGTCCACATGCCTCTGGGTAGATTGAATATGTCCATTTCCTTTCCCAACTCTGGATGTGATTGTTCGAGAGCATCATTGTTAACAGACAGATTACATCCTTAAAGAAAAAATTCCTAGGTAATGTTGGAATAGTCTGCGTTTCAAGAGAAAGACCTGACAGGATTGCAGATTTTTGAAACATTCAGGAAAGTCAGTGAATTCATGCTCCCCTCGGTGAAGGGGACTCTGGAAAGGAGGAAAATAGGAACATTTTGGGGAACGAAACAAGGGAAGTTAATTCTCAAACCATTTTTTTTAAGGCAGGGAGACAGATGCTGTCTATAAAATTAAAAAGGAGATATTAGTTGTTTCTTTTGCTGAGCCTTCGCTCCCTGGCAACTTACCCACTCTTGGGTCTGAAAATATTGACGCAGCTGTCTCCTGCAGAGCTACTGCAGAAATATTCAAGGCAGCAAACCTGGGCAAGGAGAGGTTTCTGCTAATTTTCTTCCCCTTTCATGCAACCAGATTCCCCTCCCCCAACCATATTAGCAAGTTGGAGTCACAAATATTTAAAGTCAGCCTGTCGTGCATGAGAAGGGCCGCTATGTGAATGACTGGTTTTCTTGACATTCTAAACAGCTGTGTGTGTGCAGAGCTGCGGACCCTCAAACTCGACACTGTCTACCTTACAAGAACGATGCCATTGGTTTGATGCTTGAGGCAATAGTGGGATCTGGGCAGGTGGAGTTTTATGAACGGGAAATGAACAGACCTACAATCTGCAGACATTTTCAGAATAGGCATTTATTCCCCAATGACCTCTAGGTGGATTTCTGCAGTGACAAAGAGGAGACTGTTAGGGTGTGGCTTAAATTCCTTTCCTTGCAAAACCTGCTCTAAAATCACTTTAGCCTAAAGGGTGAGAGTCCACAGTGTCCTCAGCAAATCTGAGAGACGCATTTGGACAGGATGGGCTTTTTCCTCTCCACTCAGCACTGCAGCAGGAGTAACAGATGCCTATTATGGAAGGCACGTTCCCTTTTTATATGCAAACCTTGCTGCTAAAAATTCTCTTTTAGATGAATTATTAAACCCAATTTATAAAATAAGGACAGTACAGATTTGCTCTTGAACTCTTCTTTCTCTTTGACATGTGATACCCGTATCTGCTAGTGGAGCAAAGCAGAGACCATGAGAGGCCAGGAGGGGATTGGAGGAAGGTGGGACAAGTAAATAAGGTCATTGCAGAGCCTCAGAAATCCCCTGAATGCTTGGACCCCTTGGGGTGCATTTGAAATTGTTTAATCATCCTACAGAAAGGCACAGAACATAACTAGTTTTGAAAACCTCCAGTGTCTCCTCGTGGTCTAATGAAGAAGGAATAGTTAGCGTATCCAAATTCCAGTACTGGCTTTGTCTGAGGACATCTGCCTCCGGGGTGTGAAGGCAAGTGCTTTCAGGGGAGAGAATGAGTTATTCTTTTCTGTTCAAGGAGAGGGCTGTGTTGCTCTTAAAGGAGAGTCCACAGGAAAGAGGTTGGAGGAGTTGGGGGGACAGCAGGCTGCAGAGGGGTGGTGGCCCCTGGATGTTCTGAGATGGGGATGCCTGGTGGTGGTGGGGGGCTCAGCTGACTGTGTGTGTAAAGCACCCCCCACCTCCCTTATGAAATCTTCAGTAACATTTACATGTTTTCAAAAAAAATTTTTTTAAATTGATTTCAGAAAGAGGGGAAGGAAGAGCAAAAGAGAGGGAGAGAAACAGCCACGTGAGAGAGAAGCATGGATCAGTTGTCTCCTGCATGTGGCCTGACCCAGGACAGAACCTGCAACTCAGGCATATGCCCTGACCAGGAATCGAACCCACGACCTTGCGGTCTGCAGGATGACGCCCAACCGAGTCACACTATCCAGGGCAACATCTACATTTTGTAAAATCACAGAAGCCTTTGCTAATCAATAGTCTTCTTCATTGTTTAGAAGAACTCTTGTGACAAAATTTATATTGCTTTCTGCAATGCATGAATTTTTATAGTAATTATGAAAAAGAAGTTAACTGTGAAGTTGAAAGTCACACCTTAAAGCCTACCTTGGATGCTGCCTCCCAGGAAAGAACTTCCTGCAGCTGTAACTGCTCAGAGTCACCGACGGCCTGGGTACGTGCAATGCGGTCCCCGGACCAGCAGCAGCAGCTGGGAGCTGGGACACCACGGGAATCAGACTCTGCATTGTAACAAGATTCCCAGGCAATTCAGGGACGCTGTTTGGTTAGCAAAGCACTGGCCTGCAGCACTGGTTCTAACCCTGCTGCACATGGAATCACCTGGAAGGTGAGTCACAGTCCTGAGTCCCACCTCCGGGCGACTTAATTGCTTTGGGGAGGGAGGGCCCTGAAGTTTCCCCAGATGATTACAACGTGCAGTTTGAAAAGCCGCGATCTCAGGATGCTTCCTTTTTCAAGTCATTTCAAAACCGAAACACCTGGTGAAGTGCCTGGGCCGGCCGCAAAGTTCGCTCCCTTCGCCACACTTTGCTGCCTCCCCCAGCCGCAGCTCTCGCCAAAGGCACTGCCCATCCTCTAACACAGTGGTTCTCAGCCTTCCTAATGCCGCGACCCTTTAATACAGTTCCTCATGTTGTGGTGACCCCCAACCATAACTAAAGCATAGTGATTAATCACAAAAACAATATGTAATTATATGTGTGTTTTCCGATGGTCTTAGGCGACCCCTGTGAAAGGGTGGTTCGACCCCCAAAGGGGTCGCGACCCACAGGTTGAGAACCGCTGCTCTAAAACGTCCGGGTAATGAATTCTAACCACAAGACTCAATAGAAGACTGAAGCCACCCGCAGACATTCCGAGGAGCTCCCAGGACCATGCTCCTCTCACACCTTGTCCCCTCTCTTTTGCTTCTGCACCCCTACAAGGCTGCGTAACATGGTTGTCCAGGGAGAGGGCTCTGGGGTTCAAACCACAACAGTGCACCCGAGCTAATAAACTAACGGATCACCTGCCGCTTTGCAAATGGAGTTAATGATAGTGCCGACCTCGCCGGGCTGTGACAATGGTTTTTTAGAGAGCGTGCAGGGAAACCACTGACCAGGACTCATACTCAACACCTGCGGTGCGCACCCCCATGAGGACAAAGAGGAGTGAACCCTAATTAGCGCTCAACCTCTGCTGCTGTTCAAAGTGTGCAAGGGGGACCCTAACAAGAAACAACCCGCGCGTGCTGCAGACGCCCAGAAACACTCAGGGAGTGAAGGACAGGCATCTCTGAAACTGGAGGTAAGCGGAGGGCTTGAAGGAAAGACCATGGATAAGTCTGTCTGAAGACCAGTCAAGTCCCTGCCACATGCAGCCTGGGCCAGGCCCTTCCCTGTCCCAGTGGAAGCCTGGAGTTTTACCCTCTGGGGAAACTGATCCTCGGCAGCTCACACCCCAGAGGTGGCAGGCACAACTGGGGTGGAGGTGAGGCCCCAGGCACAAAGGAGATGACATGAAATTGTGGTGCCTTCTCCGCACTTCAGTCCTGTAGCCACATAGGCTCCCAGAATGTGCTTACCTGGCACGCCACCCCCCAGCCAGAAACCAGAGAAAAGACCCCAAATGCTGAATGCTGGAGACTTTTCCGGAGGAACAGTTGGGCCCCTGCCTGATCATGTTCAGTGAACCCCCGGCTGGGAAGCCCATCCCCCACAGAGAGCTTCCAGTCAACCTTTGATTCCACCTTCCTAATATAAAACGACCGCAAAAATCATAAGAAAAACCTTCAACATGGAAAGCAAATGTCAAATCAAACAAGAGAAGAAAAGGAACTGAGTAAGCAGAAGGAACGTTGCCCTGCCCTTGAAGGAGAAGGGGCACTGCACCTGAGACAAGTGTCCTCAGAGGCCCGCAGGTGCCTTGAAACTGGAAAAACGAAAACCAATGCAATGCAATAGAAAGACGGGGCTCCTGGCCGGTGTGTGTGGCTCAGTGGATTGAGCGCTGGCCTGTGAACCAAAGGGTCCTGGTTCGATTCTCAGTCAGGGCACATGAGTGGGTTGCAATCAAGGTCCCCAGTTGGGGTCATGTGGGAGGCAACCACACACAGATGTTTCTTTTCCTCTCTTTCTCCCTCCCTTCCCCTCTCTCTAAAAATAAGTCAATAAAGTCTTTTAAAAAGTTAAATAAAATAAAAGATGGGGCTCAAGTCAAGTCATCTCTTGGGAAGTATGAGACAGAATACTAGGTCCATACAAGAGGTTCAATATAGAATAAAAGGAGTTCATTCCATATAGAACAAAGAGACGGAGGGAGAGAAAAGCATTAGAGGAAACTATTTTAAAATAGCCTCAAACTAAAGAAGATGATTTTCCAGACTGAACAGACCCAGAAAGTGTCTAGCATAATGAATTTTTAAAAAAGAGCAGGAGGACCCACCTAAAGCACATTGTCATGAAATTTAAATATTTCAGGGATAAAGAGCAGATTCTAAACCCTGCTTCTGGGAGAATTGGAGGCAGGAAGAACTATTTAGGGGTCACACGCAGAGGGCTAGGGGTCAGAGTGGCATTAGTCATCTCTGCAACACTGGAACATGGACAATAGAGAATACGACTTTCAAAATGCTGAAGAAAACACATTTCCAGCTTCGGACTCTATACCCAGTCAAGCAACCCAAGGTGGTTTCTGGATGCTTGTAGAGCTACACCAAAAATAAGGAAATTAACAAAGAAAGAGGAAGCCAGAAGATCTGGAAAATGGATTCCTCCCTAAGGAGAGGCCAAGGGACCTCAAGGGCTGGTGAGTGGAGCCCTAGGAGGACCACTGGACAGCAAGAGGGGTGGTGCACCAGCCCAGACTGCCCCCAGAGGGAGGATGGCTCGGGGAAGGACATCTCCAATATTACAGAGGGAACTGGGGTGTCTGAATATCGAGGAGATTTTAGATCTCTATTGGAGAGTCAGTGGGAGGAGTTAGCGATGAGTACATGAAATTATGCCAACAAAAACAAAGTCAATTATTAACTCTGGGGAAAACAAAAAGTCACACTAAAGGAAATGTAATGCTTTCCTGGGGCAGCCTGACTAATGTTTACTTGGTAAAAATAATACATTCAGTGAATACTGATCTAACAAAAAGTGTGATACGCTTACATGGGGAAGAAGTCCAAGGTAAGGCGCTGCCTGGTTTGGTTCTGGATGAGGGCCCCCTTCCTGGTTCGCAGATGGCCGCCTTCTCCTTAGGTCCCCACATGGCAGAGACAGACAGGGCAAGCTCTTTTCCTCTTCTGAGGTCACCAACCCCACCGCGGGGGCTCCCTCCTCGTGACCTACTTAATCTCCCCCAGAACTCACCTTCAAATAGCATCACATTTGGGCTTCAAAATGAATCCCGGAGGATACAGACATTCCATGCACAGCATTTGCTGTGCTGGTTGGTTGGTTTTTGCTCCTTTGCCACCTTTTACCCTCAGACAGAAGGTACCTTAACATCGCACTTTGCTGGAGAAACTCACAGTGCATAAGAAACTTGGAAAGTTGTTGGTGCTTCCTTACTTACTGAAATAAATGACTGGTGTTTTAAATAAGAAATCTATATTTTTCATTTTATATAGAATTAGGGATTTCTCTAAAAAGGATTTGATTTATGTAAAAAAACCATTTTGCCCTTTGGAGTGCTGGCGTGGATGGATTAAAGATTCCCCACTGAAATAAACAGTCGGGGCTGTTTTGCAAAATACTCCCTTTGCCTTACGCCCTGTGGGGAGGGGGGTAAACTGAGGACATTATGTGGGAAAGAGTTGTACCTGGTGAGAGCAGATTATGTAATGGAAATTAGTGAAAGGGCTGATGTTTTGCATCTGTGCTACTAAGGGGTGAAGGGGCCCGAGGCCTGGATTCCAGCGGCAGAGGGCCTGAGAGGGAGGGCGGGCGGGCAGAAGTGCTGAGTATTTGCGGAGAGAGATCACCCCTCACTGTGGGCTTGGGAGCCCGCGTCCTCTTACCTCCGTCTGGCAGGACCAGAGGAACCCCGCTGATGGGGGCCCACGGGAGTTTCCCGTGTTTCTCTACCGCATTAGCCCGCCCTCACAGCTGTCCTCACCCCTGCGGAGAAGAGGTACTGCCATTTAGACGCCAGACGGGCTTTCTTCAAACTAAAAAAGATTAAAACAATTTTTTTTTCAATGACCCAAGTGTTCCTTTTCTTAAAGCCATTTTCCATGCCCCAGGCGCCTACCCAAGCTGAGGGGACAGGGCACCCAGCGGGGCGCCCTCTGTGCATCTCAGTTCACCTCCTTATCTGCTGTGACTTCAAGAACAAGAAGAGTTTTTAAAAATAAGTTTTGTCGCCAGCCTTGCTTGATCCCGAGCGGCACTGCTCCAGGAGCTGTGGCGAAATCTTCTCACAGACCAGCCTGCTTTGTTCCGGAGGCAATTTGTGCAAAAAGCAGCGGGTTCCCTGATGCTGGAGGGCAGGGAGACGGACCAGCCGCCCTGCCGCGGCGGCGGGAGGGGCAGGTGGGGCCGGGGCGGAGGGGTGCTGACGTGCGCGTGTGTGAGCGTGTGTGAGTGTGCCTGCATCTCCGTGGCCAGCAGCTGTGGTGGGTGGGGCTGGGGCAGGAGGAGGGGGAAAGGGTGCTGAAGAGGTTGAATCCAGCTTTCTGGGCATTTTCTGTTTTTTTAACAAAGAGTGATATGTTCTGTCTTAACTATTGAACCTCTCGGCATGAACATCCCAGCAAGAGTCCGCCAAGTTTATTTTTGAAATACTTATAATTTGAAGAGGGACTTCAGAAAGACTTTATGTTTGCTGGGGGGGAGGGGAGGAGAGGAGTGATGGCAGGTGATATCTTTGTCGAAATGAACTCCTTGCCCTTTCTGCAGGGGAGAGAAGACGATTCTGGTGGAGCAAGCAGGCACAATAGGAAGCACTCACCCTTTATTTGTAACGGGAGAGTCTGTCATATTTTGTGTGAAAAGCATAGACAATTTAGAAGGAACACATTCCTGCATGGGGTGCATTTGCCACATGCCTGGAGTTGCCGCCATGTGACAACATGGGGCCTTATTTTAAGGACAGCACAAAAGTGTGTGTCCCTGAGCTGAGAACTTCATATGGAGTGACTTGGTCCTTCCCGGAGGCGGGGTGGGGGGCCAGAGGCACACAGCGGGCCTGTCACGCTGACAGCTTCTTCGTCTTGACCACCGCACAGCAGCTGGGACTTGACTCCGGGCCTCATGAGTCCAGCCACGGAAACATGAACCCCATTTGTCCAAAGCCAGAGTCTCACTGGCTCTCCTCAGGGTTCATGCTCAAGGACAGGGCTCCCAGCCAAATGAAAGTGGGGCCTGGGAGAGTCCAACCGCACTTAACAATAATAATAGTTGCGTATACTCTCTTTAATGAGCTCTCGTTCCCACTTAGCAGCAGGAACACAAAATTCAGCCCACGCCAGCAAGGGCCAGTCTAATCCGATAAAAATGGTAGTCTAATCCAGGAATTCAGTGGAGATCCAGTTCCAAGTTTCCTTTCTGCAAGGTGCTGCCCCTCCTGCACCTGCTGGGAACGCCTTCCGGGCAGGTGCGTCCCAAGGCAGTGGGCCTGGCTGCCCGGCTATACTGTACTCATTTCATGGTTATGGGCTGCCTAGCTGGGTCCCCCGCCCATGCATTGAGCATCTACAGAAGCAAGGTGGCTGCTACTACTGCGTTTCTCCAAGCAGGGGGTCCACCGCCCGCCTCTGCCATGAGTCACTGTTCCTTTGGGCAGTCTTTTGAGGTGAGGAGAGTAGCCCACTCAACTTTTGAAATAGACTTTTAAAGTTGCTATGAATGAGAAGTGGGGGTGGGGTTGGGGATTCCTACTTAGTTTCACGTAGCCTAGACTCCCTTGAGTAGAAAGCAGGAGACAAAGCATCACATGCTGCTCTCCTGGGCAGCACAATCCCCAGGGCAGCGAGTGATGGAGGAGGAGGTGGTACAGGGAAGGGTGGGGAGAAAATACAGGGTGGTGTGTCGCTGCGCCACGAGGAGACCCGGCTGGCAGGCTGCCATGTCTGTGAGCAGACTTTACAGAAACATCGAACCTCAGTACAGCCCGTTATGGAAGAATCTAGAAGGGATTTACCTTCTGGCTCTCTCTCATCTCTCGTCTCTCAGTGGTCAGGCTTCTCCCTGCAGGGAGTTAATACCCTGTGCTTCCGGGCTGCACCTGCTGGGAAAGCCAGGTGGCATTGTGGGCCACGTGAGTCTGCAAGTCATGGGAGCACAGAGGCCTCAGGTGGCAGAAGCTGGTTGCTTCCCAGAGCCCCTCACGGTAGGGGCTGGCACGGCAGGAGCCACCTGAGAAAATCTGAGGACGCGCATGACCTGTCTGGTACAATGAGGCAGGCTTTTTTCTTTTCCTTTTTTTTTTTTTTTCTTTTTCTTAAAAAAATCAGGCCAAACTCACATCTAAAATACTTCAGTGTAAGAGGTACATGATGGGTGAGCAGGACAGGAGGGTCCCTTTAGAAAGCCCAGGACGGTGTTGGCTCCATCCTGGGCTGTGAAGACACCCATGCCCGCAGCAGAGGCCTGGGACATTCTTCCTCAGTGTGGGCTGGAGCCGTCACGGGGGCGACCCACCAGCGAGCGCTGTCTGGTAGGGTCACGGCTGTCCAGCTGTGCTTCTTCCGGGCCGTTCAGAAAGTGCCTTCACCACCCCAAGCCTTGATGTGCGGACGCACGGGTGGGAATGACAGCTCTACCTCGCTCGCAGAATTGCTGCGCAGAATAAGCGAGATAGCCCAGGCTGTTCACATCGCGCACCTTTGCATACTGGCTTCACACTTGGCTCCGGTACCCTGAGGTTTTTCTTTAAATTGACTCCATTTTAAACTTCAGCCGCATCCTAAGCAATAATATCTGTGAATAATTCTCCAGGCTGATAAGCTGGTTTATATACTTGTTACAATATATATTAGAATAAGTCTTAAATTGTTGGTCTTCAATCGAGAAGATGATTGTTATGGATCACCTGATACCGCCTCACCCGAGGAAAGTGGTACGGTCCTACATCTGGTGGACACTGAGCCAAGCCACACGGTCAGGCAGTATCTGGTGTTCAGGCAGTAGATGCTCCCTGTTTCGGGACCCTCGGTCCCAGCCAAGGCTGTCACGCATAATACTCCCCGAGTGGGGGCGGCTCACGGTGTCTCCAGCCCTTCCACGCTGCTTTGGGGCTAGTGTGGCAATGGCTGTCCCCTGCTGACTGCAGATGCGCATGGATACTGCACCTCCATCCCGTGCGGATACCTCCTTCTGGAAGCTCCTGTCTCTGAGCTCTCCCTTCCCCCCATCTCCCCAGAGGCCCTCTCCCACCAGCCTCCCTATCATTCCCTCTCTTTCCCTGGAGACCGTGGCACCTTCCGCTTGGTTTTCTTTTCCGTTCCAAGCTCATCCATAAAGCTCATGGCTTCAGCTTTCACACTGATGTACAGCCAGTGTCTGGTCCTTGACCTCTCCGCCTCCGGTAACTACTAACCTCCCCCCCCGCCCTTGGACAAGCCACTGACATGGCTACAGGCGCAGGAGCATGTCACCTTCTAGAAGGACACAACCACAGAAATCTTTCAGTCTCGGACTTTAGTCTCTCCCCCTCCAACCCTTTGTGTCCTGTGTCCCAGGGTTTTGTTCCTGAACTGCATTAGAACTCCAATTCCTTGTCCCTCCTTTTCCTTACAATTCTTCATCGACCTTCTCCGCCCAGTCTAGGTGCCACTGAGGCATCACTCAGGAATGTGCTAGTTCCTGGCCACTTTCTGTTTCCACCCCAGACGTCTTGCAAAGCCCAACCTTGGAGCGCTCAGCCTACCTTCGTGCCAATCGTTTGCCTGGGACTGGGGAGGGAGGGGTCCGAGAGCGCAGAAGACAGTCCACCCACCCTTTTCTCAGAAGTTTGTTTTGTTCTTCTTTGTCTACTTTTGATAATGTTTCTGTCAGGGAAGGCTTCTGGTGAGGACAAAAAAAAGTGTTAAGCGTTCCAAAGACTATCAAAGTGATTCAAAAAGAAAAAAAAAAAAAAAAAAGCGAAGCATTGTATCTTTACCATAAAAGACTTGACATCCCCTGTTGAGGAATTCACAATCCATCAATTGTGAGAACAATTCCTTTGTATTCATTCAGGTTTTACACTTCTGTTTGGGATGCCTTTTCTCTTCTTACTTGACCTTCAAATTGCCCTGGAATCACCTCTTACCGGAAACCTTTCTGGGACCCCCAGGCTTGGTTAGGTGCCCCGTGCACCTCCGCCCCGCTCCTGAAGCGCAGATCACAGGATTTTGTAAGGAGGTGTTGAGGCGTCTGTCTCCCCCATTAGACTGGGGTGTGGTTCCTTGATCCACATCTCAGCCCAGAACAGGTTCACAGAAGTCACTCGTTCAGCTGACAAAACTGAAGTGACCTCAAGTCGGAAGGGGAACTCCAACCTCTTTTGGAGAACGAAAAGAAAAAAAGAAAAAAAAAGAAAATGTATTGTAATAAAATGATAAGCTGCAAGGGACAACTGCTATTCCTTCTGCTGTGCAACCCCCCTTCGGGGGAGCATCCATTCCTGGCCCACTCCAGCCACGGGCCATGGAACTTAGTAACAACATCTCTTCCCCTGACCACTGTCACCGGCCTCAGCTGGGCCAATCAGAGTGCTTCCTGGGATCTTTCGAACAGGACCGAGAATAGGGATGTAGTTCCTCTTTGTCAGTGAAGCTGTGAAATGTGAGGCTGGGAGCTGCTGGCAGCCACGTTCAGAAGAAGCCAGTGGGCCCTGAGAGAGAAGGTGCTAGGTTGAGGGGCAGAGACGAGTCCCTGGTTTTGTCGCCCCTGGGCCCCACCTGTGGGAGATGCACAGTCCTCCCATCAAATTACCCTTGGACCTGAGCTGGGTTTCTATCATCTCCAATGAAAAGGGGCCTGAGCAACTCAAGTGCCCGCCCTTTGCCACTGAGTTTTCCTTTTCTTGGAGCAGCATAGCCAACTGAAAATAAAGGATGGTTAAAAGAAATGATTGATGGTTGAGCTGATCATTCGATGACTCTCATTTTCCATTTATTTTATTAGGGTATAGTTCACACAGAGTAAAACCCTTCAACTCCTCCCTGTTTACTGTACAGCTCTGCAAATCTTGAGATAAGATAGAATCTGGAACCTCTACCGCAGGCAAAAGGAAGAATACTCCTATCAGCTCCCAGAATCTCCCCGTTCCCCTTTGTCATTTAACCTCCATCCTCCGCCCCAGCTTCTGGGAGCCGCTGCGCAGTTTTCTGTCCCCACAGTTCTGCCTTTGCAGGAATGTCACACAGATGGACTCCTGCAGGAGGTAGGACTCAGCGTCACGCACGTGAGATTGATCTGCGCTGTGGAGTGAGTGTACCAGTGGTTCAGACCTCTCCGTGCTGTTTAGTGTTCTGCTGTACGCAAAGTAACACTGTGTGTTTGCCTGCTCCCTAGCCGGCGGACGTCTGAGCTGTTTCCAGGTTTCTCAAGGGCTGTTCCACCCTCAGCTTCGGGTATTTCCTTTGCGCCTGCCCCGCAGAGGGGCCGTCTCTCCATACTCTTGCCCTTCTCCCAGCCATAGATGCTATCATTTGTTCCTTGACACTTCTTGGCCAAGTTGGGCATGTGGGTGGGGAAGGGATGTTGTTCTGACCCAGCCTCAGTCTTAGGCAGAGGGGGGATGTCTTAATGATTCTGTGCTGCCCCTCCACCCCGTTGAGATTTTTTTTTTTCTTGTTCTCTTCCTCCAGCTGCAATGGGTGCTCTGAAGGCAGTAGAGTTTGCTGCCCTTCCCTCGGCGGCTTAATGCTGTTCCATAAAGGACGAAGGACTGCTCATCTGTCCTGCAGTAGTCCTGGTTCCCTCTCTAACAGCTGCATCACAGGGGACACTTCCTCAGGACTCTAGCTCTGCCCCTCGCCTTTCTGATGAGCGCCCACTAGGTCAGCTAGGAGCGGGTCCCAGGGCCCCAGGTCTCACCTACCCACACTTAGCCTCTAGCAAGTCAGAGCAAAGGTGAGGTGCGTTCTTACTGGCCCGTGTGGAGTCTGCTGACGCCTGTGCTAGGTGAGCAGGCGCCCACATCCCGGCTCTCTGTGGAGGTACCTGACTTTCTTAGATCTAGGCTGAGCTGTTTCCCCTATGGCCTCAGCTCTCTATGGGTTCAAGAAAAGTTGTGTATTTGCACAAGGTCCTGTATTTTTTCTTGTTGTAAACATGGGGGTGATGTTCCTCCAGCTTTCTATCTCTAAGCAGAAGCCGGAAACCCACACTTACTTTCAAACAGAAGATTGGAAAATAGAGCCCTGTGACAGACGGACAGGCGATGACTTCAAATGAGGGCGGGGCCTCCCATGGGTCAGCTACCCACGGGTGTTTGGAAAAAGAAAACTGGAGTTGGCCCCCGAAATATAAAATCTGAAATTTTCTGATAAAAAAACCTGGATTTTGGGGTCTCTCATCACCAGGCTGCTTCCATGCTGTGGGACATGGTTCTCTAGCTGCCAACCATCTCAAGCTACCTGTGACACTCAGCCTGTCTCAGGTGTCTTCTTAACCTGCCTGAGCCCAGAGGTGCTGGTAAAGTCGTACCAGCTGTGAAAATATAAAAACACTTCAGCCCTGGCAGGTGGGACTCGGTGGATAGAGCACCGGCCTGTGTACCAAAGTGTCGCTGGTTCAATTCCCAGTCAGGGCACAGGCCTGGGTTGCGGGCCAGGTCCCCAATAGGGGGCATACGAGAGGCAACCACACATTAATGTTTCTCTCCCTTTCCCTTTCTTTCTCCCTCCCTTCCCCTCTCTTTAAAAATAAATAAATAAAATCTTTTTAAAAAAGAAAAGAAATCGACAAGGACATGAAAGAGAAGATTAAGCAACAGGAAAATCAGGAAACAAGGCTGATACATCTTAGAGATAAACTGAAAAATGGCTATGCCTCGGATAGCTATTGTCAGGGATTTTTGACCACCCTCTACTTAAGAAAACACACTATTATAATAAAGTAATTAACTGTTTTGTAATTATATACCAAAATAATTAAATTTGAAATTAAACATGATAACATCAAGTTGTTCAGACAGGATTAATTTGTGTCTTAATCTGATAAATTATTTCCATTATTATTAGAATTAAGGTTTTGAGAAAGAAATTGTAAGAGGAATAGTTCCTCCATTCCACAGAGAAAGACTGCTTGGGCTTTGGATTCCTCACACATAGAGATGTCCCGAAGGCCAAGTGATGGAGGCTGATTTTAAGGCATGAGTTGGAAAAACAGGAGAAAATATTATCGAAAGGACTCTTTTTCTGTTATTTGGCCCTGAACAATTTTGTACTCAGATTTTGAAAAGTAGTTTCATCCTCAGGTCCTGCAAATTTTTGACCAAATAAATAAATAAATAAAAATAAATCGAGGCCCCCCAAAGAAACCAAATAGCTACCCATCAAACAATCAGCGTTTCTGTAAACTTTGTGCAAAGTACTATGTTAGAAAATGCCAAAGCACACGAAGAGAACTAAAACAATCTCTGCCTTCCAAATGCAGGCCTTTTTAGTCTTGTGCAGAAAAGGAGTGTATACACAGAGGAGATGGAGCAGCAATCATGAATTTAATAGTCACCTGTGGTGTTCAACTTGATCTGTCAATTTGGTAGGCCACAGTACCCACATATTTGGTCAAACATTATGCTAGACATAGATGGCATTAATATTTGTTTCTTTTTCTTTTATTGTATTTTCTTCCGTTATCATTTAGTCCCCTTATACTCCTTACCCCCCCACCCCAAACCAGCAGACTCTGAGCAAAGCAGATCACTCTCCAGAATGTAGGTAGGCCTCATCCAGTCAGTTGAAGGCCCTAATAGAAAAAAGATTGGCCTCCCCGACCCCCGCCCCTAAAAAAGCAGTAATTCTGCCAGCAGACTGCCTGTGAACTTGAACTGCCAGCTTCCGCAGTCATGGCCTGCTTCCCTGCAGAATCCCGACTAACACAGCACCAGGTCACAGGTGTCTCAGGGAAGTTCCTCTCTCTTCCGCAGCTTCTATTATTAGAGCAGCGGAGTGCGGCAGGATGGGTGAGGCCAGGCTCCTCATAAAACTGTGGCTACTGAAGCAGACAGAACCACCTGTGGCCCATACTTTGCTGATTTGATTTTTTTAAATGCTGTATTGCATGAGAACATTAGTTCTCTTGACTGCTGAGTTTGTGGGCACCCCCTAAGTGTTGCCCTGGCCTTGACCTAGTCTCAGCCGGCTCCTCAGCAGCACGACCTGCATGATCCCTGCGGGCAGGGTGTTCCACTAGCAGGACCGGCATGTGGCATGCAAGTGCCAGAAGATGGTCCCGCTGTCCCCTGCAGGCTTCCATGGCTCTCAAAATCCCTGGGCCTGAACCTGAACTCTCTCAAGAAAATGTGAAGACACCAATCTTCTGCACCCTGGGCAGGCGACCTTCACAAAGAGCACAGCGAATCCCTGAAATGCCGAGTCTCTATGCAGTTTCCTGAGCTGGTTCTAGGAGGGCCGGGCCAGGCAGAAGCATGAACAGAGACAGGGAGTGAGCTCCTGGTGGTGTTTAACACCCTGATTCCACTCGTCCCCGGTGGCCTAGCTGCACCCCAGCCTCATTCCAGCCACGCCCGCACCTCTACAGTCTTTCTGACAAGTGCCCTTCAGGCCGCAGCTAGTGTGAGGGGTGCCTTAGTCTGTTAGGGTCGCCAAAACAAGGTCCACAGACTAGATGGCTTACATGACAGAAATGTACTTCCTCACGGTTCCAGAGGCTGGAGGTCTAAGATCAAGGGGTCAGCAGTGTTGATAGTGGATTAGGGCCTATTCCAGTGACCTCATTTAACTGCGGTGACCACTTTAAAGGCCCTTTCTTCAAATACGGTCATGTTCTGAGGTACTGCCTGTTAGAACTGCAACATATGCATTTGAGGGGTGAGGGGAGGAGACACAATTCAGCCCATATGGGGGGGGGCGTGTTTGAGATTGTCACCTGTAACCAAGAGGGTCCTGACTAATATGTAGGTATATTTGTAGCAAGTAGAACCTGGGAGAATATTGATCAAAATATTAGCAGACGTTATTTCTGCATGGTGGATTAAGACTGATTTTGGCATTTGCTTATCTATACTTTCTATTTTTCTCCTGCAATGAACATGCATTCTTATCCTAATAAAAATGTTTTAAAATATCTCCAAGCATCCCAGAGCCTGCAGGTGACGGATGGGGTAAAACCTAGGGCGGCACCTGTAAGCAGGAAGGCAATAGTGGGGAGCGTAGGTGCTGATTACTGTGGTTGAGACCGGCAGGCACCCCTGGGGGTGGGGGTGGGGTGGGGGCCACAGAGATGTGCCTGGAAGAATTCAGGAATTAGGAATGAAGGCGTCCTTCTGCCAGTTAAACCATAAAGCCAGCAAGATGGATCCATGCAGAGAAATGCCAAGTCACCTTAAAGAGGCAGGAGGCCTCCAGCCCAGACTCGATTTGATTGGAGGAATTCAGGAGCTGAAGGAAGACAGCCAGCGTGTGTGTGTGTGTGTGTGTGTGTGTGTGTGTGTGTGCGCGCTCGTGGTGGGGGTGAATGGCGGGAGCTTGGGGAGAGGGGACCACCAAGGCAGTGGGGATGGCAGCTACAATTAGGGGACAGAAAGGGGGCACTTGCTAAAACCAAGCTGCTGTTTGAGACAGACCTCTTGGACAAAATCCCACATAGCCTTCTTGGGCCATGCTGGATGTTTGTTAAATAGATCAATAAAACCAAAGCAAAATGAAAAACTGGGAAAGCGCTCTAGTTTTGCTTATTTATGGTTGAGAAAAACGAGGCCCCTGTGCAGGGGCCAGAAAGAACGGGGAAAGACAGAGCAGCGGGGGCTGCACTGGCCTGGCCAAGCCACAGGGCCAAAGGCCCTGGGACAGTCACTGCTGTTGGGCGGGTAGGGGCCATGCCCTGGGAGGGAGGGCCGCAGCTCCCAGGCGCAGAGCTCCGGGGACTGCACTGGGAGCTGTTTCCTGTTCTGTGCTCTGTCCTCATCCCCCATCAGTACGCCTGGGCCTCGAGTACAGCTCCGTGACAATGACACACAGCAGCAGCCTGCTGGTGGCACTTGAGGAAATGAAGGCGGACGGCTGGTGGCTGCATGAGGAAAGGAGGCAGTGGCTTGAGACAAAACCCCCTCTCTTCAGAAAGGACGGGAGGGGAGCCTTACAATAGGGGAGGCCCTTAGCCAGCCCTGGGCTCTGTAAAGAAGAGGTCTGGGATGCTGCTTCTGAAGCCATCCCGCAAGGGGTGGGATAACAGTCCTTTGAGCCAAGATCTTAGATGATTAGGCTCAGAGAGACAGGGTACTGTGCCCCAAGTTACACAGCTGGTACGTGAGGAGCCAGGATTTGCACCTGACTCCTTCAGACGTCCAAGTGCAGAATGCTTCTTACTACCCCACGCTGCGCTGGCAATGCCAGGAGTTTGCTTGCCGCGCTGGCGGGGCAAGGCAGGGTGCTGACCCACAAATACCCCATCCTTTTCTTATCAGCACCGAAGCTCCAGGATTCAGCCATGATGAGATCAGCCAACCTCCGGCTGAGTGTACCCCCGCCCTGAAATCCCTGCCCCTGACAGTCTTTCCTGCCTGGAGAGCATGCACTGGCCCTCGGACATGAAAACCTGGGGTGCCTGCTGGTTCTGTTTCTTGCTGGAAACATGGCCATCTGGTGGCAGTTTGCATCACATGAAGTCCTGGGCACCCAATCACCTCTGGATGATATACCAGCTGCTCAGCTCACCCCCACTTGGGTTTCCCTCCCATGTTGTCTGGGGACACCTGCCGCCCTCCTGCTTCCTCTCCAAACCAGCACCTAAGGACAGATGGCTGGGTGCCAAAGCCCACCTTGCCGCGTGCACGGAGCTGGGGAAATGCCAGGGAATTTGCACCCTCTTGGGGCCACTCGTGACCAATGCCAGATATATTCCAGCTCCGTGGTCCCTGATGGAGCTACTCTGAGGTATGACACTCACTGTCCCCAGGGGTACCAAGCCAACTCCAGGCTTGGTGTCACACTTTGGCTTCTTTGTCCCCCTTCCCTATTCCCCTGTCAAGTTTTCCAGGAAACACTTGCTAACCATGCATTCCCTAACAAATTGGCTCCAAAGGAATCCTCACCTCAGGGTCTGCTTCGGGGAACACGAGTTGAAGTGCTGAGCCTCCAAAGCTGAGGGCCAACCATTGGGGGTCATCGGGCTGAATTTGGCCCATAGCGGTGTTTTATGAAGTAAGCCTGTCTTGTCCCTCTGGGCCCTCCCTCAAAGCAAACAGTTTACCACCTGCAAATAACATCCTCGACCTCAGCTAATGGCGTGTGTGGTAACCATGCTGAGCACTCACAAAGGAAGACAATGCATGTGGCTATGGCACAGCAAGTGTCCCATGAAAATCCTGCAGCAACCCCAGAGTTCGGAGCTGCCATCCCTCCTTTTAAGTGATGAGGATTCTGCATCATCGGGGCTCATTTACTCAGAGTCACATATCTGGGAAAGAAGCAAAGAGGTGGGATTTGAACTCAGGCAATCTGACTTCACACGATATGCCGTCACCACGGTGCTGCGTGGGGACCCACAAACCCACACCCACTCTCCTGGCACCCAGCCAAGGACAGCTCATAACTGGTGGGACTTCTGGTCTGGTCATCTGGTTTTCGCCAGTCTCTTTCCCTAGTACTTATTTTCTCTCTTTCAACAGCTTGGGGCTTGATTTGGATAGGCACAAGAATAAAAAATGATGTAGGATGGTGCATTTTTGGAGGGATTTGTGTCTTCCTTTAAGAGACTAGATGAACCATCCACACCTATTCAAGTCCTCACGTTTTCCGAGTGGCGGCGGTTCCTGGGACCCAGCATTCCTATACACCAGCCGCTGCCATTCCAGAAATTGAACCTGTGCGCGTGTGGGGTCATGGCTGAGCCAGAGCAAGCAGTCTGGGAGGAAACCACCCCCTGCCCCCCCTTGTGCCATCCCTCCTCCGACAAGCTGTCAACTCTGCCGTGAAGAACAGAGCCAGCCTGCAGGCTTTCTGTTCCCAAAGCTCAGTGGATGAGTCAGTTACTGAGCGAGTTCCTTTTTTTCATGAGCCTACCCTGCAGAGGTTTTCAAGTTTTTCCCCCGAAATGTTTCTCCCCTCCCCTTGCTGCATGCCTTCTCCCCAGAAGGCACCATCTTTAATAGATTCTTCCTGACAGCATACCAGCCAGCACCTATCAGGTTCTCACCAGACACCAGGCACCCAACTCAGCATTGTACCTGTCTTCTCCGCTTTCCCTCACAACCACACTGGAAGTTCTGCAAATTAGTGTGTCCATTCTCTGGATGAGGAAACCAAGGCCCAGAGAGTGGGCCCAAGGTCATTTTGCCAAAAAGTAGCAGAGCTAGAACTCAAACCCATATCAATTTCTGTCTCTCGCCCTGGTGCATATTGTCACGTTGCTGTGAAACAATTCTCATTAACCATGGTAGACTGTATCATTTGCTCTGAAATGGCTGCTTTTTGTCCCTTGATAGGACTTTCCTAGGCGCAGATTTTCTACCCTTGACCTCTACCTGGTCTCTGTGACGTGCTTTCATCAATGGAATGAGGATGGAGGAGAAGGGGCACTACTCTGAGCTGAGGCCACAGAAGCAGACACACTGGCGTGGAATTCCACTCCCTCTGTCGTGAAGAAAACATGTCCACGAAATGTCCACGAAGCCACTGACTCTCAGCCTGCACCTCTGCATACAGACCTGCGGGGGAGACCTGGTCCGAGCCTGAAGCCCAGGGTTCAGCCCGCTTCATTCCGACTCAGCTGATCCCAGCCCAGATCAGCTGAGCCACAGCCGAATGGCACCCTGTGGGCACAAAACTCAGTGGTTGTGGTCATGAGCCACTCGCTGTTGGGGCCGTTTGTCATGAGGGCAGCAGAAGCCTCTCACCATTGCACGTGGTAGCACTCTAGTCTAGCAGTGTGGCATGGCCATGCCCAGCACTGTGGTGGGATAGGGCAGAATGGCCCCCTCGGGGAAGGAATCGGCCTGCAAGGGCATCTGGCCTGCACCCCCACTGCCTCTCTGAACACTCCCAAAGGAAGTCTCCCCTGGACTGAGCTCTGAAGCTCTATGCTCAGCTAACACCCATGGTTCCTTTCCCTTCTTTATGCCATCAGCACCTGAGTCTCTCACGACCATTGTCATTCTCTTACAAGCACATGTCTGCTTGTCAATGTCCCCCTTCTTCAGCAATGGCCAGGGCCACTTGCCTGATTGTGCCTGATTGTTCCCCAATCCCTGCCCTGCCCTTTCCCCCATTCTTCTCTGTATCACAGGGGGATGAGCCCTGCCAGTTCGTGTCTGAGGAGCTCTTACTCACTGGCTTCCCGTGAGTGCTGAGAGACTGGAGCTTGAGAGGAAGGGAGAAGCCAGGGCACTGCCCTGCATCTCCCCCCGCTTTGGGTGGGGTCTTGACAATGGCTGTATTTCCTTCCAGGTTGCCTCCCTGCCCTGCTCTGGGCCCTCCCACTGTCGTTCTAGGCCCTGTCAGGTGGCCCCTAGACCCCAGGTCTGGGAACAATCGTCCCCTCTTCCCTTGACCCCTTCAGCCAAGGGATAGTGGCGACTTCCAGCTGCTTCTAAGCCTCAGCCTCTCTCCAGCTCCCCTTGAGACTTTGCGGGCCTTCATAGCTGGCTCCAGCCATAGTTGGCCCCTCACTGCAAAACCGTTGGCCTGGGTTCTGTTTCCTCAGCAGACATGGACTCATACCGCCTCCTGACTTTTCGGGGTCTCAACCCGCATTATCTGCAACAAAGTGCACAGCTCACACAAACGGACTTTCAATGTGAAAATACAACATGAGTTGAGCTGCAGTTGGCTGGCTGACAAAGTGTTAAATTAGCTGTTTAGTGTTAATTTCAAATAGAATTTTATCTTTTACATTATGTAGCCAACATTGTTTTCCAGCCCTTGGAACATTTTTTGCAGCCCTTGGAAAGCTCATGGGCCTGTGGAGGAGATGGCTCTGTGGGTGGTGACAGAGGGAACAGAGTGTCCCACGGAGCAACTGCAGGGACGGTACTTGGGAGAGCTGCTCCCTCAGTGAAAATCTAAGCAGAAAAGAAACCCAAAGATGAAGGGACCCATCCATCATGGATCCCATTGTGCCCAGTGAGTCTTCCCTTTTCTGCCCAACGAGATGGACTCTGTACTTAAAGAAGCCCGGAGCACAGGAGGACCCTGTATCTATAAGATGGATTTCTTCCATAGGCTGAAAGGCAGAAGGATCATAAGTGTGTCCATGGAATTCAGATTTTCCAAGTTGCCCAACCACCATAATAAAGCTAAAAGCAACGCTCTGCTGGAAAACTGCCGAGTCTTTAATGCAGGAGGCTGCAGGCAGGAGAAGACACATGGTGACTATGGCCCCTCCTCTGCAAATGGAGTTGGCGGCTGTCGGTGGGGCCCCCGTAGCCCAGGGGAGACTTCAGACCTGCTGTGGAGCCGCGGGGCTCACCCCCTTCAGGGGTAGTCACACTCAGGAGACAGAAACTGCTGAGGCCTGTGGGCAGCTCCCAGGCACTGAGCACCGAGTCTTCTCCCCAGGCCGAGGAGCAGCCGAAACTCCATCTTGGTCTTGTGGCCAGCTCCGGAGTGGCTAGGACCCAACCCTTATCTTGGCTGTGCCCTGAAGGGTCTCTAGATCAAGAAGGGTGGGTCTCCTTAAATGAAGGGTTCTGCTGTAGCTGAGTGGGGGGTGCGAGCTGGGTTCCTACTAATGCTCTGCTTTCTCACCACAAATCAATGTTGAGCAAGTATTTACAGAATCTCCTATACATGGAAACCCCTACTCTTTGCCATCCCAGACCACTTAGGTCAGGTGGGTCAGAAGTTAGAGCTCAGGGATGGTAAGACTGAACTCTGCTTCTAGTCAGCTGTGTGACTTCAGGCAAATCACTTAACCTCTCTGGGCTTTAACTTCCTTATCTGTAAAATGACAAGCTAAGACTTGGTCTAGGAGGCCTTGGTGCAACCAGGCAAGCAGCTCTTGCTAAAGATAATGCTTTAGGGTCCCTCAAGGTTAGGAGTGAGCAATACAAAAATGATAATAATCAATGGACTTCCGGCCAAGATGGAGGCGTAGACAGACACGCTGCATCTCCCTCCACAACTAAGAAGGGATACAACTACCTCAAAACTAGAAACAACCAAAAGTTCCAGAAAATCAAACTGCATGGAAGTTCAGCAAACAAAGATATAAAGAAGAAATACTCATCCAGACAGGTAGGAGGGGCAGAGCTGGGACGGAGAGGATGTAGTGTGGTGGCAGCAGCAATGGTGGCAGCAGCAGGCCGACAAAAGCGCAGTAACATGTTCTCAAGTCAGGAGGGACACCTGCGGAGCATTCCCAGCTCCTCACTGGGCCTCGAAGCTCACGGTCCCAGCACCAGGGAAAATCAAGCCTCATTGCTTCTGACTGTGCAAACCAGTGGGGGTTTGGGTGGAGGCAGAAACTGCCAGTCTCTCAGTAGAGCCCAATTTTTTAAAGGGCCCCCACGGTCCTAGAATGTCCGCAGACCCACCCACTCTGGGGACAATGGCCAGGGCAGCAGCCAGAAGGGCGCCAGTCCAGTGCAAAAGTGGGAGAGGGGCCTGGAAAAGGGGCGAGTGCTGGGCAGGCATCATTGTTTCCTCTCAGACCCCTCCCCCACATACAGCGCCACAACGTGGGAAACAGGTCGCCCTGTACTGACGAATCCCTAAGGCTCTGCCCCTTACAACGTAACAGGTGCAACAACTCTACCTAAGACACAGAGGTAAACAAACACAGGACCCTGTCAGAATGAGGAGACAGAGCAGTATGGCCCAAAAGGGGGAATGGTTTAAGGTTCCAGTGGGAGAACTAAGCGACGAGGAGATAGCCAACCTAACAGATGAAGAGATAGACAACCTAACAGATGCAGAATTCAAAACACTGGTGATAAAGATGCTCACAGACTTGACAGATATGCTTGGGTATGGCAAACGCATAAGAGAAAAAGTGAAGGCTATGCTAAGTGAAACAAAGGAAAATCCACACAAAATCAATGGTGAAGGAAAGGAAACCGGGGTTCAAACCAATGATTTGGAACATAAGGAAGAAAAGACAGTCAATCAGTGCAGAATGAGGATGAAAGAATTGAAAAAACTGAGGAAAACTTCCCAAATTTTGTGAAGGAGATGGACATACAGGTCTGGGAAGCATGGAGGGTCCCGGGTGAGCTGGACCCAGAGGAAACCACACCAGGACACATCATGATTGAGATGCCAAAGGTGAAAGATAAAGACAGAATCCTGGGGGCAGCAAGAGAGAGGCAGAGTTGCCTACAGAAGGGGAACCTATAGGACTATCAGCTGATTTCTCAGAGGACACTTTGCAGGCAGGAAGGGACTGGCAATCAGTATTCAATGTGTTGAAAGGCAACCTACAACCAAGATTACTCTATCCAGCAAAGCTATCATTTAGAATGGAAGGGCAGATGAAGTGCTTCCCAGACAAGGTAAAGCTAAAAGAGTTCATTATCACCAAGCCCTTATTATATGAAATGTCAAAGGGACTTACTTTAGAAAAAGAAGATCAAAACTATGAACACTAAAATGACAACAAACTCACAACTATCAACAACTGAATCTAAAAATAGAAACAAAATCCAACAAAGCAAACCAGAATAGAAACAGAGTCATAGGTGTGGGGATCATTTGAAGGGTTATCAACTGGGAGGGGGGAGCGGGAGAAATGGGGAAATGGTGCAGGGACTAAGAAGCATAACTGTTTGGTACAAAATAGACGACGGGAAGTTAAGAATAATATAGGAAAGGGTGAAGCCAGAGGACTTATATGCACGACCCAAGGACATGAACTAAGGGGGGTGGGATTGTTGGTGGGAAGGGGAGTACTGGGCAGAGGGGAGCAAAGGGGAAAAATATTGGAACTATTCTAACAACATAATCAATAAAATATACTTAAAAATAAAAAATAAAATAAAAATTAAAAAATGATAATAATCAATGCACACAGCGCTCAGCAGGACCAGTACAGTGTGCACACTGGACACCTGCTCATTAACCTGCTTAATTCTCACAGCGACACCCACATTAACCAAACGCCTCTGACATCCCAAGGGTGTTTGCTCACCCTTCCATAGGGGGTGTGAGGCTAATGGCATAGCCCAATTTCACAGGTGAGAGCATTGCAGGGAGAGAGGAAGAGGCATTCACCTGACGTTAAGAATGCAGAGGGCATGTGACCGAGGCAGAGCCTGGCCTTTTGCAGCACCAGCCCATGATGCTGGTTTTCCCCAGAAGACCTGTGCGTGCACCTGGCCAGCTGGCCAGGGGCCCGCCTTCTGGGGTGCAGCTGCCCCCCAGCTCCTCCCCCTGCTGGGAAAGGCCTTGATCTGGAGACGCGCCCTGTGCCCTCGGAGCCTGCCTGCTGACCTCCTCTCGGCCACTCAGTTGCAGCCAAATGGAGTAAGTGCAGTATTGATTAATTGCAATTTTTTTTTTGAATACATATTTGCCCTGATGTTTTATCATTAATGCATTAAGAAGCTGAATAAGCAATAAGACCAAATGGACTTCAAAACGCAGCAGAATTTCCATTCAGTGCAGTGTGACTTACAGCCATTACCTCCTGGCAAAGGACAGTTCCCCCACAGCCCACACATCTTGGCCAAAGCTTGAGAACTCCCTGTTCTTCACCTTATTTACTTCCTCACAGAGCAGGGGTACATCAGACTCTGTGCTGTGTGGTGGGCCCTTCTAGGTGAGGGGAGATCCGCGT
Organism: Furipterus horrens; assembly: GCF_987537825.1. NCBI lineage: Eukaryota > Metazoa > Chordata > Mammalia > Chiroptera > Furipteridae > Furipterus > Furipterus horrens. Next base: position 137,027,806 of record NW_028327177.1, on the reverse strand, counting down.
AAAGCGGGGAAGCACTAGAGAAAGGGAGGGGTAAGACCTTCACTGCATGCTTATGGGGGGACCGTTGCCCCTGACCTGGTTATGGGGGTGGGGAACGTGGTGACCTCATCTCCAGCCTCACGGGCAGCAAACTCCAGAGGCACAGGTGGGCTCAGGGGTCATGTGACCCCAGCCCGCCCTCTGTCAGCCCACTGCAGGCATCCGGTCTGCTGGGGTCGCACCCTGAGTGTCTCCCCGTGACTGAGTCACGGCCTTGGCTCTGTCACTAGCTGATGTGGCCAGTTTTTTTCCTGTTTGGGGGCCTCAGTTTTTCATTTACCAAAAAAACCAAAGCTTAATTGGATAATTTCTTAGAGGCTTGAAGATCCAGCAATTTATGACTCTCCTGCGTCCTTCCCTCCTTTTCCCCCTCCCCCTTTTTTTTTGTTGCTTTCATTTCCTTCTTCTCTTCCCCCTCCTCCTTCTTCTTTCCAAAACATTTATTCTTGCAAAGTCTTGTTAAAAACTCTGTAGATGCACTGACAGGGACAAAGAAATACCTAAACCTCCCCGACCCAACAACAAAAATCTCTGTAAAAAGTACTTCTGCCGAGCGAAGAGGCCAACAATGGAAGCTTAGGGATGGCCTCGTGCCGGGAGGTGGCTTTTGCACAAGTTAAGCTAAGACACTGCAGAGGACGGGGAGGGGCTTCAGTGCAGGTGGCAGGTGGGCTAGACCTGTTGCCTACAGAACTGGCCACCCCAGGACGACATTGTGTCCCTTCCTCTGCCTTTCCTCACCTGCTAAGGTTTCCCCTCCCTGATCCTCCAGGATCCTGAGCCCAGCGATCTCCGTCGCTGGTTGCTGCCCCGGGAGCCGTGAAGGACCTGCCCCCCGCCCCGGTCCCACATGAAACGCACAACATTGAGACTCGCGATGGAGGGACAGGGCTCCTACGCTCGGCCGTTCATGTTTTTATCAGTTGTGTGTGGGGTGTTACTGTGTGGTAGGTACTTCCTGGTGGCAGGCCCTGTCCAGGTTCAAGGATGGAATCTAGAGAGGGGTGGGGGCAGCCCCGGCCTCCGGAAGCTCGGTGTCTGCTAGGGAAGCTGCAGCGGCAGCTCGTGACTGCCCGCGCTGTGGGTGTGGCGGCCGGGAGCCCAGGGTGGAGGGAGCCCGGGACAGGAGGGAAGGCGGCTGGCAGGGACGCTCAGGGAAACGGGGCTGAGAGCTGAGGCTGAGCGCAGGAGTGTCTGCAGGGACTGGGGGCATCCAGGGAAGGCTCCGCGTGTGCAGAAGCCCGAAGGCCTGAGAGACCACAGCTGGGCCTGGGGAGGGGGCGGGAAGGGCAGGGGGGACAAGAAAGCATGTTGGGCAGGTAGGCAACAGCCAGGACCTGTGGCTGCTGGTGTTTCATTGATAGGGTGGGTTTTGTAGCAGGGAGTGAACCAAATAAAGCGCACAGGTACATCGGAGGGTGGGGGGGTAAGAAGCCAGGCTGACGCCCAGCTCAACCCTCCCTCCAGCCCTGGGGGGCACAGAGCCTGCTGGTTGGGGGCAGTGACTTGGAGCATCACTCAGGTCCCAATCCTAGTCCCCTTGCTCATTAGCTGGATGGTTTGGGCAAGTTACCCCACGTCTGTGGGCCAAGTCTCCTCGTCTGGGATGTGGGGCATGAGGATTCCATGAGGATGCGTGGGAAGTGCGTGGGCTGTAACAAGCTCTCAGCAGAGGCCACTAGACCCGGTCTTCGAGGACAACAGCAACTTGTGCCCGGGCACTGGCAGGGTTTGGATCCCCATCCTGCCTGCTCTGAAGTCCCAGCTCTTCTCCCCAGGCCGTTACCATGTCATGGGAACCCAGTGGGAGCTGCTGATGCCTGGAGCTGAGTGAGTGGAGGTGACGGCTGGGGTAGGGGTGGTGAGGACATTCCCGGTTCTTTCCTGGCTGAACCATGTGATTAGAAGGTCATCTTTGGTTACAGGCCACATGACAGGTACATGGGGTCAAATGCTCTTGCAGGCCTGAAGCGCCCGAATCCCCCAGAAGGCAGAGCGAGGACAGGTGGCCCTGTGCCCCATGCCACCCAGAGAAGCCTCTGGTCAGTGTGCCTCTGTCACCAGCCCACATCGGACCTTGTTGCTCCTCAGGAGGGCTGTGCAGGCAGCTGTGTTGGGGACAATATCTCCTCACTTTTCTCCCTGTGGGCCAGTCTAACCTTCTAGAATAATCATGGGGGCTTCAAGAGCCCAGGTGCTTGCTGACTCGCAGATGAGACCAGCGCCTTTCCCTCGGAGGACTCCGGAGGGGAGCTAAAGGAACCCTGTGAGAGAGGCAGGTGATGAAGGGAACTGCACACAGCCCTCACCCCTCTGCTGACCGGTGGTGCCCCAGCTGCTGGGGTTGGGTGACAGCCAACGCAGCTGCCCAGAGGATCACCTCGGGCGGACCTGGAACTGCCTGGCCTAGGAGTTCCACCCACCCTGGTCCCTGCAGCCCAGGCTTACTTGGTGCTGGGGTGATGCTAAAGTCGGACCCCGGGTGAAATCACACCCTGGTTCCGCTCCTTCCCTGCCACACTTGGCTCCCTCACTGCCCTCCTCCAGCCATAGTCCCTCAAGAATCCCCATCTCAGGCTCTGCTTCTGGGGTACCTGACCTAAGAGGCTGTACAACCCCAGCATTGCTTCTTCCATCCATCCTAATACCCAGACTGCTTTGCACCAACATTCCAGACACTCTGTGACCTGCCCCCTTATAATCCTTTGTACTTCTTTGCCCACTCCCCACCCCCTGGGCTTTGAAAACTATCCCTCTGCCTGGAATGCCCTCCTAACTTCTCAGTCCTGTGAAAAAGCCTAGCTTAACACACCATGTAAGGATGGGAGCCCCCAGCTCTCTGGAGGGAAGGACTATGGGGCACACAGGGATGTTCAGCCCACATAGTTTTGGGGACCCACACGAGGAGCAGCCTTAGCAAGCTCATTCACTGGACCTCTCAGCAGGGACCAGCATGAGCCAAAGACAGAAGGATCCTCCCAGAATCCTCTGCTCTCACTGGACACCAGGACTTGGCGTGCCTTCAGGGGAAGGGAATCGAATTTCCCTTCAACTCCGTGGGAGCTCAGAGTCTAGTTTCATGTATTTCTTAAAGACTAAGCAAGATGCTTCTCGCCCATCCGTGGTGGCAAATTAAAACCACTGCCCGACGGCTGTGCAGTGCGTGCCCTGGGCCCTGTGCTCACAGGAAAATGGCGCCGAGCAATGGTTCAGAACCAGGGCCCTGGTCAGGCTGCTCTGCTTCCCCCCATTTACTAGCCAGGAGCCCTTGGGAAACGTGTCCTAGTTAACTTGGTGATTCTGAAACTGGGATACAGAAAGCCCGTCCAAGGGGTGCACTGGCATGGATAGAGTGGCAGATTATACAAACGTGGCCCCTCCCCTGACCCGTGAAGCTGAATGAGCAGTTTTGACCTGCTTTGGGCAACAGGATGCAGCAGCAGCAGAAACCAGGGTGCAGGAGAGAGGTTGGGGTGCTTCCTCCCCTTGCTGCCTACCCTGGCTGCCCCTCCTCCAAGCTCCAGCTCTCCACACACTCAGCAGACACGTTTCCTGTCTGGTCCATCAGCCCACAGTTGCTGTCTTAGGCAGAGTTCCCGGGAATCGGAAGGAGAAATAAGGATGTCTGTGAATGTCACGACCCAGCAGAGGTGTGAGGGCTGGGTGTGCAGGGCAATCCTTGGAAGGTCCCCCTCAGAGACAAGGAACCCACTGTCACCGGTCAGTCCTTGGCCAAGACTACCCTAGGGGGCACTTTTGACTCTCGCTACGCACTGGGGAAGCTGGCAGCCAGGGGCAACCCTCCAATAAAGAGACCCAGGTGCTGCTGCAGGGCCGAACCCACTGGAATCCCCACATGTAAGGACACCCCTCCTCCACCTTTTGTACTCCAAGGCTTAGCATTCACAACGGTGAGCAGTAAGAAAGCGTGGGTTTAATTTCTCCAGAGAGGGCAGTCTTGCACAGAACAGCAGAAGGCCTGGTTGCCTCGGGGGAGCCTCTCCTTTCTGCACTGGAAAAGCCCTGGGTGATAACATGCAAAATACCGTTATTTTCTTGGAGGAGGGGGAGGGAGAAAAGATTAATACCTCTGAATTATCCTGCCACACACGTGTGTGGGATTAAACTGACCTATTAGAACATGGGCCTGGGGTCCGATCCCGGCTCTTCCGTGTTCTAGCTGTGTGACCTTGGGCCGGTTGTTCACCCTTTCTGTGCCTCTGTTCTGTCACCTGCAGAATGGAGAGAGCAACCACCACCACCAGTATGTCACAGAGAAGTTGTATTAAGCAAGTTAACATTTGCAGAGCAACTGAAACAAAACCGTGCTCTGCGTGAAATAAGCAATTAGCAACACACAGGTTTTAGCTGTTATTATGGATCATTAAAATGGTCTCTCTTAATTTCGAATTTGCATGTCATAATAGTCTTCTTTTTTAAATCACTGTTGGGTGAGGAGACAAAACTTCCTGCCTTAAGTAAATGGTAGTTTGCACCCTCTCCCCTGAATTGGGAAGGGAAAGACATCACCTAGAGAGGTTGGGGGGCGGGTCCTTTAAGGCCACCTCTGGGTGGGGCGGAGGTTTGGAAGATGAGGCTGAGCACCGAGGAGGCCCTGGGCTTCCCTACTCCTTGCCTCTGTCGATGCTAAAGCTTGGATCACAGCGGGGGAGGGCGGTGTCTCCCAGCAGTGCTGGCCCTGCTGAGGGTGGCTGGCCCGCGCCCTTCCCTTCCCGGCCTGTGAGTTTTGCCCATTAAGCACATTCTGCTTCCCTCCTAGGAAAGCAAGAGGCTGCAGGCCTGAGGTGATCTCTGCAGAGAGGCCGTGAATCGAGAGGTTAGTGGTGTTTATTGATTTAGTAATTCGCACGCACTTTTCCGGATAGATTACCTTCCCGGAGACTCTGACAGCAGCAGCCAGCTGCTAATGCAATGCAGGGCTGCGGGGGCGCAGGCGGGCGGGCAGCGGGAAGGAGAGAGGCTGGGGGGCCGCGGGGGAGGACCACGGGGTGGGAGAAGAAAGGAAGGCTTCCCTACCTGGCCCAGGCAGGCACAGCAGGGGGCACGGTCTGTGTTCTTCAGGAAATGGAGTGAGCTTTTCTTCAAGATGCCCCCCCGCCCCCCGCATTCCCCTTCAGACACAACAGCTCTTCCCCTGGTCGCTAGAAGTGAGGCCCAAGAGCTCCAGCCCTCCTGGAGATGCCACAGGTGAGAAAATGTGCCTCATCTGAGGTCACGTTGTTCCTGGGGGTAGTCTCATCCAAAGACTAAGCAACACAGAGGCCACCCCCCCCCAACTCAGCCCATTCTCCAGGGCCACCCCAACTGCAGAGCCCCACAGAGTGGAACCAGTTCCCTCCACAGGTTTGGATCCCAGAAAGGCCCTCACCAGGCCCACAGGTCTCATGCACTAACCCTGGCTTCCCTGTCTGCGTCCCGGGAGTCTGCCTAGACCTGCCCAGCGCAGCTGCCCACGCTGCGCACTCTGGTTTCTGTATCAGTGCCCGTTTCCACAGGTGGTTTTCATCCAGAGGGGTGTTGGGAGATTGAAGAGATCACCCCCACCCTGGCCAGGCATCGGTGGCTCAGAGGGGACTGTCTTCCTCATCAACGTCACATCCCTCTCCAGGGCCAGTCTGTATCCTGAGCTGTAGGAGCCCCAGGACGTTCCTGGTCCAAGGTTCCTCCCACTAGAGGAGAAAGCTTCGGACCAACTGCTTGGTCTAGGAGCCACTCTGGTGTTACAGCTCCTGGCAAAGTTGGGCCAGGGTCGGCTGGCAGAGTGTGATGCTGAACCGAGGGAATCACCTCCAGGGCTGGCTGATCGATCAGCAGATGCCAGGAGCAGGTCTAGGAGGCCAAGAGGGCACGTTGGTCCCAGATTCATGTCTCCTGATCATTTATATGTCCTGGCTTTGTTTTCCTTGACACTTTTCCTCATTGTTCTGTTCCAGCCATGACCTTACCCAAGGATAAGTGACGACCACATATCACTAGGCATCAAGAACGTGAGGAGGAAGCAGAGGTAGATGGCCCTGTCCCATGTTGCCTGTCTCACAGGTTTCGAGGAGACTCCATCCACCCATCCACCCACCCACCCAACTATCCATCCATCCATCCATCCATCTACTCAATAATTACTTACCCAACACCTACTAGATACCATTACAATAGATAGGTAGGTCGGTAGATAGACACTGCTGGGTTTCTATTTTCCCACTGAGACTCCACTGAGGGTGAGAACATGTCTATTTCCCCAGGCCCTCTTCCCCTGACCCAGTGAGTGGTACTGTCACTGCAGTAAGTGCAGAGACAGGAAAGATGGTTTTGGGTGGGGGTTATGACAGAAGCCCCATGGACGCTGCAGCATCGAAGCTTGACCTTGAAGGAACCATGGGCTTAGGGTTGGTCCACAGTGCATCATCCAGACCATCTGTCCCACCAGACTCTGGGTCTGAAAACAGACACACTATGTTGAGGGCTGTGGGGAGACATGTCTAGCCGGAGCCCCCTTAGGAAAGGCAGCTCATCCTTTCTCCGTAGGCCAGCAGGCAAAGAGAACTCATTCATTCACTCCCACCCCGACCGACTGCAGTGTGAAGGCTTCTTGGCTCCCAGGCTCATGTTCTGCTTTCAAAACCCAGACTCCTTGAAGAATCCATGCACACAGGTGCTTCCAGCAGTCCCTGGAAGGAGGCGGTCGTCGCTCACACGGCTGACGGGGGTCTGCAACTGCTCTCCCCGCCCCAACCCACAGCCTCTGTGCACAGTGGTCCCGCCAGCTTCCATCACCTGCCGCTGTCTCTCACCCTGGCTTCCACCCCTGGCTCCCATTTCTGGATCGGTTAGAGTCCTATGACGGAAACCACCAGGTGTTTCAACAGGGAGAATTTCGTATGAAGACTTAACTGAAATTGAGATGGTAAAGAGGACTCCGGTATCACAGGGGTGGGGACAGCACATGGCAGCCACCTCCCTGACCTAGGGCAAGAGGGTCCTAGGGATGGGATTGGAATTATTAAAACACGCAGAAGCCCGGAGGGGGGACGTGGCAGAGCTGGGACCAGATACATCCAGGGGTGTGGTGGGGGAAGGCGGCCCTCTGGTGCTGGGGTCTCTGAGTTTAGAGGATGCCAGTGGAGCTGAGACCCAGACTTTGAGGAGGGCATGCAGACGCTTGTGCAGTGTCTCTGGCTGGAGAGCGGACAATGCAGTTCGTTCTCCAAAATGGAAAACGGAAAACCTGCACCGTGGATTCGGCGGCTGCCTTGGGAAGGAGCGGCTTCCCTCGGGAGCAGAAGGCTTGCGAGTGCCGCTCCCTGGTGCAGAAGGCCGACCTGGAGGAGCCGCTTCCCCGCCAGCCTTGCAGTCCCGCGCGCGCCCCCTGGTGGCAGAGCCTATTCAGGGCCGCCCACCGAGGAGGAACGTGGTTTGCAGAGTCGCGCTCAGGGTCACAGAGCCATAGCTGGCATCCTAGGCGTCCTCTTCCTGACAGCACCACGCAGGATCCCTCTGGCAGCAAAACCCAGAGAGAGCTATGACAGAGGGGGGCACGCTGTGTCCTATTTTGTACAAAGAGCTGCTGTGTGACTTTCATCTTTCCCTGCTCTGACCAGGACACAGACAGGGGTCCATGAGGATGGGTGTGAGGACAGAGGCAGATAAGAGACACCAGGGGAAACACGGAATACATCCCCCCTTCCTGGGACAAAGGTCGTGTAATAGGGACAAACGTATCAAAACAGAAATGCCTTTCGGAGAGAAACCATCCTTTGCGGCCAACTGAAATCTGGAGGAATTTGCTACCCATGGGCAGAACCCACCAAAATCCCAAGGGGAGGCACTTCAAGACCAAGGTGGCCTGATACTGTCCCAACACCACAAGCAGGCAGGCAGGCAGGCGATGGCTGTCCTTCCCAGCTGAGAGCCAAAGAAACTGAGGCACAAAGGAATCATATCATCAGGCAAGGGGAGGGGTTAGAACTTAAGCGCTCTTAGTGGGATGGTCAGTTCCTTGACCTGCTGTTCCCAGCAAAGGAGGAGAGGGAGGCTGCAGGGTCTTGGTTGCCTGTCCCCCTCCCCCCAAAACTCAGTCTCAGGCAGGGCTGGCTCTCCATCTATACAGCCCCCGTGAGCCTGGAACCTAAGGGCACGCACTGGCTGGTCCATAAGGGACTGATAATTGCTCTGATTGAGACTCCGGGCAGAGTGTTTCTGGAACTGCAGAACTCAGAAACAGGAGGAAATACCAGCGGAACACTTTTGATGAATAATTCAGTGAGCTGAAATGGGGAACAAGAGTTTTCTCTCCACCCACCAAAGTGGAATTTGAAAGAAAAGAAAAAGAAAACAATATCAGCAGCAAGACTGAGCATTCTGCTCTCCTCATAGTAAAACTTTTTTTTCTTTTTCATAACCAGAAAGGATGTCTTACTGTGCTTGGCTCTGACAATCTATAGAATTTGAACACAGGTAGGGAGATACTTGGGTTACCTGGAGTTAATGGTAAATTTGATCTCATCACTGCCACCTTCTCTTTCAAACATTTATTCTACAGATACTAACTGGGTAATTGTCAAAAGCCAAGCACTGTGCTGGGTATAAAGATTCTGTAGGGAAGAAAATAGACAATACTCTTTTCTCCTGGAGTGGATAGGTGGTATTCAGACGTTAGATTAAAAGAAAAAGCAGTTGATACGTTTATATCTACACATTGAGATACATGCTGTGTTAGTCAGGGCCTACCCAAGAAGGGAAAAATCACTCGAGTACAGAGAGCATAGGGAGTTGAACTCAGGGGTTTCGTTATTTATATGAGTGATGGAAATGCTGAGAAGTCTGTGACAATGAAGGAACTCAGAGATTATCAGCAGCAGGAAGCCACTCAACACAAGGAACAAAGCAAGGAGGTGATGTCACCAGAGTTCAGCACCTGAGGACATCTGGCGGAGGAGACTGGAGCCAAACTAGGAGCTGCCCACGGAGGACTGGGACCGTGGAATGAGTGGGTGTCTGGTATAAACGAAGACACGGGAACTTCAGCCTTTGTGAAAGTAAAATCAAATCTTTAAATCGACTATTATGTTTTGGAGGATTCAAAGGAAGGCAGAGACACTATAAATATCGAGATAGAAGATATAAAAATAATCATATAAAACTTGCACGGATGAAAAATAAAATATCTGAAATGAAACATTCATCAGAAAGGATCAGTAGTGATTAGACATTGAAGAAAAACGTTCACTGATCTGAAGATAGAAACTATCTAAGTTAAAGCACAATGGTGGGGGGAAAGAGTTTTAAAAAATAATAGAAAAGTGGATTGTGAGACAATACCAAGCAACCTAACATATGTGTATGAGAGTCCCAGAAGGAGATGAGAAAAAAAAAAAAAATTGAAGAAATAGCCAATTTCTTTTCAAATGCAATGAATATTGTAAACCCATAGATCTAAAAAGTTCAATAAATGTAAAGCAGGATAAACACAAAGAAAACCACATTAAGACATATTATATTCAAGTTTCTGAAAACCTGTGATTAAAAGGAAGTCTGAAAAGCAAAAGAGAAAAAGTACAGGTTAAATAAAGAGAAACAAACCTATGAATTTCACAGACTTCTGTTCATGGGCTACGCAACCAGAAACAATAGAATGACATCATGAAAGTGCTAAAAGGAAAAAATCCATCAACCTAGAATTTTATTTTCCCCTAATAATAGAGCTTTATAATATATAAATCAAGAATGTAAAGGAGAAAGAGACAAACCCACTGTTTTGATGGGAGACTTCAACACTCCTTGTTGTCAGAGAATCCATAAGGCCAGGAAGTATGGGAAGCAAGCTACCAACCAAATTGACCCAACTGACATTTGTAGAGCCCTCCACCAACAAAAGCAGAATGTTCGAGTGCGCATAGAACAGTCTCCAAGACAGAACCCATTCTGAACCGTGAAACAAGTTTCAGTGAATATGAAAGGATTTAACCAGTTTGAATAGTCTAGAAATTAACAATGGAAAGTATCTGGGGAATCCCCAAATATGTGGAAATTAACATACTTGTAAATTGCCCACTAGTTAAGAAACCACAAGGGGAATTAGAAATGAAAAATTCACTAGAAGAGCTCAATTACAGATTTGAGATGAAGAAGAAAAAAGAAAATCAATGAACCTTAAGTAAGATCAACAGTCACACAGGGAGAGAATGTGCTTCTTCTCCATCCAGATGTTGCCATAACAGAATGATGGTCAGATGGTGTGGCCGTTGTTCTATCAGCCAGATGATGGGAATCACCCTCAAGACACAGGAAGAGCCCAAGTCCTTGATGATGTCACAGAGCTGCTGAATCAACTCACCCTGGAGCCCACCTTTATTTCTGGACTTCCAGCTTTGTAAGATGCTACATGTCCTTAATGCCTAAGCCATTTGAATGGGCTTTCTATCTCTTGCAGGTGAAAGTATCTGATACATCCTTTGTGCCCATCTGCCGGGGTTGAAAGCATAAGAAGAATTACAAATTTGGAAAAAAAGAACATATTTTGCTTATAGAAAACCTTATTATCACTCTTCTTCTCTTTGATGGGGATGGTGGGGGATATTCCTCAGACACCTCAAATCACAGAATGTCAAAATTAGAAGGGTCTTTAGAACTCGTTCTTTGCAAGAATATTTTCCGTCCTCCCAATCAATTCACACTGGGTTCCTACCACCCTCCTACCACCTTCTATATTTCAACACTGTATTCTGTTTTCTTGACAGAGCTTATCACCATCTGAAATAAACTTTTAATTTGTTTTCTTGTTGGTTATCTAATCTTTCCGGCTGGAATGAGAACTCCCCAGAACAGGGAACTTATCTGTTGTAGTGGAGATGTCTGAGTCCTATTTCCTCCCATCATTTTGATAAACAGAACCTCTCTGGTGAAGGCTGTGACAACACATCTGGCTTATAAAGCCAGTCTGCCTCAATGATACATGTGGCCAATTAGATGTCAGAAATAATTCTGTGGGATTCTTGGAAAGCTCTTAGCTGGAAGGGGCTCTCCTTTGCCCTTTGCCCTTTGTCCTTCCTGATATGTGATGCAATGGCTGGAGTGGCATTAACCATCTTAGACCACGAGGTGACGTTGATGATGAAATAGTATAAGAATAGTGTGCCAGCTCTGATCTGCAGGTCTCTGGACTTGCTTTATGTAACATAAATAAAAACATCCCTTATCTTATTTGAGCCACTGAGTTGTCTGTCATGTTGGGTCAAATCTCATCTTCAGTGATGAACTTGATCCTCTTCAGAGGTATATCTCCAGGGCCTGAGAACAGGACCTGACTCATCGTGGATGCTCAAATAATACGTGTTGAGTTAAAGAATGGGATCCAACCCCCCAGCTAACAGACATGGGAACTAGGCCCAGGGAAAGGAAACTACTTACCCTTGTCACGTAGCTGGTGCGGGGCAGACATGCGGTCACATTCATGCCCGTGTTGCCCTGCTTCCCATGGCACTGTGGGTGTGGCAGAAGGAAGCCACCTACCTCCCTGTCCCCCCATAGCCCCACCTGTGCCTCCTCTATCTCACTTGCAAATACCATTAAATTATCCATCCTACAGGTTTCATTTCCGGGAGAGTTCCAGTCTAATGTTCTAAAAGAACTTCCAAGGGCAATTGTAGTTTCACATGTGTGGTAGATAGAAGTTGGCTGTAAATTATTTGACACTTTCCCTCAGCAGGAGGTAAGGTTTCTGCCTCTTTCTTTTGAACCTGACAGGGCCCTTTGACAGCCTGGACAATGAAATCTAGGGGAAGTAACGCTAGACACTTCTAGTGGAAGTGTCAGGCTTGTCTCAAGAAACAGCAGCGTTCAGCTCCTTAAATAATCTCTTGGGGTCCAGACACCATGCAACGTGGAGCCCAAGTGTCCAGGAGAAAGACCCATATGAGGAGAAGCAGAGGCCACTGGGTGACGGCCTTGACTGGTCTCCGTCAACAGCCAGGACCAACTTGCAGGCCAGTCACGCTCTCCCGGTGGCTTCCATGTGAGCAGACGGGAGCCACTGCCTCCCAGGCCTGCCTAGATTGAACAGTCACGTCCAAAATAAATGATTGTTGCTATTTTAAGACACGAAGCGTCAGAGTGTTTTATTATCTGGTAATATAGAACAGCCTTATAGAGAAAATCTGCCCTGTGTAGCAGCGAATTCATATTGGTAGCATTTTTATCAAATTCCTGCTGCTTGTGTGTTATCCTGCATCTTAGTTTTTAGGTGTTTAGTTTAGTTTAGATTTTTTTTTTTTTTTTTTTTTGGTGTGGGGTGGACATAAAACCCCTGGATGAGTGATATAAATCTATTCTTAGAATAATGTTTTTAAATGCACAAAACAAAACACACCAATTAAGTAGAACTATAGTTACCAAAATATTAAAATCTGGGGTCAAGGAATATATTTATGAGATAATAGAATCTAGTGGAGGGTCTAACAAGCACCATAAATTTGAAGTATAACGAGCTCAAATAATTTTTCCAGATATCTGCAACACTTTAATGCAATATAAAGCCTATCTGTAATTTTTGTAGGTGGATCTTGCTTATATGGTTTTGCTACCTTCGTGAATAATGGGAGGAAATGCTCATTTTCAGTTAGAGATTAGCGAAAATGAAGAAATAATTTTTTCCCCATGCCTGTCCAGAGATTCCTAAATTTCATCCTCACAGCCCACATTAAGAACTCTGGCCTACCCATTTGAATGGTGGTAGAGGGACAATGCCTTCCTCAGTAACGACAGGAGCGTAAAGAAATGACAGAAGCAGTCGCGGCAACCAGCCTTCATCTACCTGCTCACTAGCCTGCATTTTATAAGCAACAGGGAACCGTGTGACTCCTTGGGAAGTTCTAGGACAACTGCATTTTCCAGTCACCACGGGCTTTGCTGCGTGGAGTCAGGTGGCCCCAGCCTGTGCCCACACGTTCACACACACCAGCATGTTCTGCTTGAAGCCAAGAACAATTGATTCACTGCCACCATCAAGACGCAAAGTTATCTGTCATCCATTTAACACAGCAAATTACTTTACTTCCTGAGTATGTCCCATGCTGAGGCTCGTAAGAGAGCCGTCTCTGGTACTGATTAGCCATGCGGCCTTACCTAAGCAAATAAGCAACAAAAGCCAGGGCTTGGGTGTGGTGGAGAGGGAGGCAGGAGGCTCACGGGGATGTGGCTGGGCACCAGGACAAATCGCAGCCTGGGTTCGGATGCCAAGCGCTGCTCCTCCTGTCTCATGATTTGGCTTCTCTCTGCACGTCTCTCTCATTCCCGTCTTTGGGTTTGAATCGGTCCTCCCTGCTCCTCAGTCTACGTGGCAGAAAACATGGCCTTTACCATGTGCTCTGTCTTCAGGCAACTTAAACGAGGCCGATTGGACTCACTGAGTTCTACATCCAAAAATCACAGGGATGTGTTCTGATTGGCCAATCAACTGTGGCCAGAAGGGGAGGGTCATGCTATAAAAAGTGCCTGCTCCCATAGTGACCATGCACATGGGGGGTAGGGGGGACGTTTCCAGAAAAATGGGGTGGGGGAAGGGGAGGCCGCACAATTTATTCAGTATCAATATAGTAAAGATGTGGATGGGAATTGCCACACTCACATTCACGTGGTTTTTGAAGATGACTCTCCCTCCATGATGGTGGCCATGGAAATTTACCTGCTACAACACTGAATGGTTCTTCTGCTTGTGGGTGGCCCCGAACAGAACTCACGACACTGGGAGCAATTTTTAAATAAATCTAAGGGATAGCTCTTTAAGAATATATTATCTGGTGTCACAAAGGCTCATGGAAAAGATTGGGGACTCGACTGAAACCCTTGAATCTCAGGGTTCATCAGTCTTGCTCTGGAAAACAGAAGCTGGTCAAGGGAACTCCTTCCCTGAGAGTAGGAGAGCTAGCCTGAGCTCTCTCATAGAAACCCATTCTGTGAATTGGAGGAGAAATAATGACTTTTCAAAAATACCCAACATTCATATTGTGCTCCATGGCAGTGGTTCTCAAACATTCAGTGTCAGAGACATTACACTCTTAAAATTTCTTAAGGCCCTGGAGGGCATTTTTCATGTGGCTATATCTACCCATATTTACCATATTAGGAGTTAAAACTGAGAAATTTAAAAAAAATGATTTTTGTAGCTTACTTTAAAATAGCAATAATAAAACCATTTCATAGTAATATAAAATAATATATTTTTAAAAAGACTGTGTTTCTGAAAACAGAAGTGTAGTGAGAAGAGTGGCATTATTTTGTTTCTGCAAAGCTCTTTTCAGGTCTGGCTTCCTAGAAGGCAGCTGGATTCTCGTGTCTGCTTCTGCATCTAATCTGCTGCGAAATGCTGTTTGTTTGAAGGAGCTATGAAGGTGGAAGAGAGGGAAGTATTCAAGTAGCCTTTTCAGAAGATTGTGGCTATTCTTTGATACTACACTGACATTGGACAAACGGTTGTAAGACCATATACCGTTGCATTAGAATCTTGCATTTGATAGGTCCTGTACCAGGCTTGGCTTTGTAGCATCATGCGTTGGTCATGCATTGGTCACCCGAAAAATTTTGGTTCAAGGAACTCCTTGCAGCTCTTGCAGACGCTGAGATATTTCATTATGTAACGTCAAAAAGTCACATAAATGGACGCCATCCCCAATCTCATGAGAAAGTGTTTAAGCACCAGGACACTTGTTAAGCTCAGAAAGGCAAACACAAATTGTCCAAAATTCTGATTTTTGCACAAAAGTTCATGTGTCATCCATGGTTGGTACTAATACTGTCACTCACTTCCTAGAAGTGACAAGCTCACTTCATTATTTTTGCAAAAATGTCGGCCAGATACCTGTGTGTGTAAGTTGTTCATTCAAGTCACAACGGTGTTCCATGGAAAAATGTAGCGACTTCATCTCACGACGCAGATAATCACATACTCACTGTTTCTCGAGCGGAACACCGCGCTTCGGTGTGCTGTGTAAGCGCTTTGTGTGTCCTTCCCATTTCACCGCCCAGAATATTAAAAAGACGTGTACCTCAGAATGCCAACTTAATAAACTCTCATTTTTTTACTGGTTGCAATCTCTTCAAGTTCAAGTTAATGAAGAGTAGTGACCTCTAGTATGGTTTGGAGCCACTGCCTGGGTTCGGGCCAACGTGCCGGCAGCCTTACCCACCACTGCTCCTGCACAATCCGTGCAAATGTCCACCCAGTGAAAGAAGGCTATGAAGCCTTAGTGCTATTACAAAAATTGTTTGATCTCGGAGACCCATTGTAAGAGATTCAGAGACCCCTGAGGTCC
This sequence comes from Furipterus horrens, assembly GCF_987537825.1. Taxonomy (NCBI): domain Eukaryota; kingdom Metazoa; phylum Chordata; class Mammalia; order Chiroptera; family Furipteridae; genus Furipterus; species Furipterus horrens. The sequence continues at coordinate 137,012,444 of NW_028327177.1, read as the reverse complement.
ACAGAACGTACTTCAAGATCCACTGACTACAGTTTACAAAATATTTTCCTAGAAATATCTTTTTTGGTTCTCACAGACACCCTTTGAGGTGCACACTCCTGGGACACCCCTTTTGTGAGGATGCGGAAAATGAGACTCTGGGAGATTAAATGCCTTGTCCCCGGCTTCAGTGAGGCAGGAACTGAGGTGGGGGGTAGGTGGGAATTCTTGTCATTACTCCCATGAATATCGGTAGAGCATCAAGATGGAAAACACCCCCTCTCCACCCCAACCCCGCCCACTGATCCCCTGGGGAGGATGCTCAAACACATGGGTGTGCACGGGGCAGCCCAGAGTGTGGGGAGGGGTCAGGGCAGCTCGGGACAAAGCCATCAGTGAGGCAGATGCTCCTCTGCACCTGCTGGGCCCCGATCTCTGATGACAACCCATGGAAGATTCTCTGAGGCCAGCATGAGTGCCTCCTGCCTCGTTCCCTCTAAAGGACGGGGGATCACAGGGAGGGCAAGAGTGAGGAGGAATAAGCTCGTAATTGTCTGTCTTTGGAATAGTACTTACTGTCTTAGTTTGTAAAGTTGCCCAAGGCTTGTCTGTCCAACAAAAGCAGGCCACCCAGCATCCCTGGGGCTTCCTATGGGACCCCACTGTGGGTCAGCAAAGGGGAGACGAGTTAGGCCAAGAGAAGTCTGTGGGGTAGAAACATAGAATCAAGAGCAGTGTCTTCAGGAAGGAGGGAGAAATGGTGACAGAAGTTGTGGATAAATGACACGGGCAGATTTCCTTGAGGCTTAACACCTGCAGTTTTCTCTGCCTTGTGAGAGCCAACGAGTCTCCAGGTGGAGGGAACTGGTCGCCTAGACAGGCAGCAAATGAACAGTGATAAGTGAAACAGATGTGACCAAAAAAAGGTGAGAGACTTCCTAGAGCCCGGACGAGACAAGGGCGCATTTCCAAACCTGCCTCGGACATTGTTTTCCAACCCAAGGAAGCAGAGGGACCTGGCGACTCATGAAGACAAAAAGGAGAGGCCACAGGAAGCTGGACCCAAAGCTCTGACACAGCTCAAACTTGTCACCCATCTCAAGTACGCTTCAGCCTGCATGGAAGAGACGGAGAGGTGCAGAGGGCAGAACCCACGCAGACATGACCTGACTCATCCATCCCTTCAACAAACCCAGTCCTGGCCACGTGCTGGTGGGTTCGCTCTCTAGAGAGGAGAAAAACAAGTAAAGCAAAACGTGACAGAGTTCTGGGAGCTCTGACAGGTGTACACTCGGGACACCAAAGGACAACAGAGCGGGACCCAATCCGGGCCCTGAGAGGCCAAGGAAGGCTTCCGCAGATTGGAAGATGGAAATGGAGGCTGAAGGGTGGCTACAGAACAGAAGGAACCAAACATGCAAAGCCACACAGAGAAAGATTATGTCTGGGTTCAGGGGACTGCCCATGGCTCAGAGTGGAAATGCACAGAAACTCCCGTGTGGCCATGACGTGTTTCAGCAGCATGAACCTGGGGTTCTGGGCCAGCATGCTTGCGTTGCAGGGGCCTGAGAACCATCTAGAACACTCTCCAGCCTTGGGTGGAGGGAAGCAAAGTTACAACACTAGGTATCAGGCAGAGTGACAAGAACTGGTCCCAGTGGGAATAATAATTGTTCCCAATTCCGCAGTTCCTGGAAGCTCAAAGTAAAAGTTGACTCATGGGAGTGAGGCAGAACAGCAGGCTCTAGGTGGTGCATGAGGTCAGAGCATGACACACAGAGGGGCTGACTTAATGGTGAGTGTCCGGAGTCATTGAGTTATGTCTCTTCAAATATCCCCTGACCAGGGACCCGGGGAGCCAAGGCCCAAGGAAGGAGGTGGTGACGAGCCAGCAGCTTTGTGCTCACATGTAACTACGTAGGATGGACCCGAAGAAGTGGAATTCCTGGTGCAGAGACATGCTCTAAAATGTCTCTGAAAGGCTGCTCGCTTCACACTCCCACCAGGAATGAGACGAACCATTTCCCCGCGTCCTCCCCAACACTGAACGTTGTACTTTTTCACCAAAGGAGAAAAGCTCTTTGATGGTCACTTAAGTAATGTCCACAGACCTAACTGAACATATCTACCGGTCAAAGGATAGTCCCTTTGATAACGAGAGAGGAGCAAGAAGTGGTCTCTTGTGGGCTCTACACTGGGGGGTCTCTAACAGGTGTTTGCGTAGAGACTTTTGAACTATTCAGTCTTGACTTAGTAGGTGGTGACTGACACTGTCCCTTGCTGCTGATGGGGAGTCTCGTTGTGAAATATAGTCTAGATGTGGACCTAACTCTTGTGGTTTGGGAGACTGTCTCGTCTCTCTGGTAGCCTTTTGTTTTGTTTCGTTTTATATTCTGCAGTTTTACTCTGACTGTTTAGGTAGGATATTTTTTTGTTTTGTTTTGTTTTAATCTTGCTTCTAATCCAGTGTTGTTGGTGGTGTTTTTTTTTTTGTTGTTGTTTTTTGTTTTTAATCTTGGCCTTTCTTCAGCTCTTGAAAATTCCCTTCCATGATCCCTTTGAGACTTGTCTTGGAGGACGCCTCCCGAACAGTGGGCCATAACTGTCTTTCTTCAAACATAAGCCCATGTTCCCAGAAGTTCAAGCAAAGGAGGAATCTGTGGGAGGGGCTTAGAAATTTCAGCTGGGCCTCCGCAAGGCTGAGTTCTGGGGGGAGACAGGCTGGGAGCCAGCCCTTTGGGCTGAGGTGTAGACAGGCATGTCCAGGAACACGGGGTGGCACGAGGTGGTGGACAGGAGCACGTGGCGGCCTGACAGAGCACGGAATGGGGTACACATCTCCATCCCGACGGGAGCACTGGCTTGCTACCCATGACATTCTGAGCAGCTCCCGATCATGCTAATGACGTAATGATGATGAACACCTAGCACTTGGCCTTTTCGAAAGGGTGTTCTTCTACATTAACTTTTTGAAGTTCACAACAATGCTGTAATATCCCAATCCTAATGAGACTGTCTTTATTACTATTTCTACTTATTGGTAGAAGGCAAATTGCATAGCTTATTCAATTTTTTTCTTCATCGTTTATAGAAACCATGTGGAAGGTATTTTCATTATGCTTTCTGATATTCCTTGGATAGTACCCATCAGAATAAATCCCTTTTAGAATTTAATGGCAGATAAATACCTAGATAATCAGAATTATGTGACGTGCATTTATTTTTCCTGGCAATCAGAAGACTATGGGAAATATTCAGTTCTCAGCCTCAGTGGTTATGTGTTTTGGTATTTTGCACTATGCTAGGACCAGGGCAGACTATAAAAGGTGGAGGTAAGAATCTCTGCCCTTCACCAATTACAATTTGGGGGGGCAACCAAGTGGTGGCCCGAGACCTATTCCATGGATGCCATGTCGGGGTTCCCAGGGCTGGCAGCCTGGTCCATCCTGGTACTTGGACTGGGGCTTGCAATAACCCCCCAAGGCCCTACGCCCACTATTTTCATAGACTTCTGTAGCCCAGCGCCCAGAGCTCCGGCCTTTTGTAAAGATGTATCAGACAGGACCCACAGAGGAGAAAGAAGCCAGGAGCAGTCCCGTGTGGTGCAGGGCCAAGAGGGCCACAGTGCGGAGCTTGCCCAGCCAACAAGGAGTTCCCTCCCACTGACCTCCCAGCCAGCTTCTGGAATCCAAATCCACAGGCGAGGCACCCCTGGCTCAGCAAGGACGGCCAGGTTGGGAAGAATGAAACTAGGGCCAGTGAGTGGGCGGGACTAAAGGAGAGGTTGGAATCTCTCAATTTCCTCTGCGGCAGTTTCTGCTTAATTGGACTTGAGATTCTGAAATTTCATTTGATCTCAGTCACGCTGTTCCTCCAGCACACCAAAGATCACTGACAGGCGTCCAGTTGTGTTGCCATGTGCTGGGGACCCTCATCACTCCAGGTCACCTGCCTGCCTCTCCAGGTGGGAAAATAACTGTGGCAGAAGCCTGGACCCGCTGAGTTCCTGAGACCCGTTCCAGGTAGCTGGCACGCTCATAGCAAAGCTCTGTCCTCCAGCAAGTGAAGCCTGAAGTTGATTTATGGCTCATTTTCAGGACACAATGCTGCAATTTTGTGAAATGATAGCGGTATTGATTCCAGAAGATTTTCTTTGCTGAAACCCAGGGCCGAGGTGCTAAATGGAGCCCGGGAGTGAGTAACAGCACTTCGCACTTCATCGATTTCATCTGTCTGATCCTCCACTTTGATGTAACTGCCGAGGGCCCCCCACCAGGGGCTGGGGTCTTTGTTGCCAGGTTCACGGGCCCTCATTTCTCCAGAGGGCACTGACTGTGACTATAGGGCAGACTCTCCAATGAGGCAGGGTCCAAACAAGGTCACGAGGAACTTAACCACTTCGGTTGTCAGGAAACTCACAGCCTCTATGAGGAATAAATTTTGGATTTTCATTCTAAATACATTTACCGTCTCCCTCTAATCCCAATCTCAAAACAGGAAATAAACTACTACATTCAGGGTTGAAAACAATGATGACTTCACTGTACTTGTCAGTGAGGGTGGTAGATGCTGCTGAGTGAGCATGCGTGGCCGTCACATTCAGTATGACTGAGCAAGTAGAGCAACGAATCTACATCAAATTTTGTGTTCAGCTTGGACATTCCTTTGAGGAAACTATTCGCATGGCTCAGAAGGCTTTCGGGGATGATACAATGAGTGCAGTGCAAATAAAAGTGTGGCACTGACGCTTCAAAGGTGGTTGAGAATCTGCTGAAGGTGACCCACATTCTGGAAAGTCTGCAACAGCAGAACACCTGAGGATGGTTTTTTTTTTAATTTTTATTTTTTGGTTTTTCAATTACAGTTGTCCCCTTTTCTCCCAATTTCTCTCCCCCACCCAACCCTCCCCCTCTCCCACAATCATATCCCTCCCCGTTGTCCATGTCCATGAGTCATTTATACACGTTCTTATCTGAGGATGTTGAACATGTGCAGGCTGCAATCAACAAGGATCAGCCACTGACAGTCGAGAACTAGAAGCTGATCTGGGGATTCTAAAAACTTCTGTGTCCGAGATTTTGACGCAGGATCTTGGCCTGAAATGTGTGGGGGCAAAATTTGTTCCACAGCTTCTGCTACCAGAGTAGGAGGAACATCATGCTGTAGTTGCTAATGACTTGATTCAAAGCGCTACCAATGAACCGGATTTCCTCAAGAAGGTCATAATCGGAGATGAATCTTGGGTCTATGGCTATGATCTGGAAACGAGGGCCCAGCCTTCCTGATGGAAGTTCCCTGGTTCTCCAGGCCCGAGGAAGGCGCAGCAAAGTTGCAGCAAGATCAAGACCATGTTAACTGTGTTTTTTTATTGGGAAGGTGTTGTCCATCACAAGTACACCCCTCCAGGCCAAACAGTTAATAAGGAGCACTACCTCACTGTTCTTTGTCAGCTGAGAGAGGAAATACAATGAAAACGGCCGCAGCTACGGGCAACCGGTGATTGGCATCTTCATCACGACAATGAGCCCACTCATGCATCACGTCTCATGCAGAGTTTTTTGGTGAAACATCGAATCACCCAGGTGACTCAGCCCCTCTACAGCCCAGATTTGGTGCCCTGTGACTTCTGGCTTCTCCCCAAAACAAAATCACCTTTGAAAGGGAAGAGATTTCAGACGATCAATGAGATTCAGGAAAATACAGCGGGGCAGCTGATGGCGATTCCAACAAAGGATTTTGCAGTGTTTTGAGCAGTGGAAGAGACACTGGGAGAACTGTGTAAGGTCTCAACGTGCCTACTTTGAGGGGGACTGAGGTGTCATTGTCCTCTGTACAATGTTTCTTGTATCTGGTATCTTCTCCAATAATGTCTGTTTTTCATAGTGCATGGTTGGGTACCTTCTGCACAGACCGCTCAGTCCACGAAGTGCCGATTGTGCTGGAGAGAAGCTAGAGACGTGTAGGCATCATTACATGTAACTTTGGTCTTTTAGGCAAGAAACACCGGTGGCTTTGCCCAAGGTGAGAAGGAAAGAAATGGATAGACTAGAGATCTAGTGTGGGCTGAGTAGCATTGAGGGGGTTGCCCTGCCAATGCCACGGCTGCAAACCATGCCAAAGATGAAGCCTACACCCAGAGACGTGGATGAAGGAGCTGAATGGGATTGAGTTTTGGGAAAATATATTAATATTATGGGACCATGATTTTTATTATTTATTCACAGAATCAACTTTTCATCAGACTGCCTAGTTCAGTGATTTCCAAACTTTTTAGCCACAACCCACAATGAGAACTACTGTTGCATCCCATCACACACACGCACACATACACATGCACACACATGCGAACGCACACATGCATGCACACACAACTCCCTTACTGCATGGAATGCACTCCAATATTTTCTATTCTGGTTCATGGTAAAAAATGGAGATCTCAATCCACTAAATGGATTTTATAGCTAATGGGTTGTGACCTAAAATTTGAAAAGCACTAGCCCAGGGCACAAATTCTAAACTCTCAGGTGTCAAGCAGACAGCAACAAACAGAGATCTGTTTCCCTTGCTGTTCTGCTTGACTTAACTCTTTGGGAGTAGTCAGGCTATTATACATATTTTGTTTTTAAGCAAACAAATAATTTGGCTTTTACTTCTTTCTTTTGGGGGATGTTTCTACTACACAGAATAACAGTGGCTGATGACCTTATCACCACGCCTTGGATGCTCCTCTATGATAGAGAGTCTAATAACCCACAAAGGCTGCAGTCACCTTGTGTGGGCCACTGACACTTATTGAGGGACAATTTCTTTGGGAAAAAAAAAGTCATGTCAATAATGGTCAGGGTGACCCTCTTGGTTTCCTAATTATTATTCTTAAGAAAAGTGTTTTGTGACTCTCCAAGGAGGGAAAAATAGTAAGAATATGCATCTCAGTCCATAAACTATAAACAGACGTTTTAAAGTTGGATTTGTTAAAGCACACCCTCGTTCCCCTGAGCTGATGCCGCCGATCTGAATATAGCCAAGTGCTGGGAGAATCGCAGAGAGATGGGGAGCAATGGGGGTCCACTACAGAGTTAGCTGAACTTGAACTTCAGCCTCAAATACAATGTGCCTTAGTTTTTAGTGGACTTTATTTTTTAAATAAGGCCTTTAAAAAAAAAATCTCAAAAGTAAATAAAGGCATATTGTAGAACATAATCAAATACTAACATAGCATAGGAAAAATATAAAGAAGGAGGGAGTGAGGTCAAGAGGGAAGAAAGAACTATGAAAAAGGAAGGAAAAAAAAAGGAGAAATTAAACTCAACTGAAATCCCATCCCCTGGAGAAAACCACTAATAACATTGTGGTGTGTTATCTGTCAGTTAATTCCTAAAATTACATCTGATCTCAGCACACAAGTTTCTTAAGATTAGTTCTTGTTCTTTCAGCTCAATAAAATTCTCCTCACCTTCTCTCTGACCTAAGGGCTTCACCTGAGTTCTGGTTTTGCAGCCTTGCAAAGTTCCATGATCTCATGAGATTGTGGCTCATCAGCCTTTGATAGACAGACAGACAGATAGACACATAGATATAAAACCTCCGACTCACTCCAAACTCAGCCTTGGTCAAATAATCCCTATACAGCAGGAGGAGGGGCATTAACTGGCCACTAAGTTTTTGTTGTTGTTTTCCACTAGGTTTCTAAAAATATATAGAACTTCCTAAGGGTAGCATCTCAATCTTATCAATCTCATACCCCCCCAAATGTGTCACAATGTCAGGCACATAGCAGATGCTCAGTACATGCTTGTGGCATTGAACCAAAGAATGCTGAGTTCGTGACTGGGTCACGCCCAAGGACAGAGTCGGGACATTTACTGATGAGCTGGTCCAGGCGGCAGCAGGCTTTCAGCACACATGAGTCAGGCTAGAGTGATTAACCCACAAAAACACAACATCGAGGAGGACCCACTCCTATCTGCCTGACTGCCAAGAAAGCCATTACATTCCCTGATTAAATCCAAACTTCTCCAGTCTCAAGATGGCAGGAGACCTTCCCAGATGCTGTGCAGAAATATAGTGGAGAGGGTCACCCTGGAGGGCGCTAACCCTCATGGAGCCTGGGAAGGCATCTGGGAACTGGAGGGAGGTTCTCACACCATTCTCTCTCTCTTTCCCAACAATATACCTCGAGAGTCGGGCCTCATTCTTGTCACAAGGACAGGCTTAGGACATTGCTCATAGTTTGTGTTTTAGCTTTAATCTCCTCAATCAGCAATGGCCTTTAGATCTTAAAATTTCCAGGCCTTATCCTCTGCTCTGGGCTTCAGGGGTCTCCTTGCTGTTGAATGAATTGGCGTGAAGTCAGCAGTACAGTACGTCTCTAGGTGGTCACTGTCTCTGATTGCTCAGACTGGCCCTGAGGGAACTCGTGGCTAGTTACTAGTGCGTCCTGCCCCATGACACCTTTGTACAGTCAATTTAGGGAAACTTAGTCCCTTGAGCTCACTCCTTTCAAGATCAGTTCCTGGAAACCCTTTTGCCGGTGTGCGTGGGGGGGGGGCAGGAAGTGCCTGGATACGTGCATTCCCTGGGGCAGCTCACAGCCAACGGCAGAAGTGCAGAGTAAAGTCGCCGCAGCTCCTGAGCCCCCAACTGGGAAAACGTGAGGGGAAACCTCCACGCACCAGAGCTCCCGTGGATGAGACAAAGCTTCCCTCTGTGGGACTCTGCTTGTTACAGCGCCTTTGCCTGGCCTCCTTCCCTCCCTGTCCTTCTTCCTCGTTCTCCTATCAACATGTCCTTTGAACACTTCCTAATAAACCCTTTGCACAAATCCCTATCTCAAGGTGGCTTCTGAGAATCCCAGTCCCAGATTATCTGGCGACGCGGCATACCTGAAGTCTCAGTGGTGGCCTACAGGCTAGATTCAGCCACGTGCATATTTTATTGGCCACTGGGGGTTAGCTGGCCTACACAGAGGACTTTCATTTTATTTCATCAAATCCGATACCGGTTCCAAAGATCAGTGTTGGGGGATCGGGTTGGGTGAGGAAGCTGAAACCCTTAGCCCGACGGCTTGGTGGTATGCGAACCCACAGACCTGGGCTCTTCATGAGTCTTCCACTCATGGCCCCACAGTGGTCCCTGCAGAGTGATGGACTCCCCTCATAGACTCATCACACCCAGGAGAATAACTGGGGTCGGTGGGGAGGGTAGCTGAGACCCATGGAGCATAAACTTACGCTTTTGATGGCAGCCTGGTGAGACCCGAAGCAGAGGGCCTGGCTAGGTGGTACCCAGACCCCCAACCCACAGAAGCTGTGGGATAAAAACTGCCTCTTGTCTCAAGTCAGTAAGGTTATGGTTCTATTGTTACGCAGCTCCCGAAAACAAGTAGAGAGAATCTACAGGTGAAGACCGGGAGAATGATGGGGACAATTAAAGCTTTTCCTTCCCACACTTGTTGCTCCATCCAGGAGGTCCTAAGGCACCTGAAAGTAATGACTATGTAGTGTGGTTTGCAGGTGAAACCATAAGAAGCCTCTGCAACGACCCTGAGACACGAGCATTGCTCAGAAGCAGCAGCACAGAGTCCCACGCCTGCAGGTTCTTAGGGGCGGGGCCAAGGAGTTCAGGGGACGGTCCAGGGCCAGATGCCTCCAATTCCACGAAGCATCACAACAACGACCCAACCACGGCAATGTGGCGTTGGGAGAATCCCAGACAAGACTAGGCCTTTTTCTCTAACCCGGTGGAATATATAGGCTTGGAACCACAAGTTAAATTTAATATAGACAATAAAGTGACTTTCTTCCCCTTACAAACTGAGTTTGAGGGCCAAGGTCGATACCTGTTCCAGACGGAAAACAGGCCTAGCCCTCGGGCCTGGTCCCTGAAGGGAGGCACAGCCGGAGGCTTGTCAGTGCGCTCAGCCCGGAGCCTCCAGGGCCGCCTGTGGCCGAAGGCACTGGACTCAGTACTCATCCCAGGGGTGAGGAGCCCACACCATAGGGAACAGTGGGGAGCTCAATATCAAGGACCTGCAGGAGGACTTGGGGAGCGTCTAAGGAAGCGGGGCTTTGCTCTGGCATAGATGCTGTCAGGACCGAAAGACCAGTCTAAGGGTGAGTGTCTTAATACATCATTTCATTTTTTTTAAAGTATATTTTATTGATTATGTTGTTACAGTTGTCCCAATTTTCCCCCCTTTGCTCCCTTCTGCCCAGTACCCCCCTTCCCTCCAGCAATCCCAACCCCCTTAATTTATGTCCATGGGTCATGCATATAAGTTCTTTGGCTTCACTCTTTCCTATATTATTTTTAACTTCCCCCTGTCTATTTTGTATCAACTGATTATGCTTCTTAATCCCTGCACCATTTACCCATTTCACCCCCTCCCCCCTCCCAGCTGATAACCCTCTAAATGATCCCCACACCTATGATTCTGTTCCTATTCTGGTTTGCTTAGTTGGATTTTGTTTTTATGTTTTAGATTCAGTTGCTGATAATTGTGAGTTTGCTGTCATTTTAGTGTTCATAGTTTTGATCTTCTTTTTCTTAAGTAAGTCCCTTTAACATTTCATATAATAATAGCTTGGTGATGATGAACTCCTTGTCTAGGAAGCACTTCATCTGCCCTTCCATTCTAATTATAGCCTTACTGGATAGAGTAATCTTGGTTGTAGGTCCTTTCTTTTCATCACATTGAATACTGCTTGCCAGTTCCTTCTTGCCTGCAAAGTTTCTTTTGAGAAATCAGCTGATACAGTAGTCTTATAGGGACCCCTTTGTAGGTAAGTCTCCGCTTTTCTCTTGCTTCTTTTAAGATTCTTTATCTTTCACCTTTGGCATTTTAATTATGATGTGTCTTGGTGTGGTCCTCTTTGAGTCTAGCTTGTTTGGGACTCTCTGTGCTTCTTGGACTTGTATGTCTATTTTCTTCACCAAATTTGGGAAGTTTTCCTCCATTATTTTTTCATATAAGTTTTCAATTTCTTGCTCTTCCTCTTCTCCTTCTGACACCCCTATGATTCAGATGTTGGTATGTTTAAAGTTGTCCCAGAAGTTCCTAAGCCTCTCCTCATTTTTTGCAGGTCTTGTTTCCTCATTCTGTACTGGTTGACTGTTTTTTTCTTCCTTATTTTCCAAATCATTAATTTGAACCCTGGTTTCCTTCCCTTCATCATTGGTTTTGTGTGGATTTTCCTTTGTTTCATTTAGCATAGCCTTCACTTCTTCCCTTATGCATGTGCCGTACCCAAGCATATCTGTCAAGCCTGTGAGCACCTTTATCACCAGTGTTTTCAATTCTGCATCTGTTAGGTTGTCTATCTCCTTGTCTGTGATGTTGCTATTTCCTTGTCGCTTAGTTCTCCCACTGGAACCTTGATCCGTTCCCCCTTTTGGGCCATACTTCTCTGTCTCCTCATCTTGACAGGCTCTTGTGTTTGTTTGCCTCTGTGTCCCAGGTAGAGCTGTCACACCTGTTACGTTGTAAGGGGCAGAGCCTTAGGGATTCGTCAGTACAGGGCAACCATTTCACCACGTTGTGGTGCTGTGTGTGGGGGAGGGGTCCGAGAGGGAACAATGCCACTTCGCCAGCACTTGCCCCTTTTCTAGGAACTTCTCCCACTTCTGTATAGGACTGGAGCCTCTCTAGCTGTTGCCCTGGCCATTGTTCCCAGTGTGGGTGGGTCTGAAGACATTCTAGGACTGTGGGGGCCCTTTAAACAAACAGACTCTGCTGAGAGACCAGCAGCTTCTTCCTCCGCCCCAACCCCCACTGGTTTGCACAGTCAGAAGCAATGAGGCTTGATTTCCCCCGGTGCTGGGACCATGAGCTCCTAGGTCCGGTGAGGAGCTGGGAATGCTCCCCAGGTGTCCCTCCTGACTTTAAAACGTGTGACTGCACTTTCCACCAGCCTGCCACTGCAGCCCCTGCTGCTGCCACCACACTGCGTCCTCTCCACCCTGGCTCTACCCCTCCTGCCTGTCTGGATGAGTATTTCTTCCTTATATCTTTGTTTGTTGGACTTCCATGCAGCTTGATTTTCTGGAACTTCTGGTTGTCTCTAGTTTTGAGGTAGTTGTGTTCCTTCTTAGTTGTGGAGAGAGATGCAGTGTGTCTGTCTAGGCCTCCATCTTGGCCAGAAGTGCCTTAATACATTTCTATAGGGATGGCAGACTAGAGTGAGACTCAAGGAATACAGTAGTCTCTCTTTATATCACGGTTCACTTATCACGGCCTCACTGTATTGTGGGATTTTTTACAATGTTATATTTAATTATTTATCACAGATTTTTTGCTATATCACACACAGGATTCTGTGGTACTGTATACATATGTTGTTAAAGTTACGTAGGTTTAAGAGTGTAGAATGTGTTTAAGAACATAGGTAATGTTTATAAGTGTGGAAAAGGTTAATAAGGGAGTGGAAAAGGTTAATAAGGGACTGGGAATGGTTTATAAGTGTGTGGGAAGGGTTTATAAAGCCTTAATATATATATAAATACTAAAATAAATGTAAGGTTCCTACTTCGTGGATTTTTACCTATCGCGGGGCGGTGGGGGGAGGGGTCTAGAACGTAATACCTGTGATAAGTGAGGGAATACTGTAATAGAAGAAGAAGCAGCCTCACTCCTATCAGCCAGCAAAGGGGATGCTTGGTCATTTTTGTGGCTTGAACCACAATGCTTATCCTTTGCTTGTGTTTGGCCATGAGGAAGGAGTGATCTTGTTTTTATTTGATCCATCATGGTCACAGACTGGTCTATATTCAAGGGAGGATACTGCTTGGTGTGACTCCTAGGCCACCTCGCAGCGGCACCATGGTCTCGCTGAGAGAAGCAGGCCAGCTCCCAGAGCACAGGGGCTGCTTTGGTCTTTCTCGAGCTTTTGTTTCCTGGGGGTCCCAGGCCAGCTAGGAGGGGAAGCCGGCCCGGACCAGTCTTGTCCATGACTGTGCCTCACTGCAGCAGCGCCTCCCCTTGCACACACGCTCGGCTGATTGTGGCAGATTCCCTGCTCCCACCCCCAGCCATCACCTGGAAGGCACATCTGGTGGCCACCTACGCGGTGAAACCCTTCTGAAAAATGTTGCATTATCACCCAAGATGCTGTGACCCCTTAAATCCCCATCTGGGTATTCATCCTACATATATGTAAAGATATCCACTGTAGAGTTGTTTAAAATAATGAGACAAATGGTGTTAACCCAGCATCCAGTCACAGGGAATTAGATCAATGCATCGTTATTCATCCAACAAGCCTGGGTATTATTAAGAACGGCATTGTCAAGGTCATGCAAAAATGCCCATTATCTTATTTGGTCATTTTAACAGTATGGTTGCCAATTTCTGACACCTTAAGGCATTGTGTTATCAAGTGTTTTTTTTTTAAATCATGTGCACATGGCAAGTGGTAATGAGATTCAACACAGTTTCTGTGAGGCTTGAAGAGCCGAGGCTTATCTTGCATCTGTAACGTAAGCCTCTGCCCTATTTTTGCCTGAGATGATGCCACTTTATTTCTAAATACCGGCACCAGGAATTTGTCCTGTTTCTGACTCCAGAGGCAGTCCCATGCTCTGCTCCGCTGACAAATGTGCCCTCTTAGATGGGCCTTCCTTTCAGTTTACAGAGGATCTGGGTCTTTATTATGTCGAAGGAAGGAAAAAACATATAAATGGAATATTTATTTCAGCATTACACGTTACTATTGTGGGATATTGTGCCTGTAATATCTTTTTTTTTTCCTGGTGATTTATTAATAAAGCCAGTTTTTGTTTAATGCTTGCTAATAATTTCTAAAAACAGATCTACAACTTCAGCTATAAATGCATGTTCATAAATCATTCCACTGAAACCCAATTGTATGGTGAGCAAAAGCCTCAGACGATAAATCAACTACATCTTTCCAACTTTCTGTCTGGAATCCCTGCGGAATGGCAGACAGAACAAAGCAAAGCCCAGGAAGGCAAGAGGGGGACGTTGAAATAAGGCTTCCCAGGTCCGTCTTCCACAGCCTGTTCAAGGAATAACAGAGACGATGAAACTCTGAGAAAAGTGCATTGAGACAAACAACTTTTCTTTTTTGTTTTTAGTTATTTTTTAAATTATATTTTATTGATTATACTATTACAGTTGTCCTGATTTTCCCTCTTTGCCCCCTGCACTCAGCACCCCTGACTCCCTCAGGCAGTCCCCCCACTATTGTTCATGTCTATGGGTCATGCGTGTAAGTGCTTTGACTGCTCCATCTCCTATACTGTACATTACATCCCCATGGCTATTCTGTGACTACCTATTTGCACTTCTTAATCCCCTCACCTCTTCACCCATCCCCGCACACCCCCTCCCATCTGGCAACCATCAAAACTCTCTCTGTAGCCATAATTCTGTCTCTGTTCTTGTTTGCTTAGTTTATGTTTTTAGATTTAATTGTTGATAGATACGTATTTTTGCCATTTTATTGTTCATAGTTTTGATCTTCTTTTCTTAAATAAGTCCTTTTAACATTTCATATAATAATGGTTTGATAATGATGAACTCCTTTAGTTTTTTCTTGTCTGGGAAGATCTTTATCTGCCCTTTGATTTTAAATGCTACCTTTGCTGGGTAGAGCAATATTGGCTGTAGGTCCCTGCTTTTCATGACTTTGAACAGTTCTTGCCAATCCCTTTTGGCCTACAGTGTCTTTTGAGAAATCAGCTGACCATCTTATGGGGACTCCCCTGTAGGTAACTAACTTCTTTTCTCTTGCTGCTTTTAAGATTCTCTCTTTATCTTTAACCTTTGGCATTTTAATTATGATGTGTCTTGGTGTGGGCCTCTTTGCATCCATCTTGTTTGAGATGCTCTGTGCTTCCTGGACTTGCAAGAGATAAGCACCTTCCTTACTGCTGATGTTGGGTCAGGAAGGGAAGGGCAGCCCTCCCCACCCCCCACTTCCCTCAAACACCATCAGGTGCGGAACATGTCCCTCAGATCAACCCTAAGGGATACGTATTCTGATCCTCAATTAACGACATAGAAAACTGAGATACAAAGAGGCCTGGTACATAGCAAAGCTAGGAATTGGACCCAGGATGGTGTGATGGCTTTGAGCTTAATCTTCCAAGGACTCTTTGCTGTCAATCAAGTAGCCTTAAAATTCATATAGTTCTTCCCACTAAGGAAAGGAATAAAAAATTCATACATCACCCTTTTCCCCAGTGAAGGACTTTGGAGGGTAAAACAAAACAATTGGCAATGTCTACTTTGAAGATCCTCTCAAGGAGATTCTGACATCTGCCCCCATCCTCTCGTTAAGAATCACTCATTTTATGCTCAACAAACTGACCCATCCCTATGTTATTTGGTTACATCACTCTCACATGGAGCCCTTCATTCAGTGGATATTGATTCAGTGCCCACAGTGGTCAAATAGTGGGCGGGACACTGGGGGTCTGCTAGGGATCCAAGTCTACTATAGGAAGCACGGATCAGATATAAAATCACCTCCATGACATCATGAGAGTTCATGTCAGGAAGAGAGACCCTTAGGAAGAGATGACTGAGTTACGACTGGAAGCAATGTGAGAATGAACCAGGGAAGAGAAGAAGAAAGGGCATTCCAGGCAGAGGGCCCGGCGTGGACCAAAGCCCAGTGGTTGGCAGAAGGATGGTGGCACGTGGGTGGGCGAGGCTGCCGAGAGGTGCTGCATCTGCAGGAGGTGGTGGGAGAGCAGCGGGGGCCAGGCCCGCAGAGTCTCGCAGTTCGTACTAAGGCAAGTGGCGGGGAGACAACAGGAATTAGAGATAAAGGTGGGACGTGATCAGGAGGTCTGCATTGTAAAGGCTCCTCCGATGCCAGGGTGAAACAATGGCAAAGGAGACTGGGAGGGAAGCAGCCCAGAGGTGGAGGCCAGAGTCTAGGGCAAGATAAATGGCAACCTGACTCATGTGGGGGTGATGGAGACAGAGAACTAGAGCCGGCATGAGAAAGATTTAGGAAGTAAAACTGTCCGGTCTCAGGGAAGGACCAGACGATGCCAGAGTTGAGGGGAGGGAGAAGATGGATGTTAAGGATGTCTCTGCCCTTTGCAACCGGACAGATAAATTGCAATGCACTGAGAGAGGGGAAAGGTCCAGGTATGGTTTCGTGGAGGCCGGCAGAATCATGTGTCCATTTTGGACTCTAAAATGCCTTTGAGAGTCCCAGGAGGAAATGTCAAAGAGGCAGTTGGAAAGATCTAAGGTGGATGGGTCCTGGAAGGAGAGCAGGCTTTGAGGGGCCTCGTCTCCTTTGCAGGCTTCTCCATTCACCCAGAAGACCCTTAACTGTCAAAAAAAGGTTGCATCAGAGAGGTAGGGCAGAGCCCAGATAGAGGTGATGTCCTAACAGAAAGAGTGTGCAAAGATTAAGACGGCCGACAATGCTCAATGCTATTAGAGGGACAGGTGTGTTGAGAACTGGGAAATGTCCACTGGACTGATCAACATGGAGTTGACCTTGAGGAGGGCTGTTTTATCAGTATGCAGGGGAGAAGCCAGACTGAAATGGGCTGAGATTGATTTGATACTGAAGGGAAGAGACAGAAAGGGAGACTGGAGGGTAAGGGTTTGAGAGCAGATTTTGTTTAAATAGCAGAACTGTAACAATATTTAAAAATTAGTGGAAAGGACCCTCTGGTGCCCCATGGAGTTCAGAGCTGGGTGCCTGAGGGGCAGCAGCACATCCCCGCTGCCCCCCTGAGGGACCTGCAGCTACGGCCAGTTTCCTGCAAACCCCAGGGTGTGCCCGTCTGTCTTTATGCCTTTTCTGGGGCTTCCCATGGCACTTGGGAGCTTGAATGTCTGCGTTGTGTAGGCACAATCAGGACATGCAGGGGGTGCACGCCCCGAGACAATACTCAGGGCAGGGGGCAGGAGTTTGTGTGTGTGGGGGTGCTTCAGCCTCCCTGGTCTCAAGTGAGATGATTCCAAGCGGTGCTCCACGCAGCCTCCCGAGGGCCCTCCGAGTGGTGCCTTGCTCACTGCCCACACTTGGTGGCTTTTCTCCCCTCCTGGTCTCACCCTTTCTCTCTGCGCTTCCGGAGCTCTTCAAGCAAGTGAATATGCTGACCCAGGCTCCTGTCTTGGGGTCTGCTTTAGGGGGAACCCAAAGCGTACAGTTAGGGTTAATTTCCTAGGAGGGGTTGGGACACCAACTGGAGGAGGAAGGTGCTTTTCAGCTGTAGCTCATGGAAAGCAAGAGAACCAAGTGGGGACAAATGGAAGTGTTTACGTTTGGGATCAGGATGGTGATTTCCCTCTGAGGTCAGTAATGTGAGAGGCCAGGTCATCCGCTGGAAAAGAACAGGAAGAGGTAGGTCAGAAAGGTAAGGCATCTAGGGAAGGCTACAGTAACTGAGAGCATGCGTGAGCTGACCAGAGAAAACAGCGGGGTTTCCAGGAATGCGGAGGGCCCATTTGAGGCTGGTGATCAAGAATTTATGATGGAATCAATCTGCCCTTTTATGTAAAGTTCTCCAGCAGCACTCAGCGGCTCTCGGGCAGAAGGGAAAGTGGGCATTTGGATCACCCAGAGGGAGGCACAGAATGTTGGGGGGCGGGTAACGGGAGAAATAAAATCATCGGAAGTCTGAGCCCACACTGGATGAGGCGGGGAAGGTGAAGAGAGGAGAGAATGATGAACTCTGACGTTAAGATAGTTGAGATCCCTTCTCTAAAGTGCCAGGTACTATGCATTTTAGGCTTTGTGGGCCCTACAGTCTCTACCACAACTATGCAACTCTGCTTTTGTACCTTGGAAGCAGCCACAGAGAACATGCACACGATGTGCAGGGCTTTGTGCCAATAAAACTTTATTTACCGAAACAGTCAGTGGGCCGGGTCAGCCCACGGCCACAGTTTGCGGAGCCCTGGATCAAGATGAAGAGGACGGTTTGCTCTGGTGACTTCAGAAGTGGTGCAGTAAGGGTGACGACAGGGGCCAGGATGTAGCTGCAAGATGGCCGAGAGGAAAGACGGAGGCCACCGCTGAAGAGCAGGCCGAGATGCGGAGAGGCCTGGGAGCTACATGCTGACATCTCCCAGGACAAAGGCAGGAGGAAGAGTGTCATCCAGGTTGGCAAAGTCTCAGGTGAATGAGAGGAGACTCTGGAAGTTCAGCAGGTGACAGCTGAGCAGGGCTGGTTACCAGGGAAGGCAGTGATTGTCTGGAGGTTCCTGGAGGAGAGGAATAGACACGGGGGAGGTTGTGTTTGAGGCAAGCAAGGTGGCCACGGAACTTGCCCTTGAATTTCAGAGCTGTGTCTTCTACAGGTTGAGATAAATTCCTCTCTCAGAAGCCATCTAAGAAGCACCTAATTACCATGGAAACACCCGCATTCTCTCCCCATTCCCAACCAGATTAATCTGTAAGAAGCCTGTTTCTAACTCTGGCTCTCCCTTTGCTATGGCTCACCAGCGCCTAGATTCCAAACTTCCTAGCAAGATATTGATACCTACTACCATGTGACTGCAACCTACTGGTCAAGCTCACTATTAGCTTCAGTAAATATTTACTGTCTCCCATACCCCCTCAAATATTCTTGCGTCTTCCTGTGTGTCTTTAGCAGAAAGACCCTTACTACTCACCTCCAACTGTCAACACGGAGCACGTTCTTCCCAGCCCAGCTGGAGCACTACATCCAGGATGGGCCTTCCCGGGTGACCTTGGCAGAAGGCCATCTTGCCCTCCTCCCTGTGGCACCAGAATGGGATTAAGGAGAGTTTAGAGCTGGTACAAGCTAACAACGTGGTAGCCCTTTATACCTGACATTTCTAACTGTCCGCTGAATACTGGGGGTGGGGAGGGGTGTCGTGAAGGGGGACAGAGAAACAGGAGAGGAGGTGGTCGACAAGTCAGTGTGGGCTCCCATCTCGATGTACAGCTTAGCAAAGCAGACGCCCTTCCGCTGCGCTCTCTGTGACCGGCACGGGCCCACGGGCACGTGCCTACCCCCACGCTTGCCATCTCAGGCTCTTCCTCCCAACTGGGCACATGTTCCCTGTAAAGACAGCCCGGTAAATACCATTTTCTCCTTCCCATGCGTTCCCGGTGAGCTGTGGCAGCTCTAACATGTCAGCAGTACCGGCGCCTGACTGAGCTGCCTGGCGCGCCCTGCCCGGCACGTCTCCTGACTCCCGCGGCTGTGGTTCGGGGCTGAGACCTCCCCCACTACACTGAGACCCCAGCGGCCCAGTACTGCGCAGTCAACAGGGGCTTTACAGCACATTGGCAGGAGCCCCCTGCTGAGCGCTCCCGTGGGGGCGGCTGGCTCGCGCGTTTGGAAGGGCGGCCTCAGAGTGGAGCCGCCACGGGAGCCTGAGGAATATGGCACCAGCCCCAGAGCGCATTCAGGAAAGCACCCGCGCTAGGATAACACCGTCGGGGCTCTGGGGAAAGCACTCTGTCACAGCTGGACCCCATCCGTGGCATGGCACTTGGGCCTCCGCAGAGAGGAGGGCCCCTTGCTCACCAGGCTTGGTCCTGGAAGAGCCCAAGCTCCTCCTAGAGGCCTCAGACGCTGAGCCTTCAAAATCCCAGGACCACGGAAGAGCCAAAGCTCCTCTGGAAGGCAGCCCCTCCCACCAACCCTCCCGGGCTCCTGGGGGCACCTTGTGCCCTGGAGACCCAAGACTTTGGTGGGTGTGGATGCAACTCTGGGCAGGATCCAGCTCTCTTCCCTGGAACTGGAACAATCTAGAGGCA
Source organism: Furipterus horrens (assembly GCF_987537825.1). NCBI lineage: Eukaryota > Metazoa > Chordata > Mammalia > Chiroptera > Furipteridae > Furipterus > Furipterus horrens. The sequence goes on along the minus strand of NW_028327177.1, from coordinate 136,992,738 downwards.
CCCACAGGGGCCAGCTCCCCTCATCAATTCTGCATCTTCCTGAAAATGTACTTTTAAGCTCCTTAATTGCATTTCAGAGATAACCCTGCGAGCAAAGTGGCAGGAAGAGAAACCATAGAGAGAGGTTGGTGGTCAGGCTTTCTTTTAAATCAATCACACATCTGCGACTAATGCAGCTTTGGGCTGCTCCTCAGGAAGCATTATCCCTATTAGTGGGGGCTGGCAGGAACACACAATAAGATATTTATGGGCTGGGCACATGTGCAGTCCCGTGGGGACCGAGGGGCTGGGGAGGAGACCGCGCAGGTCAGCATGTCTGCTGGCCTCACCTCGCCTTGCCTCGGGTCCACGCCAAGCTGGGGGACAGAGAAGCCCAGGTTCCTGGTCTCGGAGCCACACACATGGATACATGCACACGCACGCAGAGGACTCCAACCAGAGCTGGGAGACGAGGGCAAGTCATCCCATCTGTCTGGGCTCTGGATCTCAGCTGCAAAGTGACAGGTCTAGAGAGATGGCCTCTGAGGTCCCTTGTCTGAGGTCTGAGCCTACAAAAGGGTGTGGTGGGGTGAAGAGAGATTTTGTTCACTTAGAATCCCAAGTGTCTCCTAAGAAGGGAATTCACTGATTAAACCCGAGACCCCTGGGTGGTCTGGGAGCTGCCTTTGGGAGTCAGGAGTGGAGTGACTGTGAGAGAGGGGACTTCGGCACTCTCAGGAGGAGGGTAGGGAGCAGGGACAGGAGGAAGGCAAAGCAGAGTGGGCGATGACACAGGCCTGGTGCCAAGTCAGGTGACGCAGCTGCTGGGAAACGGCTGGTTAAAGACAGGAGACCTGCTGCAGGGTTCTAGGTTGCCCAAGAGCAGTGTTGGGCAACACTCCTCACAATCCACCAGTCGCTCATAAACGTCCTGTTACAAGACCACTCAGCCCCACGTGCCTGGTGCCAGCTTGGGGCTGGGCCTCTGCATCAGGGGCACGCACGGGAGCGGGGCCAGGCTCGGCCACTCCCATGCCTTTCTCCCGCTCCGCACGGCTGCCACTGGTCCCACTGGGTGCCACTGCACCCACGCCAGCCTGCCAGGGGCTTTCTCATAGCGTCCCAGGGTTCTCTCACACCAAGCGCCCCCCCTCCCCCAACAGCGCCCACCTTCCTTTGCCCAACTCCTCCTCTTCCCCTAGACCTCAGACAGGGCTTCCCTGTCACTCGGGCCTCCAAGCCGAAACTGACCATCTGGTATCTACTCCTGAGGCGCCCTGTGCTTCGCCAGCGCGGGGTCGTTCTCAACTTGTCATTACGTATGTATGCATGGGAATATTTGCTAAGCGTGTTTCCGCATCTCACTCTCAGCTCCCACGGGGAGAGCAGGCTGCCTCTGCCTCGTTTACCGCTCTGTCCAAGCATTTAGAAGGTGCCTGGAATCCAGCTGGCACTTAATAAATGTTTGATGAGTTAATTAATTAACAGATATACAAGAAGCTTGATTTTTGATTGCATATTGATTGAATTGCCATTAATACCCTTGCTGATAGCCTGGGAAACTGGGGGCGGGGGCGGGGGGAAGGACAGGACAAGGTGAGGGTCAGGTGGCTGTGAGGGCGCCGAGACTTGTCCAGTTGCTACCGCGTCCTGCCCACCCCAAGAGGCCCTCCGCTCTCAGCCACCAGCTTCTAGCTGCAGCCCAAAGACGAGACAAGACAGGAAGCACCGGGAGCCCAGAACAGAGCACCTGGCCACTCGGGGATCCCAGTGGAGATGGCCATTCAGAGCTTAACTCATGCCCCACAGGCAGACAGAGAGACGTGATGGCCAGGGAGCTCGGCACGTGGTCCCTCTGTGCCTCTCCACATTCCCCTCCCCACTCCTCAGTGTAGCTCTCTCATCTAACTGAGGAGTCTTGACAAAATGGTTTCCTTCCCATTGCTAAGGCAGGTTCAGGAGAAAGCAGACAGCCATTCCCTCGTCTCGGTCCGTCGCCTTCACTCTTCTCTCCTGCCGCCTTTCCTCCTCCTCATTTACGTAGTCTGAGCTTGTCTGACCTCACCGGCCTGTGGGTAACTACAGACCATGGTCATTTCTGGGCCCGTACAACCTGTCTCAGGGCCCGGCATACGGCAGGCGCTCAGTAAATGCATACGGGATGAATGGAGGTTTTGTACTTATTTATGAATGGAGATGGTGTTGAGGTCCCGAGTCCCTTAGAGGGTTAAGCAGGAGCTGCTGCGAGCCGTAGGTGGGCAGTTAGACTGTTTCAGAGGGTGGCGTCTTGCCTTGAGGCGAGCAGAGATGCATGGAGTTGTCTAAACCCACATTGCACGAACCATGGTGTGCAGACCACTGGCGTCACTGGGGGGCTTGCCTGAAACACAGCTCACGGCCCCACTTGGCCCACTGAGTCTGTGTCTGCACTTTAACAGGATGCTGTGTGATTTGCACACGCAGTAAAGTTTGAGAAGAGCCGGTCTGAACATGAAGCACACCAATCTGGTCTAACCTCGGGCTGGGGAGTGGTGGGGAGGAGGCCCTGGCAGAGCACCCCTGGGCCCCCTCGTTAGGAAGCCCTTTCTTTTCTCTTCCAAGAGTCCTGCAGCCTCCAAGTTCCATTCTGAGCAGAAAGCCAGACATGTGCGCAGGTGTGCAGTGGATATTATGCCTCAGCAAGACCAAAATCCAATGTGGAGTCCTCCTGGCCTAGGGCATCTAAGAAGCTCAATCAGCCCCACGAGCAGTGAGGAAGGGGGTCCTTGCTATTCTTATCTGTTCCGCCCTCAGGTCTGTGTGCCGAGGGCTCCTGCGGGGAGTTCATGCATGAAGAGAAGCATGATGTCCTACAGCAACATCTGCAATGCACTTGGTACCCACCTTTCTAGAAGACCTGCTGGGGCCAACCTACCCAACGGTCTGTGAGACTCACTGTTCAGCATCAGCTCTAATTTGCTGGGCAGCTGAGGCAAGACTTCTGACCATTCTTAGCCACGGTTCCTCATCTGAGCGGCAAGAAGAGGAAAGATTGTTGTCAAATGTTGGCTGCGTTTGAGTTGAAAGAATACAGAGGAGGGCAAAAGTAGGTTTACAGTTGCAATACAATTAAATAATAACGTCATTCATAAATAATAATACAAGACTAAGCTCTGTGTTTCACGCACTCACAACTGTAAGCCTACTTTTGTCCACGCTGTATTTCTCTTCTCCTCTAGGAGGAGAAACATCTTAAAGGGCCCTCTAGTCTGAACAACTCTCCGGGCAAAAGAAAACAACTAGAAATCTGTCTCCAGTATGAAATCAAGCACCTTAAAGTGACCCTTTAACCATGTCACTTTGCTGCTCAGTCGATTTCTGGGGCTTCTAAGACCTTCTGTATTCACCCCAGATTCCTCACCAGAGGACCCAGTCACATCATCCACATCCTGCCCAAACCCTTGGCCAAGGTCTGATTCTCCTGCCAGTGACCAAAGTTGACTTGCACTTCTGAGTATATGTACCTGGACTCCTGAAATCTCACCTGCTCCCTCTTCTCCTCCTCCAGGAAGCCTCTCCTGATTATCTCCATTACTCCAGCCAGACATGAGCCCGCTTTCCTCTCATACTTTTGTGTGTGTGCTCCCATGTGGCTGCATAAGGAAGGTGGCCTCGGTGGGGCCACCCAGGTGCCAGGCCCCTCTCCTCAACATTGCCGCTCCTCCTGCAGAGCACAGCACCTGCCTTCCCCACCATGAGACTATTTCTCACACTTTTTACTAAAATATCTTTAAGGCAGAGGACAATGTTGAAGTTCCCTGAGTCCTCCAGGAAAATAGCCCCTCGGAAACTCCACTTCCAGTCCCTGCACATGCACAACATTTTTTTGCTCTTATTTTAACATTAAAATTCATGAACATTTACACTGCCCACAGTCATATGCATTTGTGTTCATATAAACATCATGATTCCGTCCCGTCCTGCCCCCGCCCATGCCAGTCTCCCAGCCCACTTGATACTCTGGGAAGAAGTACAACTTCCTGTTGTCCCCACACAAGAGGTCTAAGGCTGAAATGCCACTTGCTGAGTACATGAAGTACAACTGGACAGACAGTTCCAAGAGCAGGCCACTCCCCACCCAGCTGGTGAAGCATCGGAGGAATGTGATGAAGGGCTTGGGCTTTAAGCTTGTTCCTCATTATCTGGCCAAGCCCTTGAAAGCTTGCAAAACACCTTCCCAACCTGAAGACCATCTCATCGGGGTCACAATGAAATGGAAGATCAGGGAGGGGAGGAGTTATTATCCTCATTTACAGAGAGGTTCTGGGCTACCCAAAGCCCGGTAACTAGAAAATGATGCAGGCAGAACCGAAAACCCTTTGTAATTTTCCTCATGCGAGGAGCATCCTGTTATTAGGATATCTGGTCAGCCAGTACCACCCAGGGCAGGAAGTCTGCCTTTCTCAGAGGACAAGTGGAGAGAGACAAATCAAACCGCCCCCTGCCCCTCATGCGGCCCTACTGTGGGCGGGACTTATCCTCCCCCGCCCCCCGCATTCAATCCCCCCTCCCACTGCACATTCTCTCTCTGTCTCTCTCTCTCTCTCCTTGGGCTTACAAACTTGTATTTTAAGATCAAAGTCTTCAGGACCCTTCTGACACCACTCCAAAGGTTCATCCACACCAGATGAGAGAACCTCTGCACACGTACCAGAGCTGGAGGGGCTGCCTTCTGGCCACAGGACCCTCAGAGAAGCTATCTGAATACACTGGAAAGAAAATTGGGGAGGAAAAGCAGGTTTTTCTAATTGCCCTTCCCCCTTCTCCATTTATAGATGCTCCTCACTCTACTTACACGGGGCAACGTCCTGATAAACCCATTGTGAGTTGAAAATGCTGTAATTCACCAGTGCGTTCAATACACCCACTTTACCGAGCATCATAGCTTAGCCGAGCCCGCCTTAAACGAGCTCATTAGCCTACGTGTAGCTGGGCGGAATCGGACGCATGAATGCGCTGTAGACTCCGGTAGTTTACCCTCGTGATCGCGGGCCTGCCTGGGGGCTGTGGCCTGCAGCCACCGCCCAGCATCTCAGGAGGGCATCCTACGGCATAGGATTGGCCTGGAAATGATTAAAATTCAAAATTCAAAGTGTGGTTGCTACTGAACGTGTATCACTTTGGTGCCATCGTAAAGCAGAAAAATCCTAAGTCAAACCATCATAAGACGGACCGTCTGTACTCTCTCTTCCTGGCCACTTCCCACGCCCTGTCCTGCAGAGAACAGCTCCTGCTGTCTGGCTGGGCACCGGAAGTGTGGTTCCGTCTCAGCAGGAGTGACCCTGCATGGACTCTGAGCAGCAGACAGCCCACTGGAACCCTGGCTCTCGGGTGCAGGGCAGCACTGAACACTCTCAGGAGAGGGCTCTGGGGGCCAGGGGCACCTGTGCATAAGGACCAGTGACCCAGTGACCCCCCCCCCGCCCGCAGCTCCGCACCAGGGTCCCTGACTACATACAGGGGCTGCCCCACCTCAGGGCAGTGACCAGTGCTCCGGATGGAGGCTGTGTTTGCAGGTGCTGGCTGCGTCTCGCTGGAAAACCACTCTGAAATCCAGTTTTTTCGTCTCAAAGCAGGAAAAATCACTGAATCCACTCGCCTTCGTTGGGTTACGGAGATGGAGAACCACATCTCAAAATTTGTTTCCAAAGGTGATTAAATCCTGACCTCCAGGGGAAGAGGAAGGAAATTTCAGCCAACGCCCATAAATGGCCGCAACCCTTGTGGAGTAAACAGGCCACTGCAACACAGAGCAAGAGGGGCCATGATGACATCAGGTGGGGGTGCTGCAGGCAGAGGAGGTCCCACTTCCCTGGGGAGGTGGTCCTGGGGGCAGAATGCCACCCACCCTGCCGTCCACCTCTGCAGGTGGGCGTTCACTAACTCCGTGGCCCTTGAGGGCCAGGTGTAGGAAAGAGGTGTCACAAAAGGGAGAGGTAGGGACTGTGGCCACTAGAGATGACACACCCCCTCCGAGACAGTGTGACACTTAGGCCCAGTGTCACCAGAGCTTCCAGCTCTCAGGAGAGATTTCCTAGTTTTTAGAAGTTGGCAACTAGTCCCATTAAAACAGCAAAATCGCCTGACTCACCATGGACCAAATCAAACGCTTTCTTTCTAGGCGCCCGCGACTGCAGGCACCTGGCTCCTGGGAGCCGGAGTCCACGAGGGGCCGAGTAGCCCCTGCTGTGGGGAGAGAATGACTGAGCTGGGGTGGCCAGTGTGTGACAGAGAGCCAGTCAGCGGGTGGATCAGATGGCCCTGAAACCTGCTGGAGAGGCTGTCCTCCTCCCAGCACCCCTCCCCGCCACCCGGGCACTGTCTGTCTCTGCAGGCCAGCAGCTGCGGCAGGATGACTTGCAGGTTTTGCTGGCAAAGCATCTTCCCTCAGGCTGGGGCAGAGAGCAGCTTCTCCAGCTGCTGCCTCCCTCGTCAAGGCTGCGGACCTGTGACCATGACTGTGGGACAGGGGTGGCATTCCTCTGCCCCTTCCTCCCTTCCCCCCTTCCCCCCACCCCCCGGGACCCTTGTCTGCAGAGCCCAGCATGGCCTGGCCTGTGGCCTCCCAATCCTTCAGATTCATCTTCCCTCCCCTGCAGATGGATCTCCTTTCAGGCTCTGCCTCCTCTGCCATTTCCACCTCTGTGGCTGGGTATCGGCTGCTTGATTGGGTTTTTGTCACTTCTGCTCCAAAGGCACTCAGGAAAGTCCCTAGACATCTCTTCGAAGGGGGAAGATGGCTAAGGTGGAATGGCTCCTAATTGTCTGAAATCGTGCTTTTATGGGACTGGAAAGGGCCCTAGAACATATCCCACCCCTGCATTCACCCTGGGGTCCCATGAAAACATCCAGACAACTGGGAATCCACCCAGGCATCCCCCACCTCGGGGGAGGGGTGAGTCCTCCCTAGGGAAGGGGTCCCTGTCCTTGCACACCGTGACAACTGCACACAACACTCCTCTCTCCCTTCACTTAACTGAACAGAAATGTTTTCCTCTTTGAAATGTGAGATTTAAAAAGCCATTTCACAGCTGAAAAACAGACTTGCAAACAGAGGATCAGGCCGCTCTTAAGAAGGCTTTGTTGATTCTCCAAGATATTCCGAAGTGTTGATATAAATAATCACTGCTAAATTAAATTGTTGCAAAAATAAATGACTCAAGAACACTGTTCCTTTCTCAAGCCTTTCTGAATCTGCAATCTTTAGACTCACCAGGAAGTTTATCCCGCAAGTTTTTAAGGAATTCTACTCAAGACACTTCAGCAGAATGCTCACCCCCCAAATAGAGTTTTAATACAGAAGAGCAGGTGATGGAAAGCGAGTTCCTGCTCACGCAACCACTTGAGTTAATGAAGTTAATAAGATAAAAGCCTTGTTGTTTTCTGTTAAATGGGATTGTTCTCAAAAGAAATCAAAATCAAAACTGTAAATATAAAAATCCATTTCAAAACGTGGACATGAAGAGGGGCCAGGCTGGAATACAGCCTCCGTGGCTCAACACGGGATCACACCTGGGAATATCACCAAACCTCTCAAACCCCAGTTTTCTTGAGCAACATGAGGTGGTTAAGACAATAGTCTGGAGGGCTGCTCCCACGGCCATGCAATAAGGCACACTTTTCTGTCTGTATATCATACTGTAATAAAGTGATGACTCCACATCTAGCAGTCCTTGTTCACATCTATGGCTCAGGAATATCGGGAGAATAGAAGGGGGTGATGGATGTGGCAATGACCATGACCTCTAGATCGCCAACTGTTAGAGGAGGACAACCATTATCACAAAGCAGGTGGCCTTGTACGCCCACACCTGTCAGGTGTTGGCTGACAAGAGGCAGTGGGAGAGGGGCAGAGAAAAGGCTGGAGGAAGCCAGGTCCCGCTCCTACCCGCTTAGACACAATTGAACTCCACTGTCCCAAGTTTACCTGCCTGTGAAGTAGGCACAATAGTCATGGCTTCGCATGATAAAGGCCAACGGGGTGTGCTAACTATGCAAATATGACCTACCACGCCTCACTTCTCCCTCTGCCCGCCCCCCCATCCAAATAACCAGAGGTCTCTGCTTCCGGCCCTTCCTTCTGCTCTCAGTGGCTGCTGCAGTCTACCCAGCCGCGTCCCCTGCGTTCCCTGCGTCTCCTGCCTGCTTATCCTGTGTGAGGGCACCTTTGGGGCCGAACACCACCCTACAAGATGGCACACATGAGGCATAGCAGAGCCTGTCCTAAGGGTCCACCCTTGTGTCCCAAGTCCAGGCTTTCTCAGGCTCTGGACTCCCTTCTTCTGTTCACAGGTCACCTTCTTTCCCTCTTCATAAAGGACCTAACCCTCCCAAGCCTCAGCATCCTTGTGTGTTTAATAAAAACAAAAGGAAAAGTATTGAAGATAACAGATTCTGATTCAAATAAGAGATTCGGCAGCAGGGCAAGGACAGAGGTGAATGCCCTCATCCTCCTGAGGATATTTTCCTGCTCAAACAGTGACATGACGCACCCAGAGTCACAAAGACAGAGAGGAGCTGCCAGGATCTGAGCCAAGGTCTTATCTCTCAGCGTGGCTGCAAGTGCCCTGTGAGGGGTTACGAGGTTGTACCCCTCCATCTCCACCATCCCCCCAACATCCGATCTCAGTGCAAGCAGAGGGTTTGCTACCACACACAGCTAACGACAAGACCTGTGCACCACCCACACTGAGCGGCCACCAAGCCGGCTTCCTCCCCACCACTTTGATGGGAGCTGTGTCAACTTGGAGCTGACCCCAGCAGGGAGGGTGTGGAGGGCGGAGGTGACGCCCATCTCTCAGGACCTGCCTTCCCGGTCCTGGTATATAGGTCACCCTTCCCACCCCTGGAGTGATGAGTCATGGCTCCCCTCCATCACAGCCTGATAAAGGACTCGAGCCATTAAGAAATGGAACAATTACTAAATGGGAGGCACAAGAGGAGCCCGGGATTAAATGAGTTCATTATTCATAATTCAGAAATGACACTTCCTTTCCCTGCTTCTCATCTCTCCCTCTGTCTGCTGGACTTGAAACAGCAACAGCCTCCCGCAGGCAGTGAGGTCGGGGCTCAGGAGGCCCCCTTCCTCCTGAATGGGGACCCTCGGGGTAGGAGCCGGCTTCAGGCTGGGGCACAAGAGCTGCGCCTGCTCAGGCCTGTTGGCTGAGGATTCTTCTCTGGGCTGCAAGGTCTTGAAACCAGGGAGCAGGGCTGATAGGGTGGGCACTGCAGGGCCCACTGTACTGTCCGTGGGCATGGTTCCACCACCTGGAGTGGGGGGTAGGGCTGAGCCACAGTGGACATGTCACTTCTGTGGGGCCCGAGGCATGTCACCTCTTCAGCGCATATTACATCTTCAGAGTATGTGTCACCCCTGGTATGTGACAAACCCTCTGAGGCATGTCTCATCCCTGATGGGAGTGTCTCATGTTTGAGAGTCCCCTGATGCCTGTCTGTCACAGCCGGAAACAGGACTGGCCTGGGCCTCTCCTGGGGCCTGTCTGCTTGGAATGGAGCCAGGAAGCAGAGAGACCAGCCAGCCCAGTGCCAAGGCTGTCAGGGCGTCTGTCCCCCAGTCTGGGAGGAAATCTCTGTCCCGCTCTCAGCCATGGCCGCCCCCTGCAGGTCTGCAAGCCTCTCCCAAGCGAAGGAGCAAGGAGCCAGGGCTGCATCTCAGGGGGCCTGGGAGGAGGGCTGATCAGGCTGGGAGGGACGGAACCCAGGAGGACCGTGGACGTGGACAGGAGAGAGAGGTGCCGCCCCCTGCCGGCCACCGCGGGGAACAGCCAGTACGAGGGGCGTGGGAAGTGATCAAAGACGCTCAAGACTGCGGACACGTTTCGTTGGATGATGCGTGACTCCCAGGCCACGGGTCAGGGATTCCCAAACAAGCGGCAGTCTTCGGACTATTTGCGTGAGGGTGTTTTCCTAACAGAGCTTGCTGGGATTGTGCAAAAGGATGGAACGACTCCCCAAGTCACCCCGACAACATCTTTTCTGTCCTTGAAAGGGCCGCGATGTTTCAAAGGTGAGAGGAGGCTGGAGTGGAGGTCCAGCGAGGTGCAAGGGGAATCCAACAGCCCGGCGGTGGGCTGAGTCCCCGCCAGCAAGGAGCGGGCGCACGCTGCTGCCGGCCTGCCCTGTGCCAGCCATGCTGTGCTCTCTGAATCCAGCTAGGACCCTCTCTCTGCTCACTTCACAGACGAGGAAACCGAGGCCCAGTAAGTGACTTGTCCAAGCAGGTGGCTGAACCAGGTTTTAGCCCAGGTCTGGAGAAGGTCCAAGCTATGCTTGGCTCATATCAGCACGCGACCTCTGAATGTGGGCCCAGGAGGGATATGGAGGCAGGCTGCCATCCATCCGCAGCCGAGGCAGCCAGGCTGCTGTAGGGCCCTCTGGGTCTTGCCACACTGTCCTGGCCACGCTGACGTTCTAACTGGGAGGAAGGTCAGATTTTCCCGTATTCTCAGTATCCCAATTCACGGCGTCCACTTCGATTCTCGGATTTGAGCACTTCCCCACCTCTTGCTTAACTGTTCCCTGGGCGAAATTCCAGCCCAAAGGGCACTGTCCCCACCAATGCCAGAAGTCAGAACCCGCTCCCTGCGGTCTTACCCGGCTCCTCCTCGGCAGCTGCTCACAGGCTCCGCCGGTGGCTGACGTGCAGAGACGCAGGGACCGTGTCCCGGCCTGACACCGAAGCTCTCTGGGGCCTCACAAGCCATCTGACTTGACACCCGATTTTTACAGCTTTGCAAATAGTTGCCTTAGTTCCCTTCATCTGAAGGCATTCTAAAGTTAAAGGGAGAAGGAGAAGTCTTTTAAGAATCCTCCAGCTATCTTAATTAACATGCAGAATGCTTTTCTGGCAGTGCACAGGCTGTGATAAAACGGGAAGCTTCTTAACACAACGTATATTTAATCTGAGGCACGAGGCACTCGTTTCCACGTGAAATTCAATCAGATATTTTAAGGGAGTTAACAAGGGCTCTCAGATCAAACCGGGAGAAAGGATGCAGGTGCGATAATTCCACTCAAGCTGCCGAGGTGCTTTATCAAATGATAAAGATGTAGCGCGGGGTGGGGTTGAAGGACAAGCCTTAATTCTAATTCCATACGTTTCAAAGAGGGTAAGAGAATTTATTGGACAGTGGCCGGGCAATCTAATGACCCATCGCCTTTGAAAAATCAATGAAACTTGCTCATTTGTTGCGTTTCTCTGGGAACTCTAATCTGAGCCTGTCCCATGTCAGGCACGGGGGAGGCAGTGACTGATGAACAATGCAGCTCAGGTCTCTGACCCCCTGGAGCTGACATTCTAATAGAGAGAAAGAGACAGTAAGCAGCTCAATAAATGAGAGCAATGGTTTCCAATTGGGCTGAGTCACAGGTATGGGAGAGGGCATGCAGGTAAAGCATCTGTGAGGCATTACCTGCAGCAGGAGGCAGGGCGCGCCCTGCAGAGAGGGAGCAGCCTAGGCCTGGGCAGTGTGCCTGAGGCTGGACGTCGCGGTGGGGGTCCGGGGAGGAACAGAGAGGAGCCAGAGCAGCTGGCTGTGGTCAGCACTGAGACCCAGCGCTCAGTTCAGAAAGAGAGCCTTCTGACTTGTCCTTTTCTGTTTTCCAACGAGAGGTTCCCATGGCTCCAAACCTGTGGGCAAAGGGTGGTTGGTTTGGCTGCCGGCATGAGGGAAGTAGCTCGCTGTGGGGAGCAGAAAAATAAGGCTGCAGCCCACATCGCACACAAACGGGAACACGTGACTGACCCAAGGCCTCAGTCGCTGTGAAGGTCGGCAGAAATAGGGAGTTAACAGGGAGAAAACAAGTGCAATATCTTTGTGCTATTGAAATGAGGAAGGGTGTCTTAACATAATCCCAGCCCTGGCTGGTGTGGCTCAGTGTGTTGGGTGTTGCTCCACAAAGCTAAAGGTCGCCGGTTTGAATCCCGGTCAGGGCACATGCCTGGGTTGTGGGCCAGGTCTTCAGCTGGGGGCGAGAGGCAACCAATCGATGTTTCTCTCTCACATCAATGTTTCTCTCCTTCTCTTTCTCCCTCCCTTTCCCTCTCTCTAAAAAATAAATAGATAATTTTTTAAAGGAAAAGAAAAACATAATCCCTAAAACACAACCTTCAGATGATAATTGCATGAACTTGACTACTTCAAAATGAAGGATTTTGTTCCCCCAAACCCCCAAAACTTTAGACAAAGCTGACAGCTGGGTAAAGACGGGGGGAAGATTCTGCATTGTCTGGAACGAAGAGCTTAATATGTAGAGTAAGAGTTGGGAAGGTCCAGCCTGCAGGGTCAAATCCGGCTGGTTGCCTGTTTCTATAAACTAAGTGTTATTGGACACAGCCATGCCAGTTCTCTTATGCATCGTCTCTGGCTCCCTTTGTGCTACATCCCCCGAGGTGGGCAGTGCTGACACACCATACATTTAATATCTCACCCTTTACAGAAAAAGTGTGTGAACCCCCAATCTTGAGTATATGGGAAACGGGCAGGAAATACAACCAGAAAAATGCAAAGTCTGTGAATAGATCATTCACTGGAGAGGATGTGGACTGGCTGACTACCTGTGATAAAATGAGAATCCGTGCAAGAATCAAAAGGAGTACAAATTAAACCAATATTGAGATTAGGAACGGAGGTAATACCGCATGCTGGTGAAGATGGGAAACAATCAGAACCCTCAAGCCATCGGGTTAGAACGTAAAGCCATATAACCGTTCTGCAGAGCCTCCTGGCTGTATGTGATTGGGCAACTTGAAATTGTAGACATTAAACCTGAGAAGGTATTCCTGGGACAGACACCTGTGCCCTGCTTCCATCGCAGCCAAGCAGACAGCTCCGCCGTGTGTCGACATTGATGACTGCCTGCCCTGCATGAGACCGTCCCTTCCTTCATTTCTAGGAGAAACCTGATGCGTTGTTCACATATTTCCCTTCCATAAACAGCCCGGTGCTGGTGAGGGAAGCAGGCCCATCCCAGCTCCAGGGCTGGACCAGATTGTCTCAGAAATGGCCATGTGGCCATTGGGATTCGAAGCAAGGTTTTCAACAGCTTTGGGGGGACTTTTCCTTACTCTGTGGAAAGAGCTCCAGCAACCGATTTCTGTTCCTCTCCTTCGATGGACGTGAGCTGGAGGTGGAATGGCTGTAGTACTCTGGGCCTTGCCTCTGCTCAGACAGAAGGTGATGCCAACACGCGGACAAGCGTGAAGCAAAAGGGACCCAGGCAGCAGAGCTGGGACTTAGACTAGGTTCTCATGAAAGTCCACCCACCCTCCGGTCTTCTCGTTGGGCGATCCAGGAGTTACTGAAGCTGGTTTGGGTTTGATGTTCTTACTTGCAGCTCAAGGCCTCCTGACCAGCAGAAACATTCTGAGAGCTGTAGGGATTTGAGAGATGATGGAGTCAGGAGTTTACTTTCGAGTGGAAATTGGAAGATAGCAAGCCTCAGAGACCACCCACCGCAATACACACACTGCCAAACATGGATACATGCCCTCCATGCCAAGCTGATAAAGGAGCTACAGAGGAGAAACGGCTGAGGGCGCATCTATGCCTGAGAGTCCCCCGCATCCCCTGTCCTCATGGGACAGAGCAGGGTCTCAGATTCGTTCCCTAGAAGCAGAGATTAAGAGGGGATTCTTGTGGAAGTTATTTATCCGGGACATGCCCCAGGAGATACCCACACGTGAAAAAGTGAAGAAATCACGCTAGGGCAGAGGAAAGAGACAAGCCAGGATGTGGTCCCAGCTGGAGTCTAGCTTCATCCTGACCCCACAGGGAGCTCTGAAGCATGACATGTACCACCGGGTTGGTTCTACCTGTAGTAGAGTAAGAAAGAAACATTCAATCGCTGTTCCTGATTCCTGGCACAGAGCTCCTAACTCCCTTGGAATACCCAGGTGTTAACGGTGTCTCTGGCATACTAACGTGGTCACTGGTGGCGGGGGCCCTGCATAGCTTTAGGATGTGAGCTGGTGGCCGGGAAGGCCAAACCAGCATTAGAGGGTTGGAACTTTCAGCTCTATCCCTGACCTCTGTGGAGGCGAGAGGAGCTGGAAATAAGTCTGATCACCAATGGCCAATGGTTTGAGTAATCATGTCTATGTAATGAAATCTCCATAGAGACCCCTAAATGATGAGTTGGAGAGCTTCCCGGCCAGTGAACATTGAGGTCCTGGGAGGGGCTAGCTCAGAGAGGACATGGAAGCCCCTTTCTCCCCATTTCCTTGCCCTGTGTATTTCTTCTGTTTGCTTATTCCTAAATTGTATCCTTTATAAGCCAGTACAGTATGTAAAGCACTCTCCCGATTTCTCTGAGTCATTCCCGTGAATTACTGAACCCGAGGGGGGTTGCGGGGACCCTTAAATGTGCAGGAGGCCAGGCAGAAGTGTGGGCGGCATGGAGAGTCCATGTGCAGTTCCGTCTGGAGTAAGGGCTGTTGTGTGGAACTGAACCCTTATGCCTCATGGAGTCTGATGCTAACTCTGGGTGGTTAGTGTCAGAGCGGAACTGAAAATTGTTGGTCTCCCAGTTGGTGGTGCAGAATCGTGGATCTAGTGTTGGGAAAGACACAGGTATTTGGGGCTGGGGGAAGGACCACTGTATCATCTTAACGCAAGGCCTTCTGCATCCTCTGATCCACCAGGTGTGGCTCTGGGCTGCCCTGGAGAGGAAAACCTGAGCCAGCGATGTGTCCCTCTTTAGCTGAGGGCAGTTCTTAAGGACAGAATGGTTAGCTCCCAGGGCTCACGCCCCCGGGAGATGAGTGCACCGGCCCAGAGAAAGGGCCCTGGGTGACCCATGCCATCCAGTGTAGTCGGCAGTCAAACCTCGGTTCTTGAATGTCTCGGTTCTCAAACATTCAGTCTTGACCAAGTTGTTCACGGAAAATGTCTCAGCTGTCTAACAAACCTTCGGTTCTCGATTCTTGACCCAAGAACTCTTTCCGCCAACACCCGTAGGATCAGGGACGCATCTCTCAGGCGACAAAGATTTGGTTTTTGAACAAATCACTTCTCCACATGTTTTCTGGAATGAATTAAGTTTGAGAACCAAGGTTCCACTGTAGAGGCCAACATTCTTGACCCCCTCTGTGAAGGCACAAAACAAAGTGACAAGCGAAATTGGTGGCAAAGCTTTGTGGCCAAGACAAGGAGAACACAGCCGTTCAGGGGAAGACTGTAAGTCATGGAGGGACAGGACATCACGGTAGATGCCAGTGTGGCAGAATGTCAGTGTGCGTTGTCACACCAAGAGGGTGTTGTCCCAGGGATCCCAGTTTGGACAGATGACACCAAGCAGATGGCCCCTCACCACCATCAAGGCCTGGACACCACATACTGTCACCCCAGGGACTCTACCCAGGAACAAGGGGGAAGAGGAAAAGCCCTGAACTGACTAAGATTAGGATTTCACCACCAGGCCGAATGGAACTCCAGGACAGAGACGGGAGCCAGTTGAAGAAGCAGTTACACTGGTCCGCCTCGTCTCTGCTTTGTTGTCAGCACATGTACTCCCGCTAAAACACATAGGCACGTCATTAAGAGGAAAGCACTGTGAGCAAGTTCATTAATCACGGTCATTCACATACTTCCATGATCAACTACCATCCTGGTGGTTTCCACTGAGGCCTCCCTATTTAATTAGAGTGTTTTTATCAATTAACAGTTCATCCCTTACCCTGGGCCTGCCCTGGCTTTTCAGTAAAAGATAAAGCGCTTGAATTTCACAAGTGTTCTTTGTCCGGGTCCCCCTTACTTGGGCAAAGGGCCATGTTTGGTATTACAAGGACAATCGTTTGTGGCTGAGCGAACAAGTCCATTTTCCACAGTGTTGCTAATGACCTGGCCTTGTCTGTGAACCCTCAGGCGACTGAGAGCATTGGTGATCTCCAGTTCCCTCGCCGTCAGCTGGGCCACCCCAGAAAAACGACTTCCGTTAGCCTCCATTCTCTCCTCTGGATGGGGGGAGTAATAACAGGACTGTCCTCAAAAACTTAAATGACATGGTGATATAGAGTGGCTAGGAGCGCCCAGTCAATATCAGACAATTATATGTTAAATAGTTTTCAAACTTTTATGGATGCACCTAGACAGAAAACAGCACACACTATAATTGTACAGCTCGATGAATTTCCCCAAACAGGACACATCTGTGTAACCAGCACCCCAACCACAAAAGAGAACATCACCAGGGCCCCAGGGGCCCCTTCTCCTGTCCCTTCTGTCAGAAGTCTCCCCACAATGGCAACTACTGTCCTGACCTCTAGTGGCACAGACTTTTGCCTGGTTTTGTATTCATGTAAATGGACGCCTACCGTGTGTACCCTTCATTCGCACTGCATACATTAATAGTTGTCGAACAACACAAACAAAAGAACTAAATAGAACAAAGAGCAGAATAGCAGTCAATGGCGGGGGAGAGGGGAGGGAGAGAAGAGGGATAAGTAAGGGAGGGGTTTAGTTAAGGAACGTGTATGAATGACTCATGGATATGGACAACGGGGAGGGATATGATTGTGGGAGAAGGGACAGACTGGGAGGGGGGAGCAATGGGGGAAAAATGGGACAACTGTAATTGAAAAACCAAAAAAAAAAAAAAAAAAAAAATAGTTGTCCTTGGTTCATATCCATGGTCATACAGTGTTCTGTTGTGTAAATACAACTTAATTTACTTATCCATTCTTAAGTTTTATGGGCTTTGAGGAGGTTTTAAGTTCAAGGCGATTATGAAAGTTGCTATGAAATTCTTGCCTAAGTCTTTATGTACTTTAAGCTTTTTTACTTTGAGATCATTGTAAAGCCACATGCAGTTGTGAGACATAATACAGAGAGACCCAGTGTGCCTTTGACCCCGCTTCCCTCAATAACGTCTTGCAAAACTGTAGCACACTGTCACCACCTGGACATTGGCATTGGCAATGCACCACGGACCTTCTTCAGATGTCCCCAGTTTTACTTGTATGTACACATGTGAATGTGTGTATCGTGGTCTGTAAACTTATATCACATGGGTAAGCTCATGCAGCCACCCCCACCACAGTTTCGGTACTGAACACCTCCGCCGCCAACAGCCAGCGAGGAACTCATGAGCGATTTGAAGGTGAATGTTGTGTGGATTGCTCCGTTGGGAGAAACCAGAGCCAGAACATCAGCGAAGCCACCCTGGATTTCTGTCCCTCAGGAATTGTGTTTTCATGTTTTAAGCTGCTAAGTCTTGAGGTAATTTGTTATACGGAGATAGATAACTAATACAGAGACATTGTAGCAGATGCTTGTTAAAAATGTAGATCTGTGAGCCTCCCTCCAGACCTAGGATCTGCCTTTTATGAACTGCTCCAGGCAATCCTGAGCATTCTGTTCTGCCACTAACTTCGGGCAATTTACTCTTACCTCTTGGTTCCACACCTTAAAAATGGGCACGATCATGCCTGCTTCGTTTTTGTTTACTTTATTTTGTGTTTTGTGATCTCGGGGTCAGGGGTGATTAGGTTATGTGGCTAGGACAGTAGGAGGCCCCCTGGGTCACTGCATGCCTGGCAGGTGGTCGGGGACTGAAAGCACCCGCTGCTTTGTCTGAGACCTTTTCCTTACTGCCAGAGCGCATGTGGCTGCCTGCTCCCCCCCCCCGCCCCCCCCCCCCAGGACAGTGTTCAGGATGGAGAGACGAGGAAAGGAGAATGGCTGAGGTGTGAGTTGGTTTCTGCTGGGCGGTGGACAGATGCCCAAACCAGTTCATTGCCAGGGAAGGAGGCTGGGGTGGGTGGGAGAGCTGGTGCCCACCTCGAGCTTGTCTGCACTCCCAGGGGCCACGCAAGGCAAAAGCAATGAGGCTTCAGGCCCATCTCCCTCAGGACGGGCGCCCTTCAACTTCAGAGCCAGAAAATGGCGTCCTCTCCTGCCCAGCTCAGGTAGATTGACAAAGGCGGCCAGGATTTTGGCCCTGGCAAGGACGTGGAGGCCACGAGCTGGCTCAAGGGAGGGAGACCATGACTGATTAACCATGTCTTCCATGAGGGCAGGAGGAGGGAAGGGGCTCACATCTGCCAGCCGAATGCCAGGGCCACCCCACAGGCTACAGATCCAGAACTTGTTTGTGCCATTTTTCAGCATAATCATGACATTATTTAGTGAGTGTTAACCATGTCCGAGCAATAGTCTAGGTGATTTCCATTTCTGTGTCTTTAATCTTAGGCCAGTCCTGTGAAGAAGGCACATTATTATCCCCATTTTCCAAATGGGTCTCGGACCTGAACAGATCACTTGGGGTCCCTTGTAGCAGACTTGGTCAGCACCCATCACCTACATTAACACCAGCTCCTACCTGCCCTCACTCCAATGACCCGCCCCTATGGCACTTCGTGGGGTTATTGCCAGAGCCCGCTCTGCCTAGCACAGGAGGACCTGGGGTGCTTAGGAGTGTAGGTCTTCTGGGGAAACCCTGATCGTGGGACTGGTGCATGCAGAGCTGTACAAGTTCTAGCTGCCTGGCCAGGTGGGAGCCCCCCTGCTTGGGACGTTGTTCCGTGCACCACATGGCATCCCTCCCCGGCTCCTTTCCTGCCTGGTCCCACCTCCCAGGGCTCTGCTGGTTTTTCCTGGGAGCATTTCCCCTTGAAACACCTGTGCACGAAGGCTCATCGGAGCTTTGCTTCCAAAGACCCAGAGCACGACACCCCTTGGCTGTCAGTGCTGGAGACTGGATTCAAATTCTGATTCAGCTATTTATGGTGTAAACTGCCTCCAGAAGAGACCCACCCACCAGAGACAATGACAACAGAACAGCAAACCTGCCCGTAGAAAAGACAGAGGAGCTACGCCAGAATTCTCACCAATGCTGAGCTGTGGAAGCCACCCCAGGGAGACCACCTGGCGCTATCACCCCTCGTCCCAGAGTCCTGCAGTCTCTGGTGTGTCCTCTGACAACTTGCCCGGCACAGTGACAGTAGGGAAAGCCATTCGAGTTTTGGAAGCTAGACAGAGTTTCCTTGGCCTGGTGATATTTTTTTCTTTCAAACCTCTCTGCAAAGGCTGTAAGTTAATTGATCGGTCTAAAGCTCTGTGTGTTCCGTTGTTCCCTTTTCTGCAGCCAAATGCAAATGTGCATCCCGATGTGTGAATGAACATCTTCCGCTGCTTCTCCCACTCGCGTCGAGGAGGGCGAGATCCCGCCACGGCGCTTGCCGTTCACACGTTCTCGCACCAAAGTGGCACAAAAGCTAAACTCCTCGTGTTGGGGGTGCGGGCCAGAGTGGGGAGGAGAGGTTTTTCCCTGTCTTACCATTTGGGGCAAGTTATCTTAGAACAGGGAAGCAAAATAATATCCTTGTTAATATAACCTGTCATAGAAAGACAGGAACGAGACTTGTGACTCGCAATTTGCCTGCAATGCCACTCACCCTGGGAAATGCTAGTCGGTGAATTTCAAAAACAGCCCTCAGGGAACCCTTTCCTGACCCTGCAACTCTCCCCCTGCCCACACCTCCCACACACAGCACCAGAGCTTTTATGGGAAGAATTTGAGGGTCGCTCCGGAGTGAAATGAGCTAGAGATCATGTGAAGGACGAGGACGTCAGAGATTAGCTGAAATGAGAGAAGAGTTTGGAACATTCCTTATTTTACTTGGGGGAGATTCTACTTTACAGAGTGAAAGCCAGGTTCTAGGTTCCGCTTTACTCATGCCAACTCAGAACAAACACCTTTCAGAGGGTCAATGGCTTCCTTTAAAACTGGTTACCACCCCAGAGCTACGTCACTGGTGCAGGTCTGCACCAAGAGCGACACAAGCTGACTTTCACCAGCCAGACCCCTGGTCTTGCCTCGCTTACATGCATTCAGTATCTTGTTTGCTGTTTCCCAAATATATCTGGTTCACCTCCCTCCACAAACATGGCAGGACTACATTCCTGGGTCCCTGTGGTTGCTTGTCAGTTCCAGCCAATACTTTGTGAGTCAAGGGGACGTTTAATATCCAATGCGATGACCTCCAGAGCCCTCCTCCCTCTGGTGTGATAACTAGCAATATAAGATAGCAGTGCTTCCACCAGCCTTTGGCCCCTGAATGACAACTATGAGCAGACCCTTCCCGTGTCTGTAATGACCCATAATGCACATGTGGATGGATAAGAAATTAATCTTTGTTGTTTTAAGCCACTGAGCTTGGGGTTGTTTGTTACTGCAGCATAACCAAGCCGATCCTGACTGATATACCTTGCTATCTGTAGTTTGGATATCTCCTTTAGGAGTATGGCCTGGATGTTGCACACATCCCTTCCACTCTCATCCCATTAATCAGAATGTGTGTTTATTTAGCTGCCATTTCGAGAAGAAGTGACTGAGGTTCAAAGTGCTTAACTCATTCACCCCAGGGAGCTCCACAAGTGTATGGCAGACCTGAAAACCCTGCTGTTTCTGACTCCAAAGCCTGTGCTCTTTCCACTATATTATGCTTATTCCTTCCAAGAAGTGGAAAGTTCATCCGATGTTACCTCCAGAGATACTGCAGGAGGGAACATAAGCTGGGGGCAGGGGGAGGGGAAGCCACATAGGAGCATCTGTTATTGTATTTGAGCCCACATACTCCACCCTAGTAGCATTTGGATGATGGCTGTGAAGTGACTTGCAGCTGCTAAATGGCCATACAGTGTCACTGGGCTGGAGCTGGCTCTTCACTGGTCCCTGAGAACTGCTTATTAAATTTTCAGGAAATTTGCGAACTGGTTGGTAAATACAACCATTAAAAAATTAAGTTATATAAATTTACACGTAAATTGTATTAAAAGCAAGAGCAATACTCAAATTGACCACCTCCTAATGGTTTCACTCCATATTACTGTTCTCTGGGGGTTATTTTTGTCTGTTGTATCTGCACGGTGGAAATACTGTAGGACGGTGGGATGCTGCCCATCTCCTGACAACTCAGGGTTCAGTAAATCACACTGGTAGCTTGATACCAGCCTGGGGGCGGGGGACGTTTACCACACAGGAATGGGCAAAGCCTACAAATCAGAACTTCTGCATACGTGTGCAGAAGTGGTATTACTGGCATACCTGGGCAAACAGCCTTTTGGGTTAAAGGAGGTACTTCCTCTGTCTCTCCTCCTTTCTTCTCTCTTGCATTCTGTCTTCTCCAAAGTCAGATACACCGAAGAAAGTCTCCTGACCACATATTTCACATTAACGCTTCATTTTTTACAGCAATTTTAAGTTCATTTGCAGACCTATCAGCTTTTGCCTCTCATAGTTCCGAGTTCTTTTATTAGGCACATACACATGAAGGATTGTGATGTCTTTTTGGATAATTGACCCCTTTATCATTATGCAATGCTCTTCTTTGTCCCTGATAATTTTCCTTGCTTTCAAGTCTGAAATTACTATAACTACACCTGCTCTTTTGATTTGTGTTAGCGTGGTAGAATTTTCTCCATTCATTTACTCTTAATCTATATGTGTCTGTTTTTAAAGTGGGTTTCTTGTAGACAACATATAGTTGAGCCTTTTTTTTTATCCACTCCGATAATGTCCATCTTTTCATTGATGCATTTAGACCACTGATATTCAAAGTGATTTTTGATGCAGTTGGATTAATATCCACCATATTCATTACTGTTTATTATTTGTTGCCCTGTTCTTTATTCTTATTTTGTCTTTCATTCTTTTTCTACCTTTCATGGTTTTAACTGAACATTTTAAATGACTCCATTTCCTCTCCTTTGTTAGCACATCAGTTATACGTCCTTTCTTTTTTTTAGTTGTTGCCCTAGAGTTTGCAATACACATTTGTAGCTAATCCAAGTCCACTTTCAAAGAACACTGTGAGTACCTTCTAGTAACAATTATCCTATTTCCTCCCTCCCACTCCTTGCATTATTGCTGTCATTCACTTCACTTATACATAAGCATACATGGACAGATGTGTACATAAAATCAACATAAATTGTCAAATAAATTGTTGATATTATTTTGAGCAAGTTTGTTAGATCAAGTACAAATAGGAAAAAAATGAAAGTTCTTATTTTACGTTTACTTATTCCTTCTTTGAACCTGTGTTTTACGTAGATCTGAGTTTCTGACCTATGTTATTTATTTTCCTTCTCTCTGAAACACACACACACACACACACACACACACACACACACACACACTAATTTTAGCAGTTTCTTGCAGGGCATGTCTCCTGCAAACAAAATCCCTCACTTTTTGTTTGTATGAGAAAGTCTATTTCTCGTTCACTGTTGAAAAAGTATTTCACAAGGTACAGAAATCTAGGTTGATGGATTGTTTTTCTCTCAACACTTGAAATATTTTACTCTGCTCTGTTGTTGCATGTATGGTATCTGAAAAGTCAGGTGCAATTCTTACCTTTGTTCTTCTGTAAGGTGTTTTCTTCCTCTGGCTTCGTTCAGGATTGTTTCTTTAGCTTTGATTTCTATAGTTTGGAAATGATATCACTAGGCTTAGTTTGGGTTTTTGTTTGTTTGTTTTAAAGTATATTTTATTGATTTTGTTGTTACAGTAGTCCCAATTATTTCCCCTGTGCTCCCCTCTGCCCAGTAGCCCCCTTCCCTCCAGCAATCCCACCCCCCTTAGTTCATGTCCATGGGTCATGCACATAAGTTCTTCAGCTTCACCCTTTCCTATATTATTCTTAACTTCCCCCCTGTCCGTTTTGTACCTACCGATTACGCTTCTTAATCCCTGGACCTTTTCTCTATTTCTCCCCCTTCCCCCTCCCAGCTGATAACCCTCCAAATGATCCCCATACCTGTTCCTATTCTGGTTTGCTTAGTTGGATTTTATTTTTTAGATTCAGTTGCTGATAGTTATGAGTTTGTTATTTTACCGTTCATAGTTTTGATCTTCTTTCCTTAAGTAAGTCCCTTTGACATTTCATATAATAATGGCTTGGTGATGACGAACTCCTTCAGTTTTACTTTGTCTGGGAAGTACTTGATCTGCCCTTCCATTCTAAATGATAGCTTTGCTGGATAGAGTAATTTTGGTTGTAGGTCCTTGCTTTTCATCATGTTAAATACTTCTTGCCAGTCCCTTCTTGTCTGCAAAGATTCTTTTGAGAAATCGTCTGACAGTCTTGTGGGAACTCCTTTGTAGGTAACTCTCTGCTTTTCTCTTGTTGCTTTTAAGATTCTTTCTTTATCCTTAATTGTTAGCATTTTAATTAAGATGTGTCTTAGTGTGGTCCTACTTGGGTCTAGCTTGTTTGGGAGTCTCTGTGCTTCCTGGACTTGTATGTCTATTTCCTTCACCAAATTTGGGAAGTTTACCTTCATTATTTTTTCTCTTAAGCTTCCAATTTCTTGCTCTTTTTCTTCTCCTTCTGGCATTCCTATGATTCGGATGTTGCCACATTTAAAGTTGTCCCAGAAGTTCCTAAGCCTCTCCTCATTTTTTGCAGGTCTTGTTTCCTCATTCTGCACTGGTTGACTGTTTTCTTCTTCCTTATGTTCCAAATCATTGATTTGAACTCCAGTTTCCTTCCCTTCACCATTTGTTTTGTGTGGATTTTCTTTTGTTTCATTTAGCATAGCCTTCACTTCTTCCCTTATGCATTTGCCGTACTTAAGCTTATCTGTCAAGCCTGTGAGCATCTTTATCATCAATGTTTTGGACTATGCATCTTAGGTTGGCTATCTCCTTGTCTGTTAGGTTGGCTATCTCCTCATTGCTTAGTTCTCCCGCTGGAACCTTGATCCGTTCCCCCTTTTGGGCCATACTTCTCTGTCTCCTCATCTTGACAGGCTCCTGTGTTGGTTTGCCTCTGTGTCTTAGGTAGAGCTATTGCACCTTTTATGTTGTAAAGGGCAGAGCCTTAGGTATTCCTCAGTATGGGTGACCCGTTTCACCACGCTGTGGTGCTGTGTGTGTGAGAGGGGTCTGAGAGGGAACAGTGCCACTTGCTCAGCATTTGCCCCTTTTCTAGGCACTTCTCCCACTTATGTATAGGACTGGAGCCTCTCTAGCTGTTGCCCTGGCCGTTGTTCCCAGTGTGGGTGGGTCTGAAGACATTCTAGGACTGTAGGGGCCCTTTAAACAAGCAGACTCTGCTGAGAGACCAGCAGTTTCTTCCTCCACCCCAACCCTCACTGGTTTGCACAGTCAGAAGCAATGAGGCTTGATTTTCCCCTGTGCTGGGATCGTGAGCTATGCAGTCTGGTCTGGTGCTGGGAGCACTCCCCAGGTGTCCCTCCCTACTTTTTAAAATGTGTGACCGGGCTTGCTGTAGATGGAGACGGAGTCCAGGCTCTTGGTGGTTGCAAACAAAGAATTGGATCAACCACACAGATATTGTAAAGCAAGGCAAGCAGGACATTTTAATGATAGTACACTTCCCAAGGCATGGAAGCGGGCCATCTCTGGCCAGGGAATGATTCTCTTCTATTGAATGGTTACAGGCTTTATAGAATTTTTACTTAAACTTCTACACGTGTGATTTCCCACAATCCTCCTTGATTGCCCACTTGGTTGGGGGGGGACCACAATGCTAATCATTATCAGGTGTCACAAGCTAATTCTCAGAAATCAGGGTGCTGATTGATGACAGCCGTGGTGTCTCGGGATTTCTTCTTCTATTTCCTGCTTCAGTCTCTCAGTTCTTGGATATCCTGTTCTGGTGTTTAGTCTTGTTCTCTTTGCTTTTCACTTTCCAAGGATTCTATGGATACGTGCTCTAGTTCAGAGACTCTTTCCTCAGCCATGTCCAGCCTACTAATAAGCCCATCGGAGGCATTCTTCGTGTCTATCACAATGCTTTTGAGCTCCGGCATTCCTTTATGGTTCTTTCTTAGGGTTCCCATTTCTCTGCTCACAGTGTCCATCTGTTTTTGCCTGCTGTCTACTTTACCCATGAGAGGCCTTGGCATATGAATCCCAATTGTTTTAAATTCCTGGCCCGATATTCCCAACACCCCTGCCATGTCTGGCTCTGATGTCTGTCTCTCCAAATTTTTTGTGTGTGCCTTTGGTATGCCTTGAACTTTATATATCATGGCCAGACTTGATACATTGGGTAACAGGAACTGCTGTAAATAGGCCTTTAGTAATGTGCGGTGAGGTTTGGGAGAGGGGACATACTCTAGTCCTGTGCGTAGGTCTCGGTCTTTTAGGGATCTTGTGCCCCTGAAATGTAAACTTCAAGAGTTTCCCAGTCTCCCTCTCTCTCCCTAACTTAGGTGGGACAAGATGACTAGACTGGACTGGAGTTTTTCCCTCCCTCCTGGTCCATTAGGCTCCAGTTAACTCGTTTCTCATGAGGGCAAGCTGTATTTAAGAGAACAGCGTGTTCGCGGTAGTCAGTCCTCACTTAACGTTGGCATTCAGTTCTGCAACTCTAAGCAAAACAATGTATAATGGATCCAATTTTACCATGGGCTAATTGATATAAACCAAAGTTCCTACAGCCTCTCATTGTTTTAACAAAACAACATTGAACAAAGCAGCATTATTCAAAGACCTGCTCTACTGCAAAGCAGTTCTTTTTTCCCCTGCCCCTTGCCAGAAGCCTGAGTAGATATTTCTCAGATAAATATTGGGGAAATCTGGTGGAGCTTCTGAGGGTAAATCTCACAATATTGTGGGCCTCCCCACTTTATTGAGTCCCCCTGGAGTTTTTAATTGAGTTAGTTACAACTGAGATCTTCCTACTCCACACTGGTTCCCCCACTGATTTCCATTCATGAGTTTCCACTCAGGTAAGCCAGGACTCCCTGGAGTCACCTGTCTGTCTTTCTAATATTGGGGCAGTGGTTTGTCTGTCTCATCCCCTCTTTTGTGGACCCAAGTAGGCAGAATGATGCCCCTCATCCCCTGCAAAGGTCCACATCCCAATCCCCAGAACCTGTGAATATGTTTGCTACCTTAATGACAAAGGGGCTTTGCAGGTGTGTTCAACTTAAGGCTCTGGAGATGAGGGGATCAGCCTGAATTATTCAGGTGGGTCCCCTCGCATCATAAGGATCCTTACAGGAGGGAGGCAGGAGAGTGGGAGACAGAACCAGAGTCTGGCATGATGTGCTTTAAAGATGGAGGAAGGGGCCTTGGGCCAGGGAAGACACGCAGCCTCCGGAAGCTGGAGAAGGCGGCCCGACGCTCCCCTGGTTTCTTCAGAAGGAACCAGCCCTGCGACACCTTGATTTTTGGTTTCTGACCTCCAGGACTATCAGACAGTAAGCCTGTGTTGTTTGAAGACACCAGTCTGTGGTAGTTTATTACAACGGGAAGAGGCAACGAATCCAGGCGGGAGTTGAGTCCATGTCTGCTCCACATGGTATCGCCCACGCCCAGGACAGGGTTTCCTGTCTAGTAGAGGCTCTGTAAACCTTTAAAGAATGAATGAGCGAACCGGGCAGGCAGTCGTGAAAAAAACACCCAGCAGTCGGGCTGTAACAGCCCCCCAGTCCCTTCATGTACTGGCTTCTGCGACCCTTCCAGTGCCCCACAGAAGAGGGTGAGAAAGCTTTTCTCAGAGTTTGCATGTAAAAGACAGAGGAAGGAAGGTCAGGAAAACACATGCCGTGTTGACAGAGACCTGGAGGTGCGCCCTACCCTGCTACTCTTGAGGCTGAAGGGACCAAACTTGCAGCCCAGGTGCCGCTGGTTCCCAGGAAGAGACTGTTTTCCAGGTCATGCAGTTATGGCGGTGGAGCAGGGAGAGCTTCCTGGGCGGGGGTGCCCGTTGAGGTATATGGTCATGAGGGGGCACCTGGACAGGTTGAGGCTGTGTGGACAGGCTGGAGGTGGGGGGGCACCGCTGTACCCCTGAGGCACAGTTGGATGGCTCTCACAGCAGAGTTTGACCACCTCCTTCTCCCCTGTTAGGAAAGCAGAGACCCAACAAAGGAGCATGGCAAGAGCAGGTAAGTGGACAGAATCTGTCCACAATGTTTGTTTCCTTAAAAATCAAAGACTCTGAATGTGGCAAAATGCTAATGCATATTGAATCTGGGAGTGGGTTACATTAATTTTTCATCTTTTCTGGGCTTCAAACATTTTTTAAAGAACAGAAAAATGGAGAAGGTACTGGTCTCCGCTCCGTATTCACATAGGAATCACTCACTCTTTGACGCGTATTGATTCCTACAGTGGCTGATGGCCCGTCCCTGTCTCCTTCCCTCCCGTCGCTAAATCATCTTCTCTGTGTATAGAGTTTATATAATTACAGTAAGTAGTCTTCGTGCTTTTTAAAAATTCAATGAGTTTTCTTATCAATTTAATTATTTCAGGACATTGTTCGAGTTAATTAACTTTCCTCAAGTTGATTTACTTTTCCAGTGAAGCAAAGGTTTTTAAGCTCAACAAAAAAGATTTTTAGACATCAACAACAAAAACTATGTATGTTTAGTATTGAAATTCCAGTTAAAAAAATATTTATCTGTGTTTTCCAATCACCCTACCGGTTACTACCCAGATATACATTTTAAAATATTTTGTGTATTTCCTTTTGATTGCTTTTAACACAGGTAAAAGTATGTGATTTATAAATATTTGTATTTCTTTTTCTCTCCCTTCCTATTGCACCATAAGCATTTCATCATATCATTAAGAATTCTTTCTAAGCATAATTTTAATGGCTCCTTAATATTCATTTCAATAAACATATCGCAAATTGCTCCCACACCCGCCCCTCGCCAGTGTTTTTCATATCTGGTATTTCGCCATTGCTGTCCCGCTGAGGCAAACAACTTTCTGTGTGAATCTTGGTCCCCCAGCTTGTTTACTTTCCCAGGGCAGTTTCCTAGAATTGGAGTTGCTGGGTGAAAGGGTGTCCAAGGGCTTCAGATTCTTCATACCAGCGGCCAGATTGCCTTCTAGAAAGAATGTAAGAGTGTCATGCGGCCACCAGAGAGTATCTGCGCGCCAGGCAGCTTGGCAAGAATTTTAGAAACTTACCTCGTTGGCTGAATTTGCTTCTCTCCGATCATTAGTGAACTTGAGCATTTTCCCCCAACTGCCTTGAGTATTTTTATGTCTAGTGTTGCTTGTTCGTAGTCTTTGCCCATGTGATCTCTGGAGTCGGAGCTTTGTCCTGAGCTGCAGGTATAAGCCCTTTACTTACTCAGGACAGTGTCTCTCTCTTTTCTCTTTGAAAATCATTTGCCTCAGTTTACCTTTTGCTTCTGCACCAGGTAGATCGATCTCGACGGTGATTCTTTGGATTTGCTTGTCTCTCCAGATTTCAGGGCAGCAGTTTGCCCTGTGACCCTAGTTCTGTGATGGGCCCAAGAGAACTCATTGATTTTCAGGGTTCCCCCCCACTTTTTCTTGGTTAAGGATGGAAGCAACAACTTGCGAGTTCTTTACACATCAGAGCTGAAATCAGAAGAGATTTATTTTTCCAGAAGCTTTTAAATCCTGAATTCAATTTCTCTAATGGTTATAGGACCATCCAACCATTAAAGAAGTTGAATTTGTAATTAAAAAGCTCCCAAAAAAGAAATCTCTAGGCCCAGATGGTTGCCCTGGAGAAGTCTACCGAACATTGAATAGTTTTGCAACATTTTTTTAATGCTTTGCCTGAACGATTTTCTTTATCTAATCCTCTCTTTCCATTACTACAAATTTTTATTTGTACCTGAAATGAATTTCTCATTTTTATGTCTAGTTATGTATTTCTTCGTGGCCTCAGTATTGACCCCTAGCAAGGGGGTGTTGTTCCCTGAGCCTCACACACTTCTTCGACCACCACCACCTTTACTTTGGGGTTTAGCATATTTTCTTATTCTTCCATTGAAGTGCAATTCCCTTTCTCCTCCTCTATATACTCTATGACTTTCCTTTTAGAATCTTATTTTTTAATGTGTTTTTTTATTTAGATTTTATTTATTTACTTTTTAGAACAAGGGGAAGGGAGAAAGAGAGGAAGAGGAACATCAATGTGCAAGAAATACATCAATTGGTTGCCTCTCGCACGCCCCCAACTGGGGACCTGGCCTGCAACCCAGGCATGTGTTCTGACTGGGAATTGAACCAGCGGCCTTTTGGTTCACAGGCCGGTGCTCAATCTACTGAGCCTCACCAGCCAGGGCTGCTTTTAGAATTTTAAACACGTGCAGATAGAAATGAATGAGTGGCATGTCAAGGCCCCTTTGGATTTTCACCAGCATCAGTTAAAAAAGAAAAAATTAGGTCAGCAGGACCACTCTCTGTCCCTGTCCTGCTTCGCCATATTTATTCCACTCAAGGCTTGATTTCCCTGACTCGCTATCTGTGGCGGTGGAGGGGCATGGAAGGGGGCCCAGGATTTAAGCATTGCGCTGGGGGCTCTCGGAGTCAGGATGTCCTAACCCTGAGGACCTCACCCCCCTCTCCTGGACAGTAGCACCATGGAGCAGAAAGGCCAGGAGCAGCAGGCAGTGTGGGCAGTTTGGGGGCAGTCATTTCAGCTCCACTCTAGGGAGACCCCGGGGCCTTGGGTCAGCCAAGAGATGAAAAGTTTGCCTGAGTTTCATTTCTGGGTGAGCAGAGTGAATGCTGCTGTTGCCCAATGGGTCCCCAGCTCCACAGCCAAGATCAGGATTTGAGAAGCGGCAGGTGGAGATGCTGCTGTGTGCACCAGAGGCGTGCCTGGGTATCTGCGGTGACAGGTGATGCTCAGGGCCCCGCCAAGCAGGCCAGACCCGCACAGAGGAGTGGCCTGTATGTCTCCGGCCAGGCCCTACGTTGCTTGTCCTTGCTGACACCTCCCTTTGCGGCTCCTGGGCATTTCTCCAGCCTTGTCTGGTTTAGCCCAGACTCCTGAGCATGACACCCTGTCCTGGTACCCCGTCCCAGCATTTACTGGATAAACTCCCCTGTCTAGAGCAGAACCCCTCCCGTTGGTCTTTGCCAACAGCCGGGAGCTTGTCAGACAAGTGGTTTTGCCGTCTTCCTTATTCAGTCCTGGTCAGATCTGTTCAAAGCAGCACCTGCTCCGACCTCTCTCCTGCACTTTGGTCCACTCGTAATCTGCCGGGCAGTCAGTGCCCAGCGCAGTGAAAGGTGAACTCGGTTCACCGCACACAGAGCTGCGAGCCAGCTGCCCTGGCACCCGGGAATGGAGTTCCAAGGAAGTGAGACTTATGACCTTCCTAGTCTATTCTTAGACGCGTGGCTGTGCGGCACCAGGATTTTCCTTCTGTAACGTGACCCAGCCACACCCTGCAGAGCTGGACAAGCCCCACAAAGCAGCAGCGAGGCCAAATTCCAGGAGGCCAGGTCACCAGGTGGGCCTGCCTGCCTTCCTCACGCTCTGAGAAACAGGGTATCACGTGGCCCGCCCCCTCCTGACAACTGCCGAGGACCCCGCATTCTCAGGATTGCATTACCTTTGGGCAGGTATAAGTGGCCCTTCCACTTCCCTCTCTAAGGCCCTTTCACAACCTGCCACCCACCCCGCTGGGAGCAGGGTGCAGAGCAGGGCCCCAGCACTTAGCCGCTCTCAGGGTTGGGCAGCCTACATGGTAAGGCTTGTTTTCTCTTTATCCACCCTCGCCCCTTGTTGTGAGGCCTGTGCGCTGCCCTGCTCCCCAGGACGCAATTTACCCCCATCCGTCGTGATCCCTCTGGGATCTGTGGCTCTAATCAGGGTTTGGCAAAGGAGGGCCCGCAGACCCGCCGCCCGGTTTTGTCAAGTTGTGTTGGCCCGCAGCCAGACCCGGACACTCACAAGCATCTGTGGCTACCTTTGCACAAAAAGGGCAGAGTGGAGCGAGTAGCTCCGGCAGAGACTGTATGGCCCACGTTTCAAGGAAAATTACTCTCTGGCCCTTTACAGAAAACGTGTGCCGGCCCCTGCTGTCAATGGCAGAGCTCAGTGTCGTCATTCTTCCACCCAGTTGTCCAAAGGCCCTGCTGTGGCACCAGGCTGAGGGCCTCCCCGGTGTGCCACAGTCACCGGGGAGGTCAGACACGGAGCTTGGTCCTTAGGCTCTGATCCCATCTCATCTTGCAAGTCATTGAACCCCTCAGCACTGCCTCCTCATGGGGCTGGTGACAGTACCTCCCTCACAGACATGGGGAGGGTCGGAGAAACGACCTACGAGACCGTCACTTGGTTACGAAGTGCATCTTACATGGGGTGAACCTGAGGTTTGAGAGGGGCAGACAGGATGGGTCATAGAGGCGCCTGTGGCTCGCAGCGGTCACTCAATTCTAACATGCTTAGTTTCCTTTCTTCTTCCTCTCTCCTGTTCCGCCCCCCAACTTCCCATCACACCCTGTGTGAGGATGCGGCCAGGGACCCCACATCTCTGCAAAATCATGCCAAAGGAAGACCAATTGAAAATAAAGGGAGGGAGACAATTTTGGTTCCAATGTCCTAGCTGACCACGCATTAGCGGTGTGATCTTGGGCAAGTCACTTAACCTCTCTCGTCTTCATTTTCCTCCTTTGTAAAACAGAGATTGTTTGGGGGAATACCTTTCAAATGGTCCTGATCCATCCCCCACCCTCATGATACCCACTTCCACATTTTCACAGTGCCCTTAGAATCAACTCCAAAGTCTTATGAGGTGCACAGTGCAAGTCATAAGAATAAAATAAGCTATTTGTGGCCAGTTTGGTAGAAGTGTTGTGCTTTCTCTGCCTTCATCCATAAGGTACCATCTCCCTCCAGTCATCTGAGATGACCTTTCCATCCCTCAAACACACCGGGATCCCAATCATATGTTCCCTTCCAGCCTCACCGTGGGGCCATTGCAGTTGTGTGTCTTTTAACTCGTCATTATCAGGGTGGGCACTTGCTGTTTTTCCCCAGTGCACCTCTCTTGGGAGCTCTGTCGAGGGCCGTTATGTCTAGCTGCCGTGAAAACTTGAAAAAGCTCCTATTTTAAAAGAAACCAGCTTATTCTTTGCTGCTTCTTGCTGCTCGGTCTCTCTCCCAGCCAGCAGGTTAGGAACCAGGAAACCCTTGCTGTGACATGCAGTTTGAAGTCACACAGCAGGTTAAAGAGAGTGGTTTGGAAGGGCTGCCCGCATGCCGAGGGAGGGGCGTGCGGCACCCTACATTTCGGGCTTTATGGGCAAGGCTCAGTGGCGTCCATCGGGAGCACCGAGGCCTTATCCTGTTTCCTTGTTCCCAGCTGTGCCTTTGGGAGTGGAGCTTGCTCCACAGGTGTGTGTGTGTGGACACCTGGCTTACTTCATGGCTGGCGGCTGTTCCCACAGGCCAAAGTTCAATGGATGACGAGGCAGGTGTCAGAGTGCCAACATACAGGTCACGGGACTGTGAGTCTCTGAGTTCCGGTCTCAGTGCAGTAAATAAACCCCTTATTAGTATCAGCTGGTTATTTTCAAAGTCCTTCATTATCAGCACTGGAGAGTGAAGATACGGAGGAAATGAGTCAGGGGTATCACCTTTCAGGGATTCTAGGGGTTCGTTTTGAGGGAATCGTGAATAGTTCCCGTCCGCAACACACATGTAAAAGCAGCCATCCCTCCAGGTTTTTGCTGACTTCCAGACTAATAAAATGTCACTACTCATATCCTACAGTTGGTGCCATGGAATAGTTGACAATCTGAAGTTGTTGGAACCTTCCTGATATATGAGAATGAGGCATTTCTCAAGCACTTAACATTTTGGTGCGTGGGCTTAGTATACACTCACAGCAGGGGGGCTATTAGATTACAGTGAACCAGCCCGGCTCCGATTGTAGAAGAAATACAGTTCCAGAGAGGGCAGCGGCCTCAGGAACCATGGACTGACAAACTGTCGCATGCTCCTGGAGCCACGGGTGGGCAGGGCGAGCAAGGCCTGTGAGGCCAGCAAAAGCTAAAGCTAGAAGGGCTTCAAAGAACACAGCTTTGCCCTGGGCAGGTAGCTCAGTTGGTTAGAGCATCATCCTGATACACCAAGGTTGCACGGTTTGATCCCTGGTCAGGGTACACACAAGAATCAACCAACAGATGCCTACAAAAATGGAGCAACAAAATAATTGATGTTTCTCCCTCTTCCTTCTTCTCTCGCTCTCTAGAATCAATAAATTTAAAAAACATTTTTAAAAATAATTATAAAAGTTAAAAATCTGTTTGTTTTTTTTTTAAAGGAAGCAGCTTTACACAGAGGAGACAGAAAGGGTTTCCAGACAGAGTACTGACTACAAACTCTGGTTTTCATCTCAGCCGAGCCGCAGGCTTCGTTCTCTAAAAGCAAATCAAACACCACACTGTTTCTCCTGCGATGGCTAAGTCCCGCTTACATTTCTTAGGACAGTGAAATACCCAGAGACTGCTACACGTGGCCACAGCTGGCTGACGGGAAGTCCAGGACAGAAATAAGATGCAAGTGTGTCTTAGAGCAAGATAAGCCTCTCTCTAGCCAATGTCTCAAGCCTGTCCACAAAGAACACTAGAAAACTCTGGTCTTGATATCTGACCCGCAGGTCTCATTCCAGGACAGCTGAGGAAGATCATACTGGGGGGCCAAACCCACTGATGGTGATTGGAAACTGGGTGGTATCAAGAATCAACAACCCAAAGGCACTAGGGAATGAACAAAGCAAGCGGACTCAGCAAAGGACTTGGCACTTGGCTGAGAAGGAGGGCAGCACTTCCCCAGCTCCTGGCCTGAGAAAAGGCCACCTGAGGTAGGAAGGGGACCGAACTCTGGCAGAAGGCCAGCAGTCTTTCTTGTGCCAAGAACCAAAGGACAGAGTTCAGGGCAGCAGAGCCGCTGCAACTTGAGGGCAAGTCCTGGAAAGGAGGGAGCCAGGGAGGGGAGCCTCCATGTCTGGCTGTGATGTCTGCCCAAATTTCTGACGGTCTGTCCATCTGGGGCAGCTATAGCCAAGGATAAAAGGACTGAAGCGAGATTCCAGCTGCCCCCAAGAAACAGCACTTGCGGCCTGGGTCCAACCCAATTGTCTGCCTGATAAACCAAACACCCAGTTGACACTCCTGCGTCGGGTGTGTTGGGCGGGGTGGGGCTGGGGGTTGGGATGCCAGCTGAAATGTTGGTTCCCAGGCCCCGCCTGCCCACAGACCCGCCGAATCACACCGCGTGGTGTAGCACAACTCTGCGTTTGTGACAGACGGCCTCGATGGCTCGGGCACACGGGAGCTGGAGGCCTGCCGCCCTGAGAGCTGATGTAGTTGCGCTCACATTTCGCTGGAACAGGCGGCGCTTGGGTGTGTGGTGTCTGTCTCTGGCTGCCGAGGGGGACGTGCCAGCTGCCTGCGTCTTTGGTGCTGGCCGCGTGCTGCTGAGAGGTCACTCAGAGACATCAAGGAGATGGCTTCCCTGCTTCAGATCGTCACTGAAAACTACTCTGGAAGGAGGCCGCATGGAGACGGGACAGCTGTCCTTCGGTCGTCTCCTGCCAGGGAGCACACGGCCCTCCCCCGCCGTCTTGCTCTCCCTTGGCTCTGGCCACAGCGCCCCTCCACCCCACGGGAGGCAGTGTTTTCCAGTCTCGAATAGATACGCGTGAAAGATCTGCTGGGGTTTTCGCAAATCAGCAGAAGTAGAGCAAGCTGGTCAGCACAGGAAGGTAAAATGCCAGTCGTTTGTGTCTGGCCCTTTGGTCTCAACATTTAATTGCTTCTATTGCTGTAACGTCCAATTATAAAAGTAGTCATAGGTAAAAACAAGGTAACAGCTCTTAATGAACAAACCCAGCAGCGATGCTTGTAATGCACTTGTGCCTCCGCCCTGGTCACTGTGACTAAGTGTCCCCACCTCCCATTGCCAAGCAGGAAATGGGCCCAGGCATCCAGCTTCCCAGACCTGTCTCCACGACAAGTGTGCAGTCATACAATGGGGCAAACCTGGATTGGCACACTCAGTCTTCACAGCCAGGGACCCCTCTCTCAGAATGAGTGTAATGTCTCATAAGGAGCATTAGGCTTGGCTATTCCAAATGTTCACACAAGTCACGGGCACTTCATGGAAACCTCAGCCTGAAGTGAGGATATAGACATTTTTTAAGGGTTACAGTATACAGTAGAATAAAATTTCTTACCCATTCATTTAGAAAACTACAGTATTCTCTCACTTACCGCAGGTATTATG
Source organism: Furipterus horrens (assembly GCF_987537825.1). Lineage (NCBI taxonomy): Eukaryota > Metazoa > Chordata > Mammalia > Chiroptera > Furipteridae > Furipterus > Furipterus horrens. The sequence goes on along the minus strand of NW_028327177.1, from coordinate 136,957,703 downwards.
TTCTAGACACCCACCGCCCCCTGCTGTGATAGGTGTAAATGCAAAGTAGAAACCTTACATTTTAGTATTTTTATCTATTTTAAGGCTTTATAAACCCTTCTCACACACTTATAAACCATTCCCAGTCCCTTATTAACCTTTCCCACTCCCTTATTAACCTTTTCCACACTTCTATAAACACTACTAATGTTCTTAAATATATTCTACACTCTTAAACCTATGTAACTTTAACAACATATGTATATAGTATTGCAAAATCCCATGATATAGTAAAAAATCCACGAAAAATAAATACAGTATTTTTAAAAATCCCATGATACAGTGAGGCCGTGATAAACGAACCGCAATATAGAGAGGGACTACTGTACTTGCTAAAGATATTTTTTTATTTTAAATCTGGGTCTAATCTAATTCAGTGATCCTAAAGCTAGGCTACAGCCAGAAAACAGGCAAATAAATGTAACGAGACCTAATTTAATGCAGCATTAACATTTTTTTCCTAAGGAGAGTTTTTAGCGGAAATAGCAGCAGGTGTATGGTGATGAATATTTATCCAAAAACGAGGAGAGACAGAAATAGATAGAGCTTAATAGATATAGAGAAATATATATTCTAATTCAGGTGTCCATTTCAACAAGTGTAAGCAAAGATGACAAGTGAAGAGGGCAGTTTTGGGTTGGGATGGGGTTTCTGTTTTAGAGAGAACAGAGACAAGCCAGTAGTAACTTCATTTTAACAATTCCTGATAATTAGATTACCAAGGCTCACAGCCTTCCAGTCTGAACAGCGGCCCCTCTTCTCGTCTGGTCTGAACAGCCACACAGGTAAGACCACAGCTGGTAGGCCCCTTATTTTCTTACCTATTTTGTATTAACCAAAAATTTTCCCTATATTTTATATGGTTTCCATTAAAATGTAGTGAATGCACAAGAAACCACATTTTACAAAAGCCTATACCACATAATTGTTCCTCTTCAAAACTTAACACTGTTAAAAAACTCATGGACATGTTTATCCTTCCCAAAATGTCTATTTATATAAGCATGTGTATATATTTATATAACTTCAGAGACACATACTATTCTGTCTGCATATATTTATATGTGTGTGTGTGTGTATGTGTATAAGAGGGGGGATCCCCCCAAAAAACCAGAATTACCTTCTGGAGGGTGGACCTCTTGTAGTACAGTCTTTCCCCACTAGGTATTCTAGGAACCCATCTGTATCAATGTACCAGCTGGTGGTGTTGTGAGAGGCTGCGTTTGACTTCAGTAAATCATTTTTTGTAGATTCTTTCTAAGTGTCTGACCATTTCATGATGGGTGCTTTACAAGTGCACCTGCCCACCCTGCACTGAATGTTCAGGGGTTTTTGACCAAAAAAGGCATGAGCCCCGTGCCCCACCCACCCTATTCACCCAGTATCACCTGAGTGGCTTTTTTTGTTTCCCTGATGAAAAAATGTACTCAAAGGGAGACGTTTTGCTGATATGGAAGAGGTGAAAACAAAAGACAGCAGAAGCACGAAAGAGCCTCAAAATCAACAAGTTCAAAAACTGTTTTGAACAGCAGAAAAAATGTCTTGATAGGTGTGTTGCATCAAATGAAGAGCACTTTGAAGGGGACTGAAGTTTAAACATGCAAGAATAAGTTCACAGTTTTCTGTAAATAAATTCCGTTTTGGGGGGTCCCCTCTCATATCTATATATGAAATACTATTCTGAATTTTTTTCAATAAAGATATTTTGGACGTTTTTCCATATTGTCACTTACAGATCTACATCATTGTTTCCATTTTATTGAGATATTATTGACATACAACCTAAGTTTAAGGTGTAAAATGTGATGATTTGATACACACATATTGAGATCTACTTCATTTTTCAAACTGCATAATATTGTAGTGTATGAGTATACTGGAATTTAATCATTTTGGATTCTCAACTTGGAATGTTACAGTGTTGCAATGGGCCTCTTATAGATGTCTTTGCACTTCAGTGCAGATGTGCTGTGGGGTGACAACTGGAAACAAAATGGCTGTCAAGTGGTATGGAGCCCGTATCATTTTACCGTATAGTGTATGTTCTTGTCAAAGGTATAAAACCTGCTTTTAGTCTCACCAACAGGATATGAGAGTTCCTGTTTGCCCTTAGCCTTGCTAATACAGCAACCCAATCTTTCTCCCCATTATTTCACCCCAAAAATGATTAATACTTTTAATATAGCTGATACCAGTCCATTTTAAATTTTTTGTCTAAAAAAAAAAATAGCCTGATTTTGTTCAAATCAGGATCCAAGTAATCCTTTAAGTCTGTCCAATCTTCAAGGCCCACCATCACCATCTTTATTTTACACCTTCGATTTATTGAAGAAACTGAATTATTTGTCCTTTGGAATTCCCCACATTCTGAATTTAGTGTGTTAACACATTCAAATCCCATCTTTACAAACTGATAGATAACAGAGGCTTGATTAGATTCAGGTTCAACTTTTGGGGGGAGGGCAATAATTCATCATGGCTGGCGTTGGGGTCTTGCTATCGTAACAAAGTCAGAGACATGTAACTCCTGATTATTCCTTTTTCAGTAATGCTGGTATTGATCACTGGGGTACCAACTTGAGCCATCCAATAAAACATTTCTCATCAACTTTTCACCTGTTTAGCAGCCTAGATCATTTCACTAGAAGTGACAAAATGGTGATTTCTTAATCCTGTCATTTCTCTGGTATTTAGCTATGATTCTTGTGTGAGAACTTTCCCTTAGCAGGTTAACCTGACACACACAAAGAAGTCAGAATAAATGTTTCAATTTTCCAGTTAGAAATTTTCAAAATAATGGATTGGTACCCTAATAATCTCGAGGTGACCAATGTGTGTGCATCATCTTGACCTCATGGATATTTACATTTCATGTTTCAGTCTACGATTCTTTTTGGTGCTCTGACTGCTCCATCTTTGGGGGATGAGAGTCCCTTCACATTGGCTCCTGGGTCCTTTTGACATGACCTTACTCTGATTGCTTCCTTGCTTTCAGATACAGGATGGTCCAGCCTCATGTCCTTTCCCTCCCCCTTCTAGTTGGATAGTCTGGGTGCTAGGGTGGGCCTTACTGCTGGGCTGTGATTGCTTCTAGGTCTTTTCAATGGCCGAAGCTATGCAATAGTTGTTTTCAGAAAGAGAAAAATAGATCGCAGTATTGGTTGGTATTTCCAATGAATTATACAATTATAGGATTTTTACTTGATTTTATTCATGTATTTCTTTTGTGCTAAAAAATCTTGGCTCTGAATTCCATGGACATATGTTTGCCTTCATATATAAACACACAGTTTCAAATGACAACACCAGTATCATGGAAAAAATAAAAATATTGAGTGCAGTTTAAGATTTCTTTGCAATTTTTTTGAACTTCCACTAGGGAAGTTCAGACAAAAGACTGGGCTCTAAACTCACCTGACCTAATTCTTCTAAGGGTGGTTATACCTCCAACTTGATAGACAGTTACAAGTTACATGTTTGAGCTTTTAAGATTCTTTTTTTTGTGTGTGTGTGTAACGGAAAACACTGACAGGGTCCCAAAGAACAAAACAAGACACAGATCTAGTTGCCATCCCTGTCCAGCTCCCTACCCCTATTCCCGAGAGAAGTGATTTATTAGTTATTGGTAAAACTGAGCCTTCCATTGTATTAAAACAAAAGAGAAGCAAATAACTATTTGCCTCCTCCTTACACAATAGGTAGCATACCATCCATACATCCTGTCCTTTATGTCCTCGACTCGGGAGGTAACCCAGAACAGTGTACAGAGTCCTCACTTCTTTGTACAGCGGGATGTACCAGTCTCTCCCATCAATCCCTTCTCTATGGCAATCTGGGTGGCTTCCAATCTCTAGCGGTCATAGTGCTATAATCACGACCTTGTGTATACACCATTTCATATTTTGCCAGTGTGGGACTGCCTGCTGAAGGATAAACTCGTATTTTGCTACTTGTTAACAAATTGCATCCATAGAAATTTGTACTTTTTAATGGCTGTTTCCCCAGTCTCACCAACAGGGTGCATTGTGGGAGCTGAATTTTTCCCAGTCTGAGAGGTAAGAAACAGTGTCTCTACTATTGTGTACAATTTGCAGCTGTTTAAGGGCCATTTGCGTTTTATTTTCTGTGAATCGTCTGCCCATATCTTTTTGTCCACTCTCCTTTCAGGTTCTTCTCAAAGTTCAGCAATTCTTTATATATTAGGGCTGTCTTTGCCTTTTGTGAAAAATGCTGCAAATATTTTTTGCCAATTTATTGTTGTTTTTTGCCACCCCAAACCCTTATTTTCAGTTAAAGATACAAACTTTCCTTTTATTTCTTCTGGATTTTCAGTCACAGGGAAGTTTCCCCCACAAAGGAATTCACCTATGTTTTCTTCTAGTTCCTTAGAAGGTTGCACCTTTAAAATGGGTCTCTGACCCATTCAGATTTTATCCTTGTGTACAGTGAGAGAAATGGATTTTATTTTCTTCCATACAGTTAACCACATTTGTCTTAACACCATTTTTTGTCTTTTTCTCTATCAATACAATGCTTCCTTTATCACATACTAAATTTAATGTATTCTGAAAATAAAGCACATTGTGCATTAATTTAGCAAAGATCAAACACGGTAACAGACTTGATCTGGAGCACTCACTGTATTTTCAGGATTAGGACTTCCTCTGCTTGCTCAATTTTCATAAAATTACATATGCCATAGCCTGAGGTCAAATTTAACTTATAAAAAGAATTATGACGTTTTTGAAATAAAGCAAAATCAAGTAAGAAAATAAGTCCCACTTGGCATCTGGGTACATCTTTTTCTTGAATCCCATGGCACATTTGTGGCCAGAAACCCCATTTACTAAGTGTACCTAGAAACTTCCCTCCAAGGGCTGGGACCAAGTTTCCTCCACAGAAACCCTCCTGTATAAGCAGGCTGCCACTCGTCCAGCAGAGAATAATTAGGAGACTGGAGAGTCTGTCACACAAAATAGTAGCCAAATGATTTGTACCACATACAGGTCTGAATCTGGCCATCTAAAATATGAACTAAAAAATAAAGGCTATTTTTTAAAGGCTATTTTTGTGCTGAAGGTCAAGATCTGGCACGTCGTGGCTCTCACGTTCCTTCTGCACTAGCCTACTTAACTGGGCGAGTGAGACAAATCCACCGGGAAAGTGCCGGCTGTGCTTGCGTGTGATTTGTATGCAGTGCCTACTCTTTCGCAAGGGAGGGAACACCGAACACACAACGTTCAGTCTTCCTGGCAGTCAATCAACAGTGATACAACCTTCCTTCTCCTAACCACCAGAAATTTCCTAATTAACCATGTAAAAAATACAACAGTCAAGACCATTAAACCATTTGCTCTAGGTTACAGTTTTTATTTACAGAACCACCTTTCTCCTAGACAAGCAACATTAGCAAAACATAAGTCAGAACGCCTTGGTGGTGACAGCCCTATTCAGTTTTGTTTCTGGAGTTTTCTCGGCAGCCAGTTACCACATGGAGCTTTGTCACAGTTTCAAAGAGGTTCCTCATTTTAAAACAGCAAAAAAGTCCTACATTTGATGGTAGTTATTGTTAAGTAGTTCAATCAACTTTATAGAATTTTAATATAATTTCAAGCATGTAAATTATTTAATCAACACAAAACTCTTAAAAAAAGAAAAAGAAAAAGTGCTAGTTCATCTCTGGTGCCAGGAGATATAACTGCACCACTTCCTTTTCCACTTTAGTGGTAAAAATATAATCCAGTTAGCACCCACGTACAAGACTTAGCTGTTAATGAAAACAGCCGATTTGGCTTACGGGAGGTAACAGTCTTGGCCTCCCCGCAGTGAGGAGAGCTGTTGCTTTTGCTGCGGCCCGGCTCACAGAAAAGGCCAGTATCAGTGTGAGGGAGGAGGACAGACTTAGCTAAGGCTTTCCAGTACTCGGATCACTTAAGTACTGATGCTCTGTCTCGGGGGGACGTGTAGGATTGTACGTATCGCACACAGAAGACTCCGAGGAGTTAGGCTGTCGCGGAAGTGTCAGAATGGATCACATTTAAAATGCTGACCAAGGCTTTGCAGCTTTAAATAGGGAACAGAAGAAAATCAAAAAAATTAGTGCTAGTGAGCAATTCCTATTTTTTTTTAACCAAAATGCTGTCTCATCACTCCATTTCAAAAGTAACATATTCTAAAAAGGTGACAAGTTTTTTACATAAAAACACATTGAATTTTGATGCACTACATCACTTATTAGACATGGTAAATATAAGCAAAGAAAATAAAGCGCACCTTTACAGTATATAAAATATAGATTTGGAAATCACTTTTTAAAATAAGGCAATACAGAATGAAATATAAAAAGTACCCGACACAGCAAGGTTAGACATAAATGAAAAAATTTCAGTGGAAAAATTACCATTGTTCGGTACAGCAGAGGTTTGACAAATAACTTTTTATTGAAGCTATTGGATTCGGAGACTCTGTATATCTGACTTTGTGTAGGAGAAAGGAAGGCACTCCTGGAGAAGGCACGCCCCAGCTTAGTGTGCAAGCGGCTTCACGGAGAAAACATGTGCGGTGCGGTCCCGAGGACTGCATGGTTCTGCTGCATTCCCTCCTCTTCGTCGTGGACTGAACTATCGCTGAGCAACCAGATCAGCCAGCAGGCTTTCCCACGTGGTTTTCAGGCTGCTCAGTCCACAGAGTCACAGATCTCCTTTACTTTGTGGTTGAACTCCTCTGGCTGGTCTGCATACACGTAATGCCCTGCCCCGAGGATGGCCTGCCGAAGGAAAAGCGGTCAGGTGGCCAGTGAGTAAAAGCTCTATATAAGGAAAACTTAAAACAATAAGCAAAACTTTCTGTGACAACCAGCTTTATACAGGGTGGGGCAAAAGTAGGTTTACAGTAGTTCGTATGGAAAAGAATACAATAATTAATAACACAAGGATCAACTCTGTGTTTCATGTACTCACAACTGTAAACTTACTTTTGCCCCACTCTATATACTCCCATCAAATAAAGAATCTGAGAATAAAGAGAAAAATCTATTACAACTTTAACATGCAAAGAAATAAACCCTTCCACAGTGATGACTAAGGACAGAGCCAGCAGATAAGCCGAGCCCAGTGAGGGCGTGCTGCCTGGTGAGGAGGGAGCTGGTCGAGGTGCCCCTGCACCTGTTCCTCTCCCAGCCCCTCCCACCACGGAAACACTACGGCTCTTGGGACAGGCCAGGCCCTTGAGAAAGGCCATTCACTGTCTGGACACAAAGATTTGTGTGGGTCCAGCCCTCCCCCGTCACAAGTGATACCAGGTCGCTGACCAAGGCCACGGCGTGGAACTCATATGTGAAAGCGCGGAGATGGCCTGAAATGTCACTGATGGCAAACATTAGAGAACAGACCCCCCCTACAACTGAAAACCCACGTAAGCCACACACTTACTATGGTCTTCACGTATGAATGTGGTCGTAATGACTGGATGCTGGTGCCAGAATTGCCATCTATGCAGGACCGGGCCCCATAAATCACCGAAACTGGAATGTCAGGGTCCATTTTACCAATTCGCTGGAGCATCGGCCTTTTCGCCCATCCATAAGGAATAGTCATGTTTCTGAAAGCTGTCTCGCCACTTTAAGGAAAAGAAGAAAATCACATGGATGACTTCTGGGGATAAGCATGTATCACACTCCCACCTCTGTCGACATAGACCCTCACTAAGCTTCTGCCCGACTGAAGAAAAATGCAAGCTTAAGTAGAAAGCAATTTACTACAAACGTAAGGAGCAAACCCCACAGGAGACATATACTCTGTATACGCCCCACGAAGAGATATGCTTTGTTAGCTAAACAAGGATGTTCAAACTCTAGTTAAGTTTTTTAAAAGTCTGAATTAAAACATGCGACCCTCACTCCCCATCATCAAATGATTAAATTTCCTATACAGACAGCTGAAATATATTTTTCCACTGTAACTGATTTCAAATGAAGAAGACAGCTTTTCCACAGGTTCACGGCACCAGCTCTTTATATGCAATGGCAAAGCCTATCCCAAGATAAGAAGAAATTCAAATGAAGTATTCTTTGTGTAGTTTATATTTTTAATTTTCTGCATATGACATCTGACATCTTAAAACCTTTCTGGCTGGAGACAGGTGGGGTTTCCTGGAGCTAGTCATTTCTCACAGACAGCAAAGGACGCAACAAGGGACAAGCCTCTGATATGCAATTGGCCCCAGCAGAGCCCTGCCTCCCCTGTCGGCCCAGACACTCTGGGAGGCAACATGCCTCTGCCTTAACCCTCCCAGGACCGCACCAGGCACCTGGAGACCATCCCCGTACCCCTGAGACCACGGAAATCATTTAACTAGCCAGCCCCACACTGTTCACCCTGCCCTGCCCTGCCCTGACCTTCCTGAAGAAACGCGTAATGGCTCTGACCCACACTTTCCCTTTGCTCCTGTCTTCTGCCACCTGACCAAACTCTGGTGCTTCTTCTGTGGCCCCCTTGGCATTCAGTGACCACCCCCTAGGACCGGTGACTGTAACACTTTGTTTCCTTGAGCCTTTCCTGTGTCTTCACTTGCAGCCCCGCCTGACTGAGTGACCATCGCAACAGTCTGCAAACTCCCAGGACAGACCCGTTTGGCTGTCATTTCTGCTTCCCTGACAGTACTGGGCATAACTCTGAACTGCCTTTTAAGAAGCAGCCAAGTTCCACCGTAAAAGGCCACGCGAGCACGAGTAACCGGGAGACGCGAGTGCGGGAAGCCTGCAGCTCTAAGACCATGCAGAGAAACGCATGACGGACCTGGGACAGGTCCCTGAAAACGGTTGGAACAAGCCAATGGAGTGTTGTAGACCCAATCCACCAGGTCGGAACCACCTCTTGAGGACCCCAAATCTCTCCGGCCCCCCTCTCACCTACTCTGTTAAAAAGGCTGAGGCTACAGCTATGCCTGAATAGCTTCCAAGGCCTCCAGCCTTAATGAAGCAGGTGTACACATCCTCTGCCCAAAGTGAGGGAGGAAAAAAGGGAGGGAGGCGTCTCTGCTCTGGCCTCTCAGCCACGTCTCAGCCTTAGAACAGATGAGGCACCACTTGTAGGTTTTACAGTGCGGGCCATGGCCCACCTACACGGGGGTCATCTGGGGCTTCTGTTAAAGGTGCACCCTGAAGCTGCCAGGTCAGACCCTTGCGAACAGGGCCCAGAAACCACATCGCGTTTCTGACGAGCTCCCCGATAACGCCGGCACACGAGGGAGCACGAGGCCTGGAGCTCTCGCCTTCACACCGCCCCCCATAGCCCTCGGGTCTCATCCCTCAGGCCCCTCCTGGCTCCCCGCCGCCTTCAGGCTCTGTTTCTCCACTCATTCCTTGCACCCAGCAACCATGTTTTTCTTGTCATTTAAAAAATGAAAATTAAAAAACACCTTTGTTTGGCCCTCTTGTTCTCTCTGGCTACTTTTCTCTCTCTCTCTCCCTCCATCCCTCTCCCCTGCCCCACTTCTAAATACTCTCAAAATACAGGCAGAATCCCTCTTCCCCTCCCCACACCTTCAACTCACTCCTTACCCACTGCAGACGTTAAGAGCTGCTCAGCCAGGAGCGGTGCAATCATCAAATGAACTTCATTTTCAAACAAGGAAAGCCTAAACAGAAACACAGAGCGCGACCCCTCACCTGGGAGTCTGCACGTTACAGTGGTAGATGTACTCAGTCACAGTGTCGTCCTCAAACATCGAAGAGTACTTCCGTTTGAAATCAGGCCTCAAGCGCTGTACCAGACTTAGACCTATTGAATAGAAAATGAACGTTCTAGGTTATCTTTACATTTAAATTATAATTGACTTATAGGCTAACTAATATAGAAAGTTTCAGTGTTAGCTTATATAATGAGAATTGGGTGCTTATAACATACGGTATGTATTTAAATATGTATCTTAGGTGGGAAAAAAGCAGACATCCTAGAAGCTGCCCTCCTCGGGCTCCTTAGGAGAGCTTCAAGTGTCTCATACTGACTTACAGGGGTGCTCGGGTCCCAAAACATATCTTAGTTTTCCGATACTAGTTTTTGTAGGAAAATTAATTCTATTAAACACGGATGATGAATAAAGCAGCTCATACATAAAATTAACTTACTAACTTGCGTTTCTTCCACAATATATGTATTTCTGTGAAAACACTGATTCAGAGTCTCTGCCTGGGACCTAGCAATATGCCCTGCTGAGGCCGTCCGCAGGGACCCCGATGGTCCTGTGGGGACAGCATGCACAAGGCCCCAACAGAAAGAGGAAAAACAGCAGGAGCCGTCGTCTGGCCACTGCTCTCCTGTCAGGGGCCCCAGGACTTGTCAGCTTCTCCTTCTGCTATCGCTGCCTATGATTACTTCTTCAGTGGCCTTCCTTCCCATTTCTGAAGGAATTATGCACCCCCATCAAGAATTTTTATGATGCAGTTGATAGTCTGTGTTACTCCCCCACCAACCGGCACCACCACGTGCAAGCAACGAAGGGAGGCATCCTTCTTCCACCATCGCCACCCGCAGACCACAGGGGCCAGCCGAGCCGCACGTCAATGAGCGCGCCGCTAGAACAGATGCTAAACCACCTGCCTCCAGCCTCCTGGTTAAGGAAATGATCGAAAGCCTCTGGGTGAAACCACTCAGGTCCTCAGTTACTTGCAGCTGAAAGCACTCCTAACAAACACAAGTTATAAGAGGACAAAGCCAAGGTCAGACCCTGACCCCTGTGACAATGAGGGAGGAAACTCCCCTGGCTTTGAGGCTAAAACAGAGGAGCTGAGAGTCAAATGAACTTAAGTCAGAGACTAAACACTAGCCCCTCGAAAGACTATCAGAAACACGAATCAGGAGCCCCCAAATCTTCACAGAAAAAAACGACTTTATCTTCTTAACACCCTGACATTACGGGACAGGAAAGGCATCTGTGAGTGGGATGGTGCCTCTTATCCCCACGGTCCATGAGGTGAGGCTCTGTGATCTGCAGCTGGGCACCGTCGCCCCGACAGGTGCTCTCTACTGCTCGCCGGCAGGCCCAGGTGGCACTTCTCCCACCCGGGCCCGGGGCTGACTACCCTCAGCCTCAGCATTTCCCACCTTCTCGGCTTTGCTAGTTCCCTGTAACGTTGCCACTACAAAGACCCCTCCTCTTTGAGAAGAAGGGTCTGGCTTTATTCATCTATATGCATGGACTAGTGCTTTTTAGAGGAGGGGAAAACATAAGGCTCAGGTTTTGTTTGTTTCTGACAAACAACGGTGCCCAGTAAACGCTCCCCTACCACTCCTCTCTGACCCCTCTGCTTCCCCAGGGCCCAGGCCAAAGGGCTCACCAAAGGGCCCCGCGATCCTGAGGCCGGCGAGGGGGTTAAAGGGAGTCAGAGCCGCGCCCAAGGCTCTGATCCAAACTGGAATCGGTCTGTCCTGATCCGCCAGGTCCGGTCGCTCAGGGAAGCCCCAAGGCTCCACCAGGATGAGGTGACTAACCCTGTGCGAGAAAGAACAGGTTTAAGCTCACGTGGCAAATTCACCCTAGGACTGTCAGGAACTCAAAATTTATTAAGTAGAGACAGAATGAACCACTTTCCAAAACCTGCACGTTAAAGACAAGGTTCGTGGCTGAGCAGGACAGCATGTTCTCCTCCCATGGAAACGTCTGAGACTCGGCAGGATCTGCGAGGTGCACACTCAGTGCGTGTGGTAACCGTGGGACTATTGAGAGATGGCGTTTGTTGTGGTAAGATACACTCTGGCAGATGGCCATTCAGGAAAACGCAATGGTTCCATCTAGTTCAAGGCTGACACTGCAGAAATGACTGAAGAGTAACATTACCCTCATATACTAGCTTCAGACACCAACAAGGGTTCTCTCCTATGAACCAATCATTCTAACAATTCAAGAGGCATCAGGACTTCAAGTGGGTTCGAAAGAACTTTAAATGAACTTTTTACAAACATAAGGATAATGCGATAATATAGGCTGAAAAGATACCCCCTAGTTTTGGATTGCAGTTCGGTGAACAGGAACACATCTACCCTATTCATGGCCTTTCCTAATTTTCTTCCTTACGAGGCCAACCTCATACAACGTCGTTTCATATCACTAATAGTTCTATTTTTCCCTCTTTTGAAACCAGAACTGTCAGCAGTACCCTCTGTGGCTGCAGCACGGTATTCTCCAACACGCGGACCCTAAGCACGGCGTAAGGGTCCTCCAGACACGAGACAACAGGCAGCTGTGAACAAACAGCCACCAACAAATGCCAGCAAAAATCTCCCGAGGATGGAATGACAATGAGTTTAAGGTTCCTTTCCTAAGTCACAACTGACAAAAAAGAGTAAAGAAACCAGACCATGGGTAAAGTTGGCAATTATTCCCCTATAAAGTGTTTTGCTATTTCTGCCAGCACAGGTGACCTAGCCGTGAGTCCTTTGTTTTGACGGCATTTTCCCCAACAGAAAGCCTCAGAGCACAGAGGCCCTTGGGGAAGGCAGCCCAGTCCCTCACCTGACAGAGGAGAAGGAGGCTGAGATGCGCATGTGACCTGCTCCAGGATATTAGGCTAGTTCACAGGGGACCAGGATTAAAACCCCCACTTTCTGAGTCCAGTGCACTAACAGATGCCAACAGCCTTAGTTTTGGCTTGCCTTATTTCATACGGATCTGCAAAATACCGTCCCTAGGTAAAAATGCCAGCTTAACAAATTATGCAAAGTATATATACTAGAGTACAAGACCTTTTTTGGTAAGAGACTAAATTGTTCCAATGGTTGTTTAATCCTGTGTCATCAGCCTACAATGGCACTTAGCACATGGTAGATCATCGGTAAACATTTGGAGTACTCTTTCCACATTTCCTTTTGGTCCTTGTCTATAAGAATATGCAAATTTTAGCCCTGGCTGGTGTGGCTCAGTGACTTGAGTGCCAGCCTGCAAACCAAAGGATCACTAGTTCGATTCCCAGTCAGGGCACATGCCTGGGTTGCGGGTCAGGTCCTCGGTTAGGGGCACATGAGAGGCAACCACACATGGATGTTTTCTCCCTTTCTTTCTCCCCCCCTTCCCCTCTCTCTAAAAATAAAATAAAATCTTTTTAAAAAAATATACAAATTTTATAAAGCATAATAAAATAGTAAGTATAGGAATTAGTCCAGTCTAGATTTTTCTGGCCCCCCAGATGACAGTAAAACATCACTGTAATTTCTTGTATTAATCTTGCAGGTCATTACTCACTAATGGGTAATAAAGTCAATTTAGAGTCAGAGACAGTCTGACGCTTTTTAATAAAATTATATAATGTGGAATAGAAAAATATATAACAAGCATGAATAACATTCCACAAAACTTTGTTTCAGATCCACACACACACACACATAATCCTGAGGGTTAGAGTCAAAAAGTTTGAAAACAACTTTTTAACAGTTCTGCAACAATGTCTAAATTGTTCCTTATTTTTGGTTGTAAGGCTTTTAAATGAGATAGATTGTGCAAAGTTATCAAATAATAAACATCAAGTAAATGTTACCTAGTTACAGTACCAAAACCAGAAAGGCTACGAGAGAAGAGAAGAAGTTTCGCAGGGAGTGTGTGCAGACAGTGGCTGGAACCCCGTGAGCAGTGAGTAATTTAACGTGCGTCCTTCAGGAAAGCCTGATCACACGTTCTGCCACACAGGTCATTATAACTTTGCGGTAGACCAAGTTCCAGGCTATCTTCTCACCTCTTCTCTAATGAAAAAATTATCTCACTTGATAGGAGTCATTTGGTTTTAGTGTATATCTAAATTAGTACAGTAATCCAGACCCTACCCTCTAATATTCCACAGTTTACAGCATGATGGGATTGTTAGTTCCCATCAAGGATTAAGGAATGGCTCTATCCAGACGCCATACGAGTGACCCCATCAGACATCTTTGTCAAGAATCAGAGACTGGTTCACACCACAGAACAAACAAAGAACCAGCAGAGCAGGAACAGGAGAACAGCCCATCAGTTTCAGAACACCAGGAGACATTCCTCTCCGGGTTAGTCATCAGAGCAGGTCTCGAGGTGGAAGAGGGTGGGCAGGTTGCAATGTCGAGGGCAAGGTGGCGGACAACACACAGGCTCCAACACGGCGGCGCAGCTGAGTCTCAGTGCCAACAAGGGAATACTTGCTCAGCCGCCAACCAGATATAAGAAGGACATTTAGACCCAGGACCAAAATGTACAAGGGAGTCTGCAGGACCTACTTGTGGAAGAAGGAAAGGAACAAAAAAGGACCAGAATGAACTCTAGCCAGAGTACGAACGGGGAATTCTCAAGAGGAGTGAGAACCCCGGCTTTTCCTTTGCCTCTCAGCCCCTGGTGTGGGGTGGGGGTTGGGGGTTGGGGGGAATTGCGCAGGGCCAGAGAGCAAACTAAATATTGCGCCTCCAACTTCAGACCAAGTAGAACAGCCTTTCTTGAGAAGAAATGTTCAGTCCAGCTCTGCAGTCAGAAGACAGAGCCAGTCAAGGTCAGAAGTTCCGATGATCTGAAAACTTTTTAGTGGAGAAGTAAAGGCCTATTGTAACCTAGTCTGTTTAACTTGGAATGGATTTCTTTGCTAAACACTTTCTAAGTTAATAAAAGTTTCTTAGTGTCCTTTTCTTTAGTTTATAACAAATACCTGAAAGTTGGATAAGAGACATTTAGAGTAGGTAGTTCCATACTTGCTTAGTTGATACTGGTCAAAGATAAAATAAAGCATATTAAAAATTTAAAGAGTTTATTTGAGCAAAAATCGATTTGAATCAGGCAGCGTGAAACCAGAAGTAGTTAAGAGTGCTCTGCTGAGCCAGACAAAAGACTGGCTGTTTGTGATTCGTTGTCCTTAGGTTTTGATTTCACAACCTTGAGGCATCACAGGCTTAGATTCTGGTTTGCTTAGGGAGGCCCTGGCATTAGAGGCATTAGAGCCCATCAGTCTGGTGGCCTCACGTTTCATCCATTTCACACTGGGCACCCCCTGTGAGCCAAGTACAGGGTTCCAACGGAACTTCATTCGTGACTTGGGATATCTGTAAATCCAGAGAACCTCATTATTTTGAAATTAACTTGTATTTAATAATTTAAGTTATGCCGTTAAAAATACAAGCTTGAATATCCAACATGTTATCTGTACAGTTCCACCCAATATCTGGTAGCAATCAGCCAATTTAAATGTGCTAATTATTTCGAGCATTCTCATATATATCTACTGCTAATATTTGGTGGTTTTTGGTCCTGGCACTTTAGTTTTAGTACTTTAGTTTTTTATTTCTAGTATTAGGCACAAACATTCAAAGATCATTTTCTATAAATGTCATCAGTTCAAGGCAGGGATCATTGGATTTGTTTTAGATACTTGTTCTGCCAACCATGTCATTCAAAATATATTGCTATTCTCTTTTATTGGTGATTTTAAAGTGCTCATCCCCTTCTGAATCAGGAAATCTCTTATTTCTTTAAACATTTCACAACTGCAAATGAAAACCTCCCCAACTAACCTAAATAGCAGACGGCCATGGTCAGGATCCTAAGACTCAGTGGTTTCATAACCAGTCTGGCCCAGAGACCCGTGTCACAGCTCTAAGGGATAAACACCACAAGACAGACGCAATAAACATGTTACAAAACAAAGGGGGCCCCATCCCCACAAACAGCCCTGTTGTCTTATACCAGGAAAGCGTCCACTTCCTTCTCTTACTTTCACCACAAGTACTTTCAGTGATAAACATCTGTCACTGAGAGTAGGGCACAGTTAAAGCCAGCAATCCCAGACGGCCAACCAGGAGAAGGAAATGTGAATTTCTTTTGAAAGAGCAAGGTCTGTCAGTGACAAAACTATGACTGTGTACCACACACAGGACTATGAACTCTCCACAAGTCAGGTGTCAACGCTGAAGCTGAGATAAAGATCTGTGGGTGTTCCAGAGGAACAAAACGTTAGGTACACAGGGCTGCTGCTCCACATACCAAATTCTGCGTCAATAGCACACCTGCAGTTATGCAACGGGCAGCCTCACAGGTGCGTGAATGCATCTGAAAAATGACTGTCATCCAATGTCTCATTCACAGACCTCAATGTCACAGTCGGCTGCAATCCTGGATTTAACAATTAGTCCAACAGAAACATACATTGGCAGCACAAAAATGCTGATCTTTTTTGTTCCGTTCCAAAAGATGAACAAATAAAAATGAGTTTTTCTTCTTTTTTTTTTAGCCTTCTAATGTGACCTCCTCTCAGAGGTAACATGAAATAAAAGGAAATAGCGTAAGAAAATCAGGTAAAGAAAGGAGGAGATGCTACAAAGATTCTGAAGCAAACACTCATTAATTCAATGACAATAAAAAATAATTCCCTAACAAAAAAAGTTTAGGGCACAGTATAATAAAAAACCCTGTAAGACACACTATGCAGGTATATTCAGGTCTTTTAGAGGAAACGAAAGCTTAGAAGCTAAGTGATTTTGCTCTAGGCCAAAAGACAGCACTAGGTCTTCCAGTTTCTTACCTTCCGGTTTCCTATTACAGATTGCAACCTGGAAAAGGTGAAGAAAAACCTGTTGGGTCCACAGATCTAATGACAGTCACAGTAAGCAATACTACAACAATTTTTACTTGTGGCTTCAATTGTACACAATCTAAGTTTAACAAATAGAAAGTCCTTTCTCAAGTCTTCTATAAATGTGTAGCACATCTAACAGGAAAATCTCAGATCATTATTCCAACTACTAAGTTGGCCAAGAGTTGTGACTCTTTGGGTCTATTGGTCAAGAATGTGTCTGGTAAGGCTCAGATACCAGCAGCCACCTAAGACGGGAACCAGAGAGTAGCACTCGGGTGCCTCTCTTCTGCCGTCCCTTACCTTGACGGGTACTTCAGTGAGTAAGCAGCAGCCAAGAACCCACCCAGGTTGTGTCCAAGCAAGATCATTCTGTCCAGTCCTAGGGCACATCTCCACTCTTCAATGGATTCCACAAACTGATTCTCTGCTTCTTCCGCATCGCTGCCAAACACGGGTCTACTACTTCTTCCAAAGCCCAGCAGGTCAAAAGCATAGACGGGTCTATCGGTGCAAAGATCGCCAAAATTCAGTGCCCAGAGTCCAAGACCTCCTCCAAAACCATGGAGGAGGACAAGTGGAGTCTTATTTGAAACATTGTGAGATAACTTCAGTGTCCATATTTTATTTCCATTAGATATACGCACAGGTTCTTTTTTGTATGTGCCAGGGACACCTAATAAAAACATAAGAGAAATTCCGCTTAACTTCACTACTTCTTACAAGGGAAGTATTTTCACAGCAATCAGAAATTAATAATCTAGAAATCATCTGGTACCCATTCATGTGACCTTAGCTTTTATTATGTCATCCCTAAAAAAAGTACACATTTCACTGAAGCAAGTAATTCTTAACTATCACATTTTACATCTAAGTGGGATGATCCATCTGAGACAAGTCTCAAGTTCACATGACCAAGATCTTTTGGCAAGTCACGTTAGCTCTTTGGACTTCTTTCCATATCTATCAAATGAGAGTATTACACCTCTAGAACTGGAGAGAAACTCAATGTTCACTGAATCCGTTATTTGGAGGGCTCTATCTCTGCAAACAATAACAAAAGAATGCCACCTTGAATTTGTCTAACACTTGAAGATTAAGCTTTGAAGACTAAAATTCATACTCCAACTTATTTCCTTAAAAAGTAAATCATAAATTTAGGGAAGGATTAACATTATCTGTATTAAACACATAATTGAAATCTTAAGTCATTTCAGAGGTTAGCAGAAAAAGGTGACAAATTATGGTAGGAACACTTCAGCGTGAGGTGCAGTAGTGTGAGTTCATGTCCAGCAATCTCTCTAGAAAGTGCAAATAATCACCATTCTATAGATAAACTCTTACTTGCCTTCAATGCTGTAGGAGTAAATACTTCAAATACCCCCTCGAAAAGACTAAAGATGAAACTAATTTGAAATTTATTTACATTAAATTGCCAAGTGAATAGCTACACACTTTAGATGTACCCCTTGTTTGTTATATTCAACTGCATAGACAAACACGGGAGAACTGGGAGTTTCTGCCCTTTAACTGAAGAAATAATCTCAGGTCTCGTACCCACACAGTGACAATAAAGTGGAAACGCAGCATTCGTTGAGTATGAACAGTTTATAAAAGGAGAGTGTGCAGCATGACAGTGCCAAACCAAACCACGTGACACGTGAGCACTGTGAACACAGGTGCCTGCACAGTCCCACAAACACCATCTGTGACCTCCACGGGAGAGCTCGCCCCTGTATTAGTCACTGATACGGGACCAGGGGCCATTCGCACTCCTATCTGCACCCATGTAACCTAGCAGGAGGGAATCAGGATGTTTGTTAAATGCATGAATTGAGCATCTATCACCCTTTCTTTCTCCTGACAAAATCTGTTTTGTTTTGAACCTTTGATGAGGAAAAAAATACAATAAGGTCCTCAAGAACAGTGTGTTTAGTGTGTCACTGGGTCAAAAGTTGGGGATACACATGACAGAACTAGCAAACAGGACATACCATACATAAACAGAGACACACACGGTTACAGAATGAAAACGAATGCCTGGCACAGTTAAGTCTCCCTCCCCTCATCCGTCAGCAGCATGCTGGGAAATCCCCAGCTGAAGAGAAACAGATGTCCAGCCTCGGGGCACTGCGGGGTGCACTCCAAACTCCAACACACCCACCTCCAGCAGCACATGGGACATCTTCCTCAGATTTTTCTCATCACGCTCATACCCTTTAGGCACCTCGACCAGATGCAAGTTATCGGCCACCTTGAATGCCAGCCACTCCCCCTTGGGTATAATACACGCCATGAACACAAAGTCAGGGTGGAACTCCGCAGGGCTGAAGGCACAGGGGGAAGCCATGGGGCCCCTCCCCACCCCCCGCCCCGTGAGCTCAGCAGCTTGTAAGAATTTTTTTTTTAATTTTAGTAAACCACAATGACAACATTCCCAGCTTTGTAGAGAACAAGATCACCTAAGCATACAAGTGAGGAGAAATTTATTTGCATGATAAAAATCCATGTAAGATGACTCAAAGTTCCTTCTGATGGATTTATTCAGTTCTGGTCACTGACGCCTGATTCATTCAAATGCAGAAACAAGAAAATTCATTTGTGGTAGAGGATGAAAAACATATACAACAACAGGTATGTGAACTGCACCGTTTAATCCACGCCTCTAAATCAAATCAGCAGAATAAAACTACACCCAAACACTATTGCTGAAAAGTGTACCCACGGACCTGGGATCACCCTGACAGCACAAGTGGAGGTGAACTTCGGTGTCCATGAGAAACAAACAGACGACAAGGTCTCCACACCACTATAAATGCAGAATTAGCGAATCCCAGAATACTAGAACCAAAGGAATTTTAAGGATCACCCTACTCCTTGTCTTACAGGTAAAAATCAGGAAGCTGAGAAAAGTGACTTGCCCAAGACCCTGTCCCACCTGACTGCGGGGCTGGGACTGGGTCAGGAACCCTGTTCCGGGCCTGTACTTACACCACTCTACAAGACTACCCACCCCGGGCTGCTTACAGCCTGTTCTCAAGCTGAAGTCTAGGGACCTCTGGGGACTCTCTGAGGCCCTCTTAGGAGATCTATGAGGTCGAAATTATTTTTATAATAATACTAAGACTTTATTTGCCTTTTCGCTTTCATTCTTTGATGGGTATATAGTAGAGATTTCCAGAGATCACAAAAGATATGATCACGAACAGTCTAAATGCAGAAGCAGATATGAGAATCCAGATGCCTTATATTAATATTAAGCCAAACAATAAAGAGATGTGCAAACATGTAAATAGTTCTATACTCCTTACTACATTTGTTTGAAAAGTAGTTATTTTTAGAAAATAAGTTACTTATTTTAACCTGTAATGAGTTTATTACTATTATTTTAAAATGAATGAATAAATTAACATATATTTTTAATCCTCATCCAAGTATATCCTTATTGAAGTCAGAAAGACAGAAGGTGGTGGGGGAGAAAGAGGAACATCAATGTGAGAGAAAAACATACACCGGCTGCCTCCGGTACATGCCCCACCCAGGGACCGAACCCACAACCCAACTATGTGCCCTGACCAGGAATCAAACCCATGACCTTTTGGTGTACAGGATAATGCTTCAAACAACTGAGCCACCTGGCCAGGGCTAAATTAACATTTTAAATTATTCAGTCTTAATTTCTAATACCGTAAATGATAGCTATTACCAGTTTAAAAAGAAAGTTCCTTAGGATCCTTACCAATTTAAGAGTAACAGACACCCAAGACCAAAAAGTCTGAGAACCTCTTCCTCCCCACATTTAGGCACTTGCTGATGACGTGGAAAAGAAAAGATAAAGTTCTTTTGCCAACAACTAACACACCACAAAACCTTCATTTTCAGAACAATGTGACTATTAGACCTATTTTAGCAAACAGCTCAGTTAAAGAAGAAAACCTTACATTTTAACATTTTGTCTTCAGCTTCTTTAAGGTGTGATGCAGACGTAGGGCACCATGTGGGAAGCCAACCAGTTAGCCATCCTGACCTAGAGCATCAAAAACAAAATACAAATAGGTGAGGTAAAGTTCTGTCAACTCCCAACTAATATACACAGAGAAGAAAGGCAGAACAGGAAACTCACTGTCTGTGTGATGGTGAAGCTATCTATCTGTAGGTGACAAAATTCACCTAACAGGCACAAAGCAATGTGGTAAAGCGCTGGGATACAGACCTTCGATGTAGCCTATGAACCTACAAGTAGATATCAAAGTCCGTCTTATCTTTATGGATAGTCAGAGTCCAAATGGGCAGAACAAGAAAAGACAAGAAGGGCATCCCCCTACCCCACTGCAAGACAGACTTATGAGGGTAGAAGCGCAGAA
This sequence comes from Furipterus horrens, assembly GCF_987537825.1. NCBI lineage: Eukaryota > Metazoa > Chordata > Mammalia > Chiroptera > Furipteridae > Furipterus > Furipterus horrens. The sequence continues at coordinate 136,936,730 of NW_028327177.1, read as the reverse complement.
AAGTCAGAGGCCACGAGCAGGCTCATTTCAATGGTAGGTTCCCAGCAGGTGTAAAATGTACCTGCTATGAGGGTGGAGGGAAGGAAATCTTATTAAAATATGAGATTGTTTTTATAAAAAGCCTTCAAACCTCATAGTTAAGAGTAGAACATTAAAGCCATTTCCTATTTGTCCTTCCCCCGTTTTTTTTTTTTTTTTTTGCAGGAGCAGGGGGTAGGGAGGTGAGTAAACCTACAGGTGGCTTATGGTGGCAAATTCCAGAAAACCCCGCTGCATCCAGCTGAAATGATAATGAGTTACAGGCTCACAACTCTGTGCCCAGAGAAGAGGAGCTGAGGGCGGACTGAAGCTGGTGGCTCAGGCTCCGTTTCTCTGTCATCCTCTCTCCTCGGCCCTCCCCAGGGACGGGCCCATGTACACTCTGCCCAGGGTGAACTGGTCAGCTGTCCGCGGAAAAGCTCTGGGTTCCAGCAAACGGCAGATGAAGAGCAGCACCCAGGCATCTGGCAGAAGACAGCTGACAGATGAAAAGGAAGCAGGCCTGAGGCCAAAAGGCAAGGAAAGGTTACGGGGAGGCTGGAACCGACACACTTCGCGAGCAGCCAGCCCCGGGAAGGGTGAGCCTTCGGTTCCTGCCCTGGCATCAGCAGACTACAGGCCTACCGTGACAGTCCGAGATAACGCAGAGCTTTAGCAGTCACCTGACAGTCAGCAAGGGCACAGGACCAGTATTACTGAAAGCGAACACTTTCTAATGAGAGAAAATGAATCAGAGGCGAGAGACCAACGAACACAGATTCCAGACGGACTCTAGCATCGGCCTGAATCAAGGCTATGGCAATAGAAATGGAGATGAGATGAGGCCAAGGAATATTTAAAATAAAACAGGCTAAAGGGTACAAACTTACAACGAGAAGACTAAGTTCTGGAGACCTAATTCACAGCACAGTGATCACAGTCAATAATACCATATTATATACTTCAAAATTGCTTAGGGGCTGTAAATATTCTCACCATAACAAAAAAGCCTGTAATTATGTGACATGACAGAGGTCTTAGCTAAAGCCAAGGATGGCAATCATACTGAAATACGTAAGTGTACTAAATCAACACGCTGCATACCTTAAACGTATACAATGTTATGTCAGTTGTATCTCAATTAAAAAATAAAAGAAAAAAATCTAATGGGAAACATGTTACTCAACAACTGTAACACATGACAGAATTCACTCTGCAAGTGTTTACTGAGCACGTACTATGTGTGAGAAACTAATCACGTGGGACACACCGGCTACCAAACAGAGGGTCGCCGATATGTCCTCTTCTGAGGGGATCAGGAAGTTGCTTCTGAGCTTGATCTTCGCAGATGAACGGGATTATTTCAAAGGAGGGGTGGTAGTCCAAGCACTGCCAGCGAAGGGAAGCGCGTAACGTGCATTCTAGCAAGCGCACTGCTGTCTCCAAAGGCCACTGTAACAAATTACCACAAACTCGGTGGCTTAAGACAACAGAAATTTATTCTAAATTGGGACAACTGTAATAGAACAATAATTTTAAAAAGAATTCTATCCCATCATAGCTGTGGAGACCAGAAGTCGGAGAACAGTATGGCCAGGTAAAATTAAGGGGTCAGCAGAGGCACGCTCCCCATAGAGGCTCTAGGGGAAAATCCATTCCTTGCCTCTTCCGGGTTTTGCGGGCTGCTGATGTCCCTCACCCTGTGGCAGGGCCACTCCAGTTATGTGTCCCTCGCCACACTGCCTTCTGTTTCCTGCGTGTCTTCTCTTCTGCCTGCCTGTAGTCTCCCTCTGCCGATCACTTGAAAGAACACTAGTGAATGCATTTACGGCCTATCCAGATAATCCAGGAATGTCTCACAATTTTTAACTCAATCATTTAAGTTAAAATTTGCAAAATCTTTTCCTCATAAAGTAACATTCACAGGTTCCAAGTATCAGAACATGGCCGTATGTGTGGAGACCATTATCTTTGGGGACCACGGCCACAAACAGAAAGCATGGAGTGTGCCCCAAGATAAAACACGTAGAAACAATTAATAAGTGGTATATAGTTGACATTATACTGATGATAACAATATCAATAATTCACTAAAATTACGTGGCATTAATTAGGAAGTAATCTCTAAAATAAGAGTTTTAGCTAAGATTCCGAGGGAGTTCAAAGATAGGAAATGACGAGGAATTGTCATTTTACCTCACTCCTTGCCTCAAAAAGTTAAGGCCCCTTCTAGTTGACCTGCAATGGGAAACTCAGCCTTTTACTTGACACTCTGGTGTCATTTCTGTCAGTTCTTATTTTCTTCTAGTCTCCGGCCCTACAATATTCCCTGCGCTCTTGCTTCTCGATTCTGAATATCCTTGGAACATGCATCCCCCCTTTCTTTCAGGATTCATTACGCCTCTCACCAACCTCGGATTAGATTTCATTTCCCGACACAGGATTAGCTCGAGGTGACAGGGTGGCAGCCTGAACTCAAACTCTGCTTTCTTCTCACGCTGTGTTTAAAAGTTCTTATTTACTCATCAGTATCCTCACCCAACTGCAATACCCCTGAAGGTAAGGGCTTTGTGCTCACGACTATATTATTAGTTTCTATTCCAATACCTGTCATATTAATATGCATTGCTGATATGAGTGAAAAATTTATTGCTTCATCTGAAATGAATTGGTTGCAATGAATTGCAAGGTCACTTGAGTAAAGAGAGAATTTTCTGGGATGAAAATGAAGTTCTCTATCTCAAGAGGTGACTGAATGACAGATGTCGCGTCAGCAGCCGTCCGTCTCGAGAGACGATGGTGTAGCTTCTTAAGAGTCTATCTGCACCGCCGAGAATGGCTGTGCAGTCCGACTCGGGAGTGACACGGTATCTGTCTCCTCCCGTGTTGAATCGACATCTTGCGATGACGCTGGAGTGTCCTCTCCAGTGAAGCTGAAGCTACAGAGCCTGGGCAGGGTGATATGGAGGGTCTGCTGTTGCCCATGCAGCAGACCCCCCCTCTCTTCGCAGCTGAAGGGTCCAAGGGAAAGATGGAGTCAATACAGCTTGGCTTCAGGTGCGCCGCAGGAGTTGCCGGTGTTGACTACAACGTCAAACCGCCTTAGGGACTCCGGCTCCGGATTTTCTGTCGGGGTTTACTCCCTTAGCCTTTCCCCTGAAGAGGTATGCCGCAAGGCAGCGGAGGTTTTTTGGAATCAGAGTTTTCCTTCTCTGTTGAATGAATGACAGATGTATGCATATGTCAACACATGAACACTGAATTTAAGTAATTCATCATAATAAAATTTACACACACACACACACAAAGTAAAACAGGCTGGATTTGATAATTGGTTGGATATACAGTAGTCCCCCTCTATACTGCGGTTCACTTATTGTGGCCTCGCTATATCGCAGGACTTTAAAAAATATTACATTTAATTATCGCAGATTTTCCCCTATATTGTGGGATTTTGCGGTACTGTATACGTATGTTGTTGAAGTTACGCAGGTTTAAGAGTGTAGAATAAATGTAAAGTTCCTACTTTGCAGGGGGGTCTGGACCGTAATACCCGCGGTAAGTAAGGGAATTGTTAATGTACAGCAGAGGCTTCCTAGGTCTCTGTCTTAGGTGCCACTAATAACATCACAGAACACATGAATAAGAACAGGTGTGAGCAGAGAAATGTGCTAAGTTTGGGATGGGGGGTCCAGCATCCAGCTTTTTCTAAGCTTTGTAGGCTCTTCCTCCTCCATTTCCCTTCCCTGTAAAACTCCTCTGGGCATTATGTATAACAGGTACTCAATAAATGTTTGCTGAATGATTAAGTAACTCACAATCCAAGTCCAAGTTATCCCTGTTTCATAGATGTGAAAACTGAGGTTCAGAAATGTTAAACACCAGACAGGTCCAAGAGTATACGGTTAATAAATTAAGAGATACAAGTAGAGATGAGTTCAAAACCCCTTTTTTTCTCAGGGGACTACCTTCCTTAAACTGTATGAGGACCTCTCATTCCCTACAAGATAAAGTCACATTCCTTGGTCCTGTGCAGAAGACATATTATAGCCTATGTTATAACGAGGCTCTACTCTAATGTTCTCTGCTCCTAGTTTCAAACCTTCTGCATTAACAGGATAACAAGACCTCTAGGCACCCCCCACAAATGCTCCATACTTCTTATTATCAAAGAATAAACTAATGTAAAACATTATTAACATTAGCCTGTTGGCAAATATATAAACCTACTTACAAATTATCAAGGAAAAACAATTTAAGGCTTCAGCAATGGATTTGCCCATTTATTTAACAATTTTTCAATTGTTGGAAAAAAGCTGTTAACAAGCAGTTAAAAGAATCTCATGATCTTTAGAGCTTAAAAAATTTTAAGTACACCATTATTAAGCTGAAGCTCTTTTGTCTTTGTCTAGGAATGGCCATTAAGTTCCACATGTGGTCACAAGAACTTGAGCTAGTACCAACAAGTTAATTACAACTCAGCCTCATCAATTTTCTGAAATACCCCTCAAAATTATACATAGTTCTTTGCCAGAGAGAATCGGAAGGAAGAAAGGAAGGGAGGTAGGGAGAGAGGAAATTCAAGTGAAATGAACTATAATCTACTATTACTGCAACTGACATCACAGGCGTGGGAAAAACACAAATGCAATCTTCGTTTCAGTCTCTAAAAAAATCTCTCTGAATACCTGCAATGCACTAGAATTTAAAATGTAATAAACAAGCCTGTAATACAGGAATTATGTATACTTATCATAAAACCAACTTTCAAGGACAGGCTGTCTTTTCCATGCATTCTGTCTCCTGGTGATGGGCTTAACTCCGAGAGGAGGCAGAAAAATGTTCTTACCTGTGCAAGCCTGGTGCACGGCATTAAAAATCAGAGCTTTCAACTAAGAGCCCCTATCACTCTTCACGTTTTCACAACCTTTTCATCAGAGCAGATAATTTTTAAGTGGAGTTTTTAAAAGTATACTTAAACTAAAAAAATCTATATTTAACAAAACATAGTAAAATATTTTATTTTCATTCATAATGGAACTGTAAAGATACCTCTCTTCCCCTAAGTCTTGATAACGTTTCTGTCCAATCAGTTTTGCCTTAACCAAATTTTATAGAAACTGTCTTCTACTTCCTTCTTAGATCATCTACAGGATCGAACACTATGCACATAATAAGCTCAAAGGAACATTTCTAAAGGGTAAAAAGCAGGGGGTCTGTCTTTTCCATCCTCTAGCTCATCACCCTTTGTTCACAAGTTCCCATACCCTCACTTGCCACCCTCTGTCGCTCTAAAACACCCATCCACCCTCACCTCTGCCCCTTCCACATGATCTCCCATGTCACTCAGCGTTATTCTTCATTTCTAGTCCCGAAAGACTAGAACTACGGACATGACACTGTAACGAAGGACACAAGACTGAAGCCTGTCAGATATCCAGCCACTCTTCTGAGGTCACAATACCCAAAGTAAAAACTAAATTCACGTAGCTAACCTATGAAAGAGTGAACAAAATACAGAGACACTTTCTCACAGCTTTGGAAAATAAAGAGAAAAGCAAAATTTAACTTCCCTCTTTTATTTAGGCAGTTAATCAATAAACACCATCATCTACTGCTGAGGATCTAACTTCAGAAATGACCCAAATGTCAACCACAATATAAATAAAAGCCCTTTTCTGGGAGAAGACATTTGCAGATCATTATCTGGTAAGGGTTTAGTATCTCAAGTATATAAGAAACTGATACAATTCCAAACAAAAAAATCAGTTTACAAAATGGGCAGAGGATCTGAACAGACATTTTTCCAAAGAAGGCATAAAGATGGCCAACAGGCACATGAAAAAAAATGTTCATTAAAACATTATTTACAACAGCCAAGATATGGAAACAATCTAAGTGCCCACCGATGAATAAATGGATAAAGATGTGCGAGAAACAGCCAACGGAATACTTCTTAGCTATCAAAAAAAAAAACAACAAAAGAATTGAATGAATGAAATCTTGTCGTTCACGACAACACCGATGAATCTTGAGGGAATCATGCTAAGTGAAACAGTCACACAGAGAAAGACAAATAGCACGTGATTGCACTTACATGTGGTAGCTAAAAAACAAACAAAACAAAGCAAAACCAATCTCGGAGATGCAGAGAACAAACAGATCAGTGGCTGCCAAAGGGGAGGGGGGCTGGGCGAAGCGTGTGAAAGGGATCAAGAGGTACAAACTCCCAGTTATAAGTCATGAGAATGTAGTGGACAGTGTGGTGACTGGAGTCAACAGTGCTGTACTGTAAATTTGAAAGTTGCTAAGAAAGTAAATCTTAAAAGTCCTCATCAGAAGAAAAAGCTTTTTAAACTACACATATGGGGATAGATGGTCAACAGGCCTAGTGCAGTGATCATTTCCCGATGCATACAAATGTCACATCGTTATGGTGTACACCTGAAACTAGCTTTATGTGGCATGTCAATTATACTTCCATAAGAAAAAGAAAAACAAAAAGCCATTCACTGAAGGGATTATCCCTATGGATGACCACCGAAAGGCTCACCAATGTGCACCGGCAGGTTTTCTACACAGCCCCAGGAGCTGAGCACTGACCTTAGCACAGCTGGGTATCCAAGCCCTAAAGCATCTAATCTAAACAAACAAACAAACAAAGGAAATCTTGTTTTATAATCTCTGTAATAAATACAGTGAAAGAATCTGTCCAGTGAGCAGACTTCTAAATAAGAAAAGCTTTAAAAGACTACATTAGATGTGGCAATTCTAAGGAAAGCCAAGGAAGAGGTGCTTAACATCGTAATAGACTTTGTTAAGAATATGATTTTAAGTATCCTGAGTTTAAGAGATAAAATACTGAAGTTCTTCCCTTAACTTTCTATCTAATATTTGTTTTTCTAAAAATATCATTAACATTGTACTTATGTCCCATCAACATTTAAGTTTCCTGGTAATCCCTGTTTTGTTAAGACACTGGGCTATCTATAGTATTACTAAACCTGAATTGCACAATCTATAAATATTGTGAAACAGTGAAAGAGGTTTCAAAGTATTCTGAAGAAAATATACAAAAATCTGGCCAATTTCCACACACTTCTGGCCACTTAAATAACATTACTAATTAGGTTATAAGTAAAGAGGATTTCATTACATTATAATTTTATAAATGGCCTCCACCCCTACGCTGGTACTGTTGAGAGAAAAATTAGGTTTATTATTGCTCTCTATAAGCTACTCTAAGCACAGTATTCTAACTCAAAGCAAGTAGGAGGTTTTGATTTTTGTTATAAACATTCAATTTAGAGGTGCATATACACATATTCCTCTAAAATAATTCTTCAACCAATGAATGATTGAAAACTTTCAACTGGACACTATAACACTTTGGCAAATAAAAGCCCTCTTTCCTGAGAAATGACTTTCTAAATCCCATTCTTGGAAAAGAGAGGAAAAAAGATACGTCTCATATGACCCGAATTTAAGAGATTAACATGCTATTTTACTGTAAATAAATAATACTTAACTGATTTAAGTTATCATTAACCATTACATCACTGACAACACAGGTCCTCTAATATATTTTAACGCATTAATATTCTTTTAACTTTTTTTTTTTTTTTTTTTTTTTACGTTTCTAACCTCTGCAACTTTTCAAGACCCAGAGTTGGAGAATCAGTGTTTTACACAGCCCTGTGCTGGCAATATTTTTCTCCAATTGTTCCCTACCGTCTCTCACGCAATAAGCAAAGGATTCTGGAGTCAGGCACAGAATCAAAGATACTTAAACCTACATGGGCAATTTTAGATTTGCATTGTAACTTAAGTTACTTAACAAATTCAAGTGACATTTTGTGTTAGTTCTAAAATGAGTTCATCCACTAAAGAAACTTTAAATTCCCAGGGCTTAAACTGAATATTTTTTAAATAAAATCATCTTTCAACACAATTTTTATATGATTCACAACCACAACCTAACAATATAATGTTTCTGAACCACTATTATAAATAAGGCAAATCTTTAAGGACTCATTCACATATAAGTACAATTCTGAAATGTGCTATCCAGTGTTGTTTTTATTAAACGGACCATTCCTGAGACTTCACAATCTTTTGTTAAGTTCTTTGTCAGATGACTGAAATGTGTATTTGCTAGTCTGTGATTGGCATTTCGGAAACAAGGCAAAACAATGAAGCATGGGTTGGGTCATCCAAGGTCAAGAAATAAAATCATATTCCCAACCCCTCCAATACAGTAAGTTCATGATACTAATTGTTGTCCTAGTCAAATTCAAACTCTGAAGTCTTATGGATATATCTTTTGATGTTCTTTGAATATCTTGGAATGAAAAAATTAAGTCACACAGCTGCAAAATATATAATCAACTACTAGGTTTGTTTCTTTACCTGAATGTTTGTGCCAGCATGATTTATTTAATTCAATAAAAATGTACTGAACTTCACTATTTATAAAGCCCCTTTAGGCTCCTACCAGACATTTGAATAAAACAAAAGCTTTGTCCTCAATAAGCTGACAAAAAATATATACAAATAACTGTACTAAAAAACATGGTATAAGTGCCATAAAGAAAGTTTGGGGAAACTTCAAGGACCTTTAAAGAACGAAGATCACAATCTATTTTGGCTCAGAGACAACAATGTGAACCAAGAAACCCACGGGGAAATGGAGATGAGCAAGAAACATGTTTAGGAAACACTGAAAGGCACAGCTTGGGCTAGAGCCCAGTGCACAGAGAGGAAATAGAACTCCAAAGATAGACAGGGGCCACGCTGCCTGCAGAGGGCTCTGAAGTCAGGCTGAGGACGTAGGTAAAGCCACTGTGTGTAGCTATGCTACACACAAGACTGTGCCTCTTGGGGATATAAAAGGAAGTAATGAAACCAGCTATGTTGAGAGCACAGGAAAGAATGTGTTACTAAAGCCTGCAATAATCCAGAAAATAGAATAAGGAGGGTCTGAACCAGGTGGCTCTCAGTGACAGCGGGAATGGAAAGGCGATGTTGTACTTAGAATCTACTGGACTTGCTAACAGTTGGTATTCTGGACAACAAAGAGGGGAAAGGGGACGGGATAGATCATGCCATGTTTCTGAATCTGGATGACCCGAAGATTCCTAAGGAAAGTGTCCTAATGAAAATGCGTAAGTCAAAGGCAGAACTGAGCATTTTCTATTGTTTAATTCAGGGAAAGGAAAGTGCAAATAAGATCCTGGTCCCAACACGGCTCACCTGAGGAACCAGGCGCAAACGTGTGGCGCTCAGGGAGAAACGTCACAGGCTACTGCAGGGAGCTCCGTAATGAGGGTGAGGTCCCAGTGCTTTCCACAGACAAGGTATGTCAAGCAGTGTGAGTAAACACGACAAAAAAATAAAAAGAGGGTGAAGACTCAATGTCAGAGAAGGACTACGTTCAGAGAATGGGAAAAAAAAGGAGAACCTAATAAAAGTGACTATTGGTCTGGAGTAAGACAAGAAGTGTCGTAAGAGCTAGAAACGTCTGATAAAGAGTTTCAAAAAGGAGTAGCCATCTTTAGAATGTCAGACACTGAAAAGGATCCAAGAAAAATAAGTACAGAGAAAAATAAGAGCCCACGGGATGCGACATTGACTTCTGTGATTTTTAACAACGCAGTTTTGCAAAGCCTTGGGAGATGGCGACAGAGAGGACTCACTGACTTTTGCGGTCTTTTAAAGACATCCACTCTCCTGTCTCCAAGAACTAGTCAAATTCTAATCCTAAATCCTGTAGGGGGCTGGTAAATCCACAGGAGAGGAAGGAGAGGGAAAAAATCCCTTACTTATAGCATTCAGTGATGCCCCTGGCGTAAATACTACCACTAGGCCTGATTCCAAGCTCCCAATGGGTGTCCAAATTCCTGAAAGTTTAGCAACAGCTGCCGGCCGTACAAGCCAACCACAGCGCCCCACTGCGAGCCACCTATTTTCTGGCCTACTGTGCAACTGAGCAATTCTGTGACAGCCCTCCCCTAAACGCAGCTGACACTTAATCATTCTCTGGGACAACTTTGCAGCAATTCAGAGACGTCTACCCTACTCTCTTGTTGCATTCAGCTTTTTCAACTACATTGCAACTGGGTTGAAAGCCAATGGCTCCCAGGCATGCCTGACTTCCCTGAGGGTCAGGAAGGAAAAGACAAGAATCATATGCCCCCCAAAACCTTCCTAAGTCTTTTTATAATCGTTTCCTTTGTTAGTGTCAGCCTTCCATCTATACCTGAAGTGTCTTAAAGATAAGAAACCTGATTCAAGACTTGTTTTTCCATAATCTACTTGGCTGTTGGGGTAATTCTATTGTTGATTTAAAAAAAAAAATTTTAGAGAGAGCTCTGTATCCATGCAAGGACTAAATAAGGAAGTGTCCCTGGAGTAAGCTAAAGAAACAAGAACCAAACACCCCAAGTGAGTTCCCATCCCAGTGAGAGGCAGCAGAAATATGGGGAAAGCACCTTAGACTAAATCCAAACACGTAGGGACTCCAATTCAGCCCTGCTACTTATTAGTGCGGTGCTAGGAGCCTCCCACTTGCAGGCCCAACTGAAAAATGGGAACAGCACACAGGGTCAGCCTTGGGTTTCATATGAGCACATTTAGGGAACACCCAGCAAGAGCAGGTACCTGCTGTCCTGCTTGGTACTTTTCAGAAGGCTTTACTAGTCTGGACACTGGACACGGCTCAAGTGTATTGCCAAGAGTACCAGGGAGGCCCACCTCTGTTGTGGCACTAGTCAGCTGCTAAGGATTTTTTATAGTCTGTCCCCAGTGACCTCCAGCCGTCACCTCAAGCCACAAATTCCTTTCATGGCTGTACCCTAGACTCCCAAGCCCTACAACGACAGACAAAAGAGCCCACCTAAAAACAGTCTCAAAAGAGCCAAAAACATTGTACAAACTGTATGGAGAGAAGCAACCAGTCAGGTTCCTACTTGTGTCCATGTGACATTCAGCCTCTCAGCAGAACAAGGAAATTCGAAAGCAAATCAAAACAATGGATTTGTTTATCATGTAACCGAAACTCAAGGGAAGAACCTAGTTTCTAATATTTCACAACCCCCCACTTCTCCTGAAACGTTTCCAAACACCCAGTTTTCATGTTACTCCACATTATCTTCTATCATTTAGATTATGTTTCACCTGAAAATTAATCCAAACAGCTGAAGTGGAATTGTTATCAAAATGTTAAACATATATATATGGGAGCACAGAAGTTTATTTACTCTCTAAAATAAACACCTAGCCTTAAGAAATAAGGAACTAATAGTGGTCACGGCAAGTTAATTTTTCCCTTAACTACTATTTGTCTATTGACAAGGGCATGAAGCTAGTTACAGGTAAAAGAAAATAATTTAAACTTGCTATATTTGTATATCAAAAAGCTTCACATTAGACATCAGTCTCTCAACTTGAATAGTTCCCCACCTGCGCGAGCGCGCCCAGCTCTCCCGTAAACCAGAGCACTTGGAAGTAAAGGGGAATCTCCATTTGAAAGATCGATATTGAACTTGCTATCCATATCGTGTTAACTTTCTAAAATGTATTTGTAAATTACACGTTTCCTGAAACCCAAAGCCATACACCCTAGCCCCCGTTCCCTCCCGACGGGCCCCCCTTCCCCCGGACACCCCGCTTCCGTCCCGCGGGTCCCAGGGCGAGTCGGGCTCTCCTCCGAGACTGCCCCGAGGAAGCGCCGCCCCTTCCTCCGGGCGCCGCAGTCGGCCCCGGCGGCATTGTCGTTCTACTCCCGGGCTGGACAGAGAACAGCGGGTGCTCTGAAGACAGAAGCCGCGCTCGGACGCGGACAAAGTGACTCGGCCCCTTCCTGTAACTCGAGTCAGGTGCCGGGACGGCCGGTCACCGCCCGCTGGCCGCGCCGGGGTCCGAGGCCATCGCTGCCCCGAAGGAGAGCCTCCGGGGACGCCGGGTCTGGGTGCCGGGCCACCCGCGCCGCCGCCGGATGGAGAAGCTCACACGACAACGCGATGGCCCCCCTGTGCGGGGATCAAGCAGCGTCCCGGGGTGGCCGGGGTCTGACTCGGTCACTTGCGCCCCGGCGCCGACCAGCGTCCGCCGGGGCAGAGCGGACCGGGCTCCTCCTCCGGGCCACGCGAGTCTTCTGCGCCGCCCGCCAGCCTCGGCCCTGGCCTGCGTGGAAGGGGGGAGTCCGAGTCCTACCAGTCCCGGCCGCACTCACCTTTCGCCGATGTCCTCGTCCTCTGCCGCCATGGCCACTGCGGCCGCGCAAGCGCCGGCGTGCAGCTCCTAGCCGGCTGACCCGCCGACTGGGCGGCTGGGGCCGCCGCCGCCCTTAAGGCCGCCACGGCCCACGCATGCGCCGCCCGCCCACTCGCACAGCCGGGCGGCGCGGCCGCGCGCAGGCGCGTGCCCGGCTCCGGCCCCTCCCCCCGCCGCTCTGCTCCCGCCCCCGCAGCCAACCACCTGCCACGCATGCGTCATCTTGCCCTAAGCGCTTCTGTGTGGGCGCTGGACCGGATGGTCAACCTCGAGGGCCTGGTGAGACTCACGAGTCAGATTTATGGAGTAACTAATTTCGATGACCGTATTAGTGCCTCATCCTCTGGCACTGGCAGGTAGTACCCTGGGACTGGGACGCGACCTTGCCCTGAAGGAGCCAAGATAAGTGTCCGATTGATGCTTAATGGCGAATGGAAATGCTGAATTGGAGGGGACATGTGGCCTTCCGCCAGCCCTTCCCCGCAGGTGGGTAGCGAAGGGCGAGGGAGACTCACAGGACCCTTCAGTCCACCCATATCCACTGCGCTAGACGCTGGGGCCACAGCGGAAGCGAACGCCAGCAACTCCTACCTGCCCAGCCCTGTGTATGCGGGAGGGGTGTAAAGAATGCTCGAGGGGCAATCCCTAATATAAATGTCAACGTTTCTTGACCTGCTTTCAAGCTTTTAGCCATCAGATACTGCCTGCTTTTGTAACGACACTGCTCCTTACCCTGCATCTGTGTATGTACCGTGTGCCCGCCCTGTGCCTGCGCTATGCCCACTCTGTTCTAGGCGCTGAGAAAGGAAGCCCCGAGGCGGGGCTCGTGCCTTTACGGAGCCTGCGCGAACGTCCGAGCCTTTATTTCTAACGCAGTTCATCGCTCTTCTTCCCTCCGTTTCCCCCGTCATTGCACCCTGTGTCTCCCGAGTCCCTGTACTTCAAACGATCTCTGCTGTCCTCGGGTTCTCAGCCTTGTATGATTGTTATGGCTTTGAAACGGACATTAGTGAATATCCTCCCAGCTACACTGGACGTTCCTTGAGGATAGGGATGATGTTTTCTGTGTGATTTAAAGAAAAAAACCGCTCATAATCCCTTGAGCATAGTCATAACAATACATACTTTATGGTATTTGATCCAGTTTATAAATATCTTAGGGAAGGCTAGGACATACAAGACAACTTTTGAGGAACTCATGATATTGTTAGAGACTTGTCGTGTACCTGCATAAACTGACCCTCTACCTTCTCCACCTCTCAGACTCTATCTACATTAGGGGCACCTTCTTCCGTACTGGCCAGCCTGGTTTGTTGGGGACTCGGCTGCCTGGAGTACAGTCCCAGCCCGGTGGTATTGAGCTCAGTAACAAAACCCAAAAATGCAATTCTCGCAGCGCCTTCCTGGCGTACGTGCACTCTCTGAGTCTTTGTGGACCCAGAGCTTCCTCTCGTAGATGCCTATGGCTGCTGCGCAGCGAGGAGGCGAAAGAGCTGCCAGCGCCTTAACCCTTTTGGTGACCTACTAACCAATTACCTTGAGTGAGTTGTACTTATGTTGGGAGATCACAGGGTGCCTACTCTGAACTCTCCAATCAGATAGTCAGAGGTGATGCCTTCAAGGCAAGTACATTGTTTGTTTCACCTACTGTACCCCAGGGCTCTGGAGGGAGTCTAGAGACCTGAATGCTGTCATTATATCACCAAGACCAAGTGTGCCATAGGTTGATGATTCGTGCCCCACTGGTTTCAAAGTTGGCTTTAATTTCTAGTGCCCCCTGCCAACTCTCAACAGAGATTCTCCGGGAGAAGTGCTGAATAACAGCACAGCCACGACAGGGTCTGGGCCTTGATCACAAGTCTGCCAGGCAAACACCTGCAAAGCAGAACGAGAGTAAAGGCATGGAGGGTTTTCCGAGGACTTAAGTGGCCTGGCGGCCCTATAAATGCTTATAAAATGCCATGATTAAAGTGAGAAGGCAGGTGTGGCAGAGAGATAAGAAGAACATAGGAAGGGAAGGGAAATGGTAGCTGGGTCAAGGGAAGAGCCTGGATGGACAGCGATCAGCTGTATGACCTTGTGGGGGCGGGGGGGGGGGCGGGGTGATGGGGGGGCGGGTCACATGATTAAGACTTCTCAGCCTCTAATCTGGGGATCTTGTTAAATTCCAGATTCAGACTCTGTAGGCCTGAGGTGGGGCCTGATTTTCTGAATTGAGATTCTCTATTTCTAACCAGCTCCCAGGGATGCCTGTCATCCTGCTGCCAGTGAACAGACAACTCTTTAAGTAGGAAAGCTCCAGAGCAGCGTCATCCACTGGAACTTGCTACAGTGATGGAAATGTTCTAAATATAGTAGACATGAGCCATGTAGCCATGAAGTGTTTGAAATCTGGCTAGTGTGACCGAAGTTTTAATTTTAATTAACTTAAATTTAAAAACACACATGGAGCTAATGGCTACCGCGTTGAACAGCAAGATCTAGATCTTACACTCCTCATCTATGAAAACGAGAGTTTAAGACTAGGTAAGTCCCAACATTCTTTCCAACATTCTGTAGTGCCAAGTTGTTTTCAAGGTGTTTATGGGTTTGGGGATGGGGGAGGTATGAGGGCGATTAAAGTCTGGAGTGAAGCCTGAGGGGTTTAGAGCTAGCTCCTCCATGATAGGCATGCACCATGTCCCTAAGGGATAGAGCTGCCCTCCAGAGACAAGAAACTGACTAGCCAATGAATGTCAACTGGACTCTCAGAACCAGATAGAAGGCCTTCTTCAGCAAGATACATATGCCAGGCCGTGAAGGAAAAGAGATTAATTTAACCACATCAAAATTTAAAACATCTCTGTGAAAAAAAAGACAAAATAAAATACAATGTAAAAATAGGAAGCAGACCAAGTTTTACTATCATCTTTAATATATAAAGAAAAATTGAATAGAAAAATAGAAAGTAGATTTTTAGAAAACTTTCAATCCATAAATAGACAAAATACTGATATTGATCTGTGATCAGAGAAGGAAAACTCTGATTCCAAAAAACCTCCGCTGTCTTGCGGCATACCTCTTCAGGGGAAAGGCTAAGGGAGTAAACCCCGACAGAAAATCCGGAGCCGGAGTCCCTAAGGCGGTTTGACGTTGTAGTCAACACCGGCAACTCCTGCGGCGCACCTGAAGCCAAGCTGTATTGACTCCGTCTTTCCCTTGGATCCTTCAGCTGCGAAGAGAGGGGGGGTCTGCTGCATGGGCAACAGCAGACCCTCCATATCACCCTGCCCAGGCTCTGTAGCTTCAGCTTCACTGGAGAGGACACTCCAGCGTCATCGCAAGATGTCGATTCAACACGGGAGGAGACAGATACCGTGTCACTCCCGAGTCGGACTGCACAGCCATTCTCGGCGGTGCAGATAGACTCTTAAGAAGCTACACCATCGTCTCTCAAGGCTCTGTAGCTTCAGCTTCACTGGAGAGGACACTCCAGCGTCATCGCAAGATGTCGATTCAACATGGGAGGAGACAGATACCGTGTCACTCCCGAGTCGGACTGCACAACCATTCTCGGCGGTGCAGATAGACACTTAAGAAGCTACACCATCGTCTCTCGAGACGGACGGCTGCCGACGGATCTGTGATCAAGGAAATGCAAATTCAAACCATGATGACATAAATGAGGAAGGTTCATGGTACTGAAGAACCTGGATCAACGGGGACTGTTTCCACCCAGTCGATGGGACTGCCAACTGGTACAGCCATTTGGAAAACAGTTCGGTTGTTACCTATTTAAATACAGTATTCCTTCACTTATCGCGGTTATTACATTCTAGACACCTCCCCTGCCGCGAAGTAGGAACCTTACATTTATTCTACTCTCTTAAACCTATGTAACATTAACAACGTATGTATACAGTACCGCAAAATCCTGCGATATAGCAAAAAATCGGTGATAAGTAATTAAATATAATATTTTTAAAAATCCCGCGATACAGTGAGGCTGCGATAAGTGAGCCACGATATAGAGAGGGACTCCTGGATGTGAAGTTAATATGCCCTCTGGCCCAGCGATTTAACTTCTGGGAACCACAGCTACTTCTCTCCTTCACAGACGACCCCTCCATCCTTCACCTCTGGTAATGAATAATCGGCCTCTGTAGTTTCATCATTTCAAGAAAGTTATATAAATGAAATAATACAATATGTAACCTTTTGAAATATATTCTCTCTCTCTCTCTCTCTCTTTCTCTCGCTCCCTCAACATAATTCCCTGGAGATTCATTTAAGTCATTATGTGTATCAATAGTTCATTTAGGTAATATTCGTGTTGAAGAACATCTGGGTTGTTTTCAGTTTGGTGATATTACAAATAAAGCTGCCATAAATATTTGTGGACAGGTTTTTGTGTGAACCTAAGTTTTCATTTTTCTGGAGTAAATGTCCAGGAGTCCAATTGCTAAGTCACATGATAGTACATTTTGGTTTTCCAAGAAACTACCAAACTATTGCCCAGAGTGACTGTACCGTTTTCTGTTCCCACCAGCAAAACGTAATAGATTTAGTTTTCTCACATCCTTGCCAGCATTTGCTGTTTCTCTATTTTGTAGCCATTTTGATAGATGTGTAGTGATGTACCACTGTGGTCTTAATCTGCCTAGTGATAGCGAGCATCTTTTCAAAATATGCTTATTTGCCTGCCATCCGTATATCCTTTTCAATGAAATGTCAGCTTATGTCTTTTGCCCATTTCTGTGTCTTTTGCCCATTTTCTAACTGTTGAGTTTTGAGACCCTTTTATATTTTCTAGATACCAGTTCTTTGTCATATATGTGGTTGCATATATTTCCTTCCACATGAGCTTGTCTTCTCATCCTCTTCACATGGCTTTTGCAGAACAAAGTTTTCAACTTAATAAAATCTAATGTTTTGATTTTTAATGACTTAAACTTTTGATGTTGTCTAAGAACTTTTTGCCTAATGTGAGTTTCCAAAGATTTTCTCCTTTGTCTTTTTCTAAGTCCTATGGTTTTACATGTTACATTTAAGTCCATGATCCACGTTTTAAATCCTTGCCTGCAGATACATGGATTGATCTGAGAGGGAGAGAAGCATCAATCAGTTGCCTCCCATACACGCTCCCACTGAGGACCGAACCCTCAACCTAGGTATGTGCCCTGACCGGGAGTAAAACCCACGACCTTTCAGTGCACAGGACAACACTCTAACCAGGCAAGCCACACCAGTGATGGACATGATCCATTTTGAGTTAGTATTTGTATGAAGTGAGAAATTTGAATCAAGGGTGTTTTTTTTTTTATTGCCTGTAGATATCTAATTGCTCCAGCAACATTTATTGAATTGAAATCACAAATAATTTTTAATGTATTACCAGTTAGTCTCTTGTGCTCTTATAAAGAATGTATGAGAGGTGAACGATGACGGACGTTTTTCAGGGTAAGGAGATTTGTGGTGGGGGATGTGAAGCTGTGGTACCCAAACCCCTCTTCGAGGAAGGCCTTATTGCCCCAGCTGCTGTGACAGTTGAGGGGAACAGCTTCCAGCCTTCAGTCCCTTCAGGACCCGCACCCGTCACAGAGAGCCAGCTCACCAAAGCCTGCCCTTCTGCGGAAGGCTCACCCCTACCCGTGGCTGTAGGTAGGAATATAAAGGACTGACTCTTCCCACCCAAGTTGGACCAGTCCGGATCAGCCTACGTCTGCTCCTATCGAGCCTGCATCATGGCTCTGTTTTTCCTTCTGGCCAATCCCACTTTCTCCCTCCTTCCCACGGGCGGCGACCTCCAGGGCATTAAACTCTCTTTCAGGGACCGCTTCCCGGGACACTTGTTTTCATTTTTATTTGCTGATGAGCATGACATTTGGCTTAGGTATGGAGAACAGTGACAGGTATTGGCTTGATGGTTTTTATACTGCTGTATGATAGGTGAACGGTAGCAGACATTTTTCAGGGTACTGTTATAGGAGTCAGTTGCAACAGGAAAACTTTCACAGGAAACTGTGCTCTCATGGCCCACCGCTGCAAAAGAGAGAAGTAGCAGAATGTAGGGAAAGGGCAGATAGGAGCGGCAGGATGGCACAAGCGTGCACAGAAGACAGAGCACAGTGAAATGGAGGGAGAGTTGCCTGATGCTCTCCCCTCCTCTGTCACCAGAGTCTGTAGTGGTTCCAGCACTAGGGCAATTGACATGCGGGTGACCATTCAAAAGTACAGGGCGGCCAAATCTCCTCCATCCACATATAATCAGAAATCGGATAGTCACGATGCTGCGATCTTCCCCGGGCTCGTACCAGCTCCCATTCTGATGTCCTCCTATTACTTCTCCTGACTCCTTAGGAAAACCAGGCTTAGAGAAGGAAGTCATAGAAGTAAGTGATTGTTCAATTTCAAGGTCAAATGCCAGTGGAGTTGCAGGCAGGAAAGAGAGAGGAAAAGAAGGGGCCACAGAGGCTAGCATTCAGTTTCCAGTCATGTCCCCTGGCCCCAGGAATTTGTAGTCATAACCTGAGGAGTGGATTTTAAGTGGCCCCTTTTGCCACCTTTCATTTCCTTTAATTAAAAGTGAAAAGACCTGAATTTTTATTTTCAGTAGTTTTTACCTACCATATATCAGCTCTTTTAACTTTTTTCTTCTGGTTGTGTGTTTGTTTGATTGCTTGTTTGTGTTTTCTGATCAGTCCATGCCAAAATAACAGGATCCTCATAAATCAGGAAAAGCATTGCCCTCTAGAATGTTGCCATTGCAAATGTCAGGTGAAAGCAAAACCCATCTATGCAGCATTGTTTATGGCGTGGAACAATTGCTGTAGGGGCAGGTTTATACAGTAGCAAAAGGTGTTCCTCCCCATAATTCCCTCTGACATGAGTGTTGCCTCACCCTTTCGAAAATGCATCCTTCAGTTTAATACAGCTGATTGGATATCCATTCTGTTTAGTCTGCACTTGTGGCAAAAACAAACAGCAGTTGGTGTCTTGGCTCTGTTACATTTCCTGAGAAATGGGAAATATCTGTTTGTGATGCAATAAACACTTGGTTCTAAGTAATTCGGCAAATTGGCTTGTTTTGCTTTAGCTCCGCAGGGATGCACAGAGGGAACGATTTTTACCCATCATTGGTCCCACACTGAAATACGTTATGATGGTTGACACCTGCAGCTGGAAGAACTCTGTGGTGGCATGAGTGAATGAGCAGTCAGTGAAAAGGCTGTTGGATGCCAGTGCAGAGCCAGCCATGATCTTGTTGCTTAACTTACGCGGCTGGAGCTCACTGTTGTCAGTTCACAGGGGTCTGTTGTCAAATATTCAAGAACTTCGTGAGCTCGATGTTAAACCTTGGAACTTTGAAGTTGGTGGTATTCATACCATAGGGTTTTTATTATTTTTTTAAAGAGCTGGTTTACCAGCACATCGTTGCCTACTCTACTTCATGGCAGGAGATCTATAAAGGGCATGGCAAGCAAAGAAGTTCAAGTTTCACAGGGAAAAGTGAACAAACACAAGTAAACTGGGAACACAGAGAAACAGGTGACAAAGGTATAACAGCCCAGGGACTGATAAGCACATTTAAGCATTTGAAAAATAGATCAAGCAAGTATGATAATGACTCATGAAAGTGGTCTCAAATGAGACTCGTTTTCTTTTAAGTTGAAGTGTACAGCATGAAGCATAATGGTTTTCACAAAGCGAACACCCACATAAGCACAACTCAGAGCATTCAGCGAATTTTCTGGGAGAAAAAGGGGCACTCTAGGGGAAAGCAGTGGAGGGGCGTTCAGGTAGGCATGCAACAGAACAGATGACTTAGCTCTATAACAATACTGAGCTTCCGTAATTTCAGCTGGAGATTATAACCTGCTCTGGATTTTTCTTTAAGTTAGTAGATGCTGCAAATCAGCTTGTGAAAACTTTTTTTTTTGCTATACTGAAGAATATAGATACACATAATAGCTAAAGTTAGGTCTTTTCTTCTTTGACATTTGAAGGTGTTACTTAGCTCCCATCCCCTTTTCTTAGTGTAGTCTCTGATCTAATGTAATTTTTTTCATCTACAGATGGGGGAAAGAGACTGTTGTTAACTACCTCTTGGGTTCAGTAGCATGTGCAGTATCTATATTGCTATTTGCTACTTTTATATTATTAACTAACTCATTAGTTTGCTGTAGACCATCATTTAGGTATATATGTACATCCTTTTCCTGGGGGAGAGTTGTATGCAAACAAAAGTGATAATTTTAGTGATAACATAGATAGCTAGCTACACTAGATAGAATCTTTTTTTGTCATAAAAGTTAATGTTTTTCAGTATAATAAAACCTTTCAAACAAAAATTATACAGTAGCATGCGATTATGTAGAAATGACTCACCAAAATAATTAAGCTCTCAGTAATAAACTCATCTTATAAGCCTAGTGCTCCTTCCTTGGGTCCGTCCAGCTGATCTTCCAGATCACTATATCCGAATCTGGTTATGGACCATTGGAGGGACATCAGCTTCCTTGTCAGTGGCTGCATTTGGTTATGTTTTCATTAGTGTGCCTACCAACCTTCACTGCTTTGATCCGTTGGTTGGATTCAAAATGGTGGTGCTTGGAGGGAAAAAAAATGTCTTTGAAAATGCGATGAAGATCACCAATAAAAGGAGGCTGTTGGGGAGCATTACCAATAATATGCAAAGTCTGGAAAGGTCTGTTATTCTCCAAATGGTGCCCCATCTCATTGGCATAGCAATCCAGGAGGGCATCTTGAAGGAGGAGATGCGTCACCCTTGACTTATGTCCCCTGTAGTACACTGGCCGTGTGTCCTTATTGATCTGCTCGAAGGTCCTGGGGTTCTCACTGCGCCAGATCACAGAGGATTTTAGTCTGTAACATGCAACATCGACCCCAAGCAAGACCGTTCTCCTGTCCGCAGAAGCCTTGAAACCTGGCATTGACCTGTGCTCCTCATGGATGAAAATCCTCCCAAGCATCTGTTTCCAGAATTGGGAGGTGTCACCCATATTGAACATTTGCTCCGGCAAGAAATTCTCCTCTGCAACGAGCATATCCAGTGTGCAAACATTCCTCGGCTGCCGTCACACCAGCCCTTGCAGACTCACCGCTCCCGTTCACATTATGTCCTGAAGAACAATTCCTGGATCGTTTAAAACACCCTGAGCTGGCGGTCAATCCAACATCATAGCCAGATCATAGCTGGGTCCAGCCCTTTCTTTCAGCATCGCAAGCAGACCTCTTGCTACGATCATCACGATGCTGAGAGGGATGCGCGCTTCTGCGTGTGGCCTTCAACCCGGGCCATTGGAAGTCGCTCCATGTCTGACACGGGCCCTTCTCAGATCTGTGTAGTCTTGTTGCCCTCAGTGAAGTGGGTCCTTTAACAGTCTCCATCCCATTGTCCTTGTTCTTCAGGGTTGCATCCATGGTGAAATGGGACATGCCTGAGGGGTGAGCAATAGCCATCGCTGATTTTCCAACCTTGTAGTCCTTAATCAGTTTCAATTTTGTCTCTGGGTCAATCTCTTGATGTGGCCACTTACTGACAACATTAGTAATGGATTTTGTACACTTTGGGACAATGGTGGACAGAGCAACACAAGAAGAAATCAAGCACCAAAAAAAGAACGCAATCAAGAGACAGTATTTGATGTATGAGGCTGCTGTCCACGTAACGTAAGTATGGTACACTCTAAAGTAATGATAAAAAGTGTAGTAAACATACAAACCAGTAACATAGTTGTTTATTATCATGATCAAGTATTATGTACTGTACATAATTGTACGTACTGTACTTTTCTTATTATTTTGTAATCCTCACCCAAGCATATGTTTATTGATTTCTAGAGTGAGATGAAGGAAGAGAGAGAGGAGGGGGAGAGAGAGAGAGAGAGAGAGAGAGAGAGAGAGAGAGAGAGAGAGAGACATTAATGTGAGAGAGAAATATCAATTGGTTGCCTCCCATACGTGCTCCAACTGGAGATGGAACCCGCAACCGGGGTGTCTGCCCTTACTAGGGATCAAGCCTGCAACCTTTTGGTGTATGGGATGATGCTCCAACTAACTCAGCCACCCAGCTAGGGCTAAAGAGGTAATTTTTGAAGTTAATATTTCCAATGTAACTTATACTATAGTTCTTTCATATTTTTCAAAGGACTGCTTAAATAGAAGCAGTTGTGTGCTCTTATGGTGGGTATTATCTGGATGGTAGAGGGACTAGTAGGCAAAAGAGAGAAGAAAATTCAAAATACAAATATGAAAATACTTATTTATAAACTGAGGAAGAAACATTAAACTGCTCAGATTGAATATGCATCTTACAGGAAAGAACTAGGGGCTATGTAATTTGTTGAAATCAATTAATTATACTCCCCCCCCCCCCAAAAAAAAAGCTGCTTTCCAAGTGGGATTTGTGAGGTACTGACACTCTGTATTATTTGGTTCTGGTTCCTTGGCTTCAATCATAGTAACTACATTGGGTTATCTTAAGTAAGAAGAAATGTACCTGAAGGACACCAGGGGCAATAGAATGGATAAGAGGCTGGATAAAGAGGTCAGCATGAAGGCTGCCTTGGAGCCCAGAACGATGAATTCCCAGTAGCCATCTCATAGTGAGAAGAATATGGGCAAGTCTAACCAGTTGGATGGAATTACATTTATTTTCTGTCTCTTTATTCCTCAGCTCAAGATCCATATTCCAGGAAGGGAGCAAAGAATTGCTTTGACTTGGGTCAAATACCTTCCCTTAAGCTGGGCAGGGCAGGTAGTGGAAGGAGAATTTCTGTGACAGTCCCATAAGACCTTATGTGATGACCGAAAGGCAATCCTACTAAAGGAAACTGAAGGGCAAATAGGAAAGGGAAATGAATGTGGGACGCTCCACACCAATGATGTCTACTACATCCTCCTATAGCAGTATTTCCATTTTGGCCCATGGAAACTGAAGCCCCTACTTTATGGATAGAGTTCAGGAAATGCACAAGTTAGGCCATTATTGCCCCGGCCTTCTTCAGTCCACAGACTTCTGGGTGTCTCTCTCCGAATAATAAATAGATACATACCAGAGGTTGCAAAAATTCAATGGAGATCCTTGGAGAAGAGCAGAACTGGAGAAGGAACCCATAATTATCATGACACCTTTGTCAATTTCCTCCAATCATTCTTAGGACAGAAAGATTCATTTATTTTTGGATGGCATGAATCATGTTTTTATCTTAAACGTCACCTAAGATTTGCATCTATTATTTTATCTAATTTTACTCTCTCCAAAAATACAACATTTATTGGCAAACAATTTTGTACTAGTAACAGAATGATAATTGAAAGGAACGCATACTTGCTGGTACATCAGAGGAACAAGAAATAAGTGATGTGATAAGCATGTTATTATTCATTTTATCAAAAGGTGCTGCCTCAAGGAGGATGCTATTGTACTCCTTAAGAAAGGAAATTAACACAGGTGTTCCTTATTAGCGATTCACTTGTACAAGCACAGCCGAGGCTGTTGACTTCTTTTGGAGATAGTGAATTGCCCATTTATTACATTAACGTTAATGTACACAACTTAAAGCGTGCATTTTATCAGAGAGGAAGTAAAAGGAGCTGAATTAACCCAAACAGAACACAGCTGGCTTAAGATAATTATTTTTTTGGCACGTGTACTTCTCCCTAAGACCCACTCTGGTCCTTACCCAGAACCCTTTTATTGCAGCCTTGCATTTTATTGAAGTTGCTTTGTGAACTTCTGCAAATAACTTTTGATTGCATTTTTCTGTGATTCTTTAAGACTTACCAAAAAAGTTCACATTACTGCCTCTTGTTTTTAAGTTTGATTTCCTATTGCTCATTTTTCTGATCACCCAAAAGACACCAGACTTGATAACCTTGATGATTTTGCTCAGTAACTCCATGGTTTTCTCAATTTTTAAAGCAGTTTCCTTTCAACTACTTATTATTTTTCTTATCTTGCCACATTTGTGTTCTTTTCCCAACCTAGGACATTCCTAACACCTCCCCGCCTCCTACCCAAGTTCTGTTGTATTCGGTGAATTGTAAATCGTCTCACCTCTCAGCTCCAGTCCTTGTGATGTTCTGTACCTCAGGTGTGTGTATGTGTGTTAACCACAGAATGATATATATCTGTATGGGTGAGAGGGACCTCGTCACGGGATATGTGTGTGCAATACCTAACAGGTTTACAACTAAGTCAAAGTGGAGCAGGTGAGGGACTGGACTTGTAGGCAGACATCACCATTGGATACTTTCATATAGAGTATTCATTCTTCTTTTTTCAAAAACAGATTTCTTGACATATAATCTACATGCCATGAAGTTCACCCTTTAAATGTGTCCAATTCACTGGTGTTTAGTTTAGTCGCAGCGTCTTCAGTGTACCACTGCTACTTATTTCAGGATGTTTTCATCATCTCCAAAGGAAGCCATTAGCATCTCTCCCTCCCACCAGCCTTAGGCAACCACTAATTTATTTTTTCAATCCTCACCTGAGGATATGTTTATTGATTTTAGAGAGAGAGGAAGGGAGAGAGAGAAACACTGATGTGAGAGAGAAACATCAAATGGTTGCCTCCTGCATGTGCCCTGACTGAGGATCAAACCTGCAACCTTTTGGTGTACCAGACAACAACTCCATCCAACTGAATTACCTCGCTAGGGCAATATTTAATTTTTTTTCATGGCCAGATAATATTCCATTGTGTGGACATACCATAATTTATCTATCCATTTGGCAGTTGATGGCCAATTGGGTTGTTTCTGTTTTGGGGGGCTATTATGAATAATGCTGCTATTAGCATTCACGTGTACATTTTTATGTGGACGTATGCTTTAAGTTCTCTTGGGTATATACCTAGGAGTGGAATTTATGAGTAATATAGTAACTATGTCGAACATTTTGAAGAATAGCAAAAACGTTTTCCAAAGCAGACACAGCATTTTACATTCCCACCAGCATTGTGCGCCAGTTTCGATTTCTCCTCATTCTTGGAAATACTTGTCATTGTCCTTCTTTTTGATTATTGTCACCCTGCTAGATGTGAAATGATATTTCCTCATGGTTTTGATTAGCATTTTTCTAAGTACTAATAATGTTGCACATCTTTTCATGTGCTTGTTATCTATTTTCATACCTTTTGTGAAGAAATGTCTTCAAAATCTTTGTCTATTTTTAAATCAAATTATTTGTCTTTTTTTATGTTGACTTGCAGGAGTTCTATATAAATTCTCGATATAAGTCTCTTATCAGATATAGGACTTGCAAATGCTTTCTCCATTTTGGATGAGAGTTTTATTGATGATATCATTTACAGCCAAAAACTTTTTAAGTTTTAGGAATAAATTTTAAAAGTTTATCTTTTTTTTTTTTTCTTTTGATTGCCTTTGCTTCTGGTGTCATATCTAAGAAACCAATTTGTAATCCAAGGCCATAAAGTTTTATGTCTCCTATGAGTTTCATAATTTTAGCTCTTCCATTAGGTCTTTGATTAATTCTCAGTTAATTTTTGTGTATGGTATGAGGTAGAGGTCCAACTTCATTCTTTTGCCTGTATCCGGCATGCAGGGTTTTTTTTGGAGAAAACATTGTTCTGTCCCCACTGGCTGCTTTGCCAAGGTCAGTTGGCCATAATTGTAAGAATATATATATATATATATATATCCTTAATCCTATTCCATCCATTGATCAGTACCACACTATCTTGATTACTATAGCTTTGTAGTAAATTTTGAAATCCAGAAATATGAGTTCTCCAACTTTGTTCTTTTTCAAGATAGTTTCAACTCCTCAGGTTTTATTACATTTCCATATGAATTTTAGGATCACTTGTTGTGGGCTCCATGGACTGAGGGCTGGTCAACTGGCTGGTGGCCAGAAGGAATGTGGATTGTTTGGGGAATGGATTGTAACTCCCTCCTTATCTCCTTTTGGGAGCGGTTCTTGTCTTGTGGCTGCTTCTTGACCTTTTCTTTCTGCACGCGCACACTGAGGCAAGGTAGTTCAGAGTCGCACATAGGTCACGTGCCTCCTTTGTCTGGGATCCCTTATCTCAAGCCTCAGACTGGAGGAGGTGCGGTCTCTCCCCCACAGACCTGCCCCCGTTGGTGCCCTCCCCTGTAACGTGAGCAATGAACAGCTATCCACATCTGCTCGTCCTCCGGGTGGTTTTTTTAGAATATCATAAACACATAAGCAGCTCTCCGGTTCGGGGCTTCTGCACTACTCTTGTCAAATACTGTTTTGTTTTGTGTTTTAAAGGCAACTGGAATTTTTATAGGAATTGTTTGAATCTGTGATCAAGTTAGGGAATAAAATGTGAAAATGAGATATTTTCACTTATTTAGGTCTTTATCTTTTTAGTGATATTTTGTAGTTTTTAGTGTCCAAGAATTGAACTTCTTTTCTTAAATTAATTCCAAAGTATTTTATTTTTATATTAAGTTGTATATGAAATTTTTTATTTCCTTTTAGATCGTTCATTGCTATAGTGTAGATACACAATTTATTTTTGTATATTGATCTTGTATCCTGCAAACTTGGATCCTCCTAACTAGTATTAGTTTAGTATTAATTCTATTGTTTTATTATGGATTATTGAAGACTCCCAATATACCAGATCATGTCATCTGTGAATAGAGATATGTTTACTTCCTTCATTTCAATGTGGAGCTCTTTTTATTCATTTTTTCTTGCCTAATTGCTCTGGTTAGAACTTGTTAGGCAATATTGAGTGGAAGTGTCAAGAATGGACTTCCTTGTCTTGTTCTTAATTTAAGGGTGAAATCATTCAGTGTTTTACCATTAAGTATGATACTAGCTGTGAACAGTTCTTACATGTCCTTTATTAGGTTAAGGAAATGCTTTGTGTTTCTAGTTTGTGGAGTGGTGTTAGCTACATATATGTTCATAAATATTGTGCCTTCCCGAGGGATTGAAACTTTTATCATTATAAAATGTACTTCTTTTGCACTAGCAGCAATTTTTGGCTTAAATCTATCTTGTCTGATATCGGTATAGCCACTCCAGCCTTCTTTTGGGTATTGTTGACATGGTATGTATTTTCCCCATTCTCTTACTTTCCACCTGTTTGTGTCTTTCAGTCTAGTTCAGTCAGGTTTTTGCCGATTTGTGCCTTCCAATTGAGATGTTTACTCCATTTGCACCTATATAATTATTGATAAGGTAGAATTTGCATCTGCCACTTAGCCTTTTTCTCTACACTTCTGATATATTTTTTGTTCCTCTGTTTCTTGGTCACTGCCTTCTTCTATGTTAGGTAAATATTTCATAGTAAATTATTTTAATTCTCTTGTTTCCTTTACTGTATCAGGGGCTATTTTTCTTAGAGATTACCTGGAAATTATAATTAATATCTTAACTTTAAAACTATCTTGTTTGGGTTAATACCAACTTGATTTTAATAATATACAAAATTTTTACTCCAACAGAGCTCCATTTCCTTATCCCTCCTTGGTACTATTATTGTCAGACAAATTACATCTTTATACATTTTAAGTCCATCAACACAGTTTCATAATTGTTGTTTAAGCAGTTGACTTTTATGTTTGTTTGTTTTAATAACTAACATTTATTGAATGCTACCATGTGCCAATCACTCTTTTAAGTACCTTACAGTTATTATATTTAATCTTTGCAATAACTCAATATGGTAAATAATATTATTATGCACATTTTGCAGAACAGGAAAATCTCAAGCACAGAGAAGTCAAGCAACTTGTTCAAGGTCACACTGCTTGTAAGTTGCAGCACTGGTACTTGAATCGTGGTAGCCTGGCTTCAGAGGAAGCCCATCAGCCTCTCTTGCCTATGAGGTCTGTTTAAATCTTTTGATATCAGATAATTATCTCATGTGAGGCCCCAGCCCTATTGGCTTTCCAATTTCATCTTCCCTCTTTTTCTACCTTGTGGAAATCCAGATGCTAATTAATGTTTGAAATTCACCATCCCCTGTGGAGTTACTTGATGCCACTCCTATCATGAACCACAAACAGCTTGGGGGTGGCTAAGGAGGAGCCTTCCTGGGAGTGTGAGAACATTCTGGGGAATTACGTATGGGGAGGAGAGGGTTACTCAAAGAGCTCTTGAATGATGGGGAATGCCCAGGCAGGTCCCTTACCCACAGGAAGCCAGCTGGGACCAAGGCGAAGGACAGGCTCTTGCTCAAGGCTCTGGCAGGGACTCTCCAGGCATTCTGGGCAGGGGTTGGTCCTCCTCCTTGCCAGCTCTGGTTTAGTGCCTTGACCTTCTCCTTGAATTTTCTAATCTTGATTTCTAGAAAGGTGGAAACAGTCCCTGTGTACCTTCACCGAAAGAACATGTAGTCACTTATTGGTAGGGTGACATTGTCGCTCTCACCCACACTTAAATATGAGAATAGGGTGCGAAACTTATATCCCTCACACCCAGTTATATGTTCAGTCTCCAGCAGTTACCAACCATCATCCATGAAATGCATACATATAGGGCAGAGCCCACCGTTCCTGGAGAAGTCTGCAGAGTGAGAGAGAGGACCTTGCCCAAGCCGTTAGAGGGGTCTATGACCTTGGTCGCCCACTACTCCTAGGGAAATGAGTTCCAACTCCTGTTCCATACCTGATGAGGAGGAAAGAAGAATCACAAAACCACAGGTCTTTGCACTGACTAACGTGTGTGTCTGCTTCTGGAGAAATCTTCACTTTCGTGCCTCAAAGTTGAAGCTCTAGGACCATCCGCACCCTCATTATCAACTGATGCTTAGCCACATTAGCCACGCCCTCAGGACCCTGTCTGGAGTCCAGTCACCTATTCTTTGGCTTTCAGGACTATGAGTTCATTGACCTTGTGTGAGAAACACTGCAGGCTGGCCCACTCGGCATCTGTCCCACACTCCTTCCCCTTACTTTCCTCTAGACTCGAGGGTGCGGGAAATGAATTCCTCAAATACCCAGGTGCTCTAAACCATAGGACAGATTCTGACCAATGAGAGAGAAGCAGAGGTACCCGGGGGTGGGAGCATCCCACCGGGACACAGGTTATCCTCCCTCAGCACAGATGGGTGCCTGGAGGTTCGGCAGTCAGCTTGCAGCCTTGAGGAGGAAAGTCACATACCGAGGACGACTGGGCAGAGAGGAAGAAGGAGCTTGGTTCTTTTTTAAAATACATTTTTATTTTTTAAATATTACATCAATATATTATTTATCTTGATTATTGAGGTTTTTTTTTTTTTTTAGTGCCTTCTTAAAATGTTTTTAATTGAATTTATTGGGGTGGCCTTGGTTCACAAAATCGGATAAGCTTTAAGTATGCAACTTAATAAAACATCATCTGCACACTACATTGTGCACCCATCGCCCCAAGCCAAGTCTCTTTCTGTCCCCGCTTCCCCGCTTTGCCCACCTCCACCTACCTCCACTTCCCTCTGGCTGTCACGGCACTGTTGTCTGTGTCTATGAGGTTTTATTTTTTTTTAATTATTTGTTCATTTGTTTATTTTATTTTTAGAGAGAGGGGAAAGGAGAAAGAGAGGGAGAGAAACATCACTGTGTGGTTGCCTCTCACTCACGCCCCCACCTGGGGACCTGGCGTGCAACCTAGTCATGTGCCCTGACTGGGAATCGAACCAGCGACACTTGGCTCGCAGGCCGATGCTCAATCCACTGAGCCACAGCAGCCAGGTCTTATGAGTTTTTTATGTATATAAATCCCTTCACCTTCTTTTATCCAGCCCCCCACCACCTGCCCTCTAACAGCTGTCAGTATGTTTCATGTATCCATGCCTCTGTTTCTACTTTGTTCATCAGTTTTTGTTCATTAGATTCCACATATAAGTGATATCATATAATACCTGACTGCTTATTTCACTTAGCCTAATAACCTCCAGGTCCGCCCATGCCATTGCGGAAAGTAAGATTTCCTTCTTTTTTATGGCCATCTAGTATCCCGTTGTGTAAATGTACCACAGCTTTTTTATCCACTCGTCTAATGATGGGCACCTGGGCTGGTTCTAGATCTTGTTTATTATAAATAACACTGCATTAAAATTGGGGAGCATATATTCTTTCAAATTAGTATCTCAGGATTTTTAGGATATGTTCCCAGAAGTGGGATCACTGGGTTAAAAGGCGGGAATGCAGATTAGTGCAGCCACTGTGGAAAGCAGTATGGAGATACCTCAAAAAATTAAAAATGGATCTGCCTTTTGACTCAGCAATCCCACTTCTGGGAATATATCTGAAGGAACCCAGAACACTAATTCAAAAGAACATAGCACCCCTATGGTCATTGTAGCGTATTTACAATCACCAAGATATGGAAGCAGCCCAAGTCCCCATCAGTAGATGAGTGGGTAAAACAACTATGGGACATTTACACAATGGAATTCTATTCGGCCATAAAAAAATAAAAGAAAATTTTACCCTTTGCAACAGTATGGATGGACCTGGAGAACATTACACTAAGTGAAACAAGCCAGTCAGAGAAAGACAAATGCCATATGATTTCACGCATGTGTGGAATCTAATGAACAAACTGAACCAACAAGCAACATAGAGACAGACTCATAGACGGAGAGCAGATGACAGCTAATGGGGGTGGGGGCAGTTAGAGGTGGAGGGATCGAACAAAAAGGAAGAAGGACTCATGGACGTGGACGACAGTGTGGTGATTGCAGGGGGTAGGGGGTGCTGTACTATGATTATTCACCCTTGTGGGATATGAGCTAGGGATAAATGAATAGGAGTAAGTCTTAAACTTCAGTCAGAAATTTATTTTTAATATAGGAGAAAAAATACATAATTCTGAATTCAAAGTTATTTTATTACAAACCAAAATTTTCAGTGTAAAAGAGATACAAAAACAAATATTAAATTCAAGAAATTAAAATAAAACACCGTGAGGTTAAATTTGAATTGAGAATATCCTTATGAACTCATTTTTTAGAAATATATATATCTTTCCTAGATCTGTCCACTAAAAATTCTTAGAACCAATGCTACCCAAATGGGAGTGAGCACACCTTGTCCCCAGATATTGGTTTCTAAATGTCATTTCTCACCAGTAAAGAGAATGTCCTTGTTTTTAGGAGATGCATGTTGAAATATTTAGGAATGAAATGGTGTGTGTCTATCATTTATTTTCAAATGCTTCAGCTCTGTATGTACAGTGTATGTGGGTTGGTGGGTGGGTGGGTGAGTGATAAGGATCTAAGTGTTGCACCAAGTAATCCCCTTTCCTGCACTTGGCATAACTTCTGAAGAATTAGTTTCAGCTGTCCACACTTTCTTATGGACATGGCCTGTACTCTGAAGATGAGCCAAAGCTTGGAGGAACACTGATGAAAATACCTAAATTACTGAACTGTATGTCCCCAACGCATAGAGATCCTAAAGACAGACAAAACCACGTGTGTTGTAATTTTCTGCTTAAAGCTACTTAAATCCTTTCAATTCAGATTTTTAAAATAGAATGCAAGGCACTTCAATCTTACCAAATGCGTTCATTGAAATACTATTTTCCAGTGCTCCTCCCATCACCACACTCCCATTTCTTTGACTCTGATAGGTGAGAGCTTTCGTTAGAAGTTACTGAGCTTTGATGCAGCTTGGTATTGGGAGCTATGGATTATCACCGGGGCTCTGTAACTATTATAACTTAGTATATAGCGTTGGGCGAGTCACATCACCTGTGGGGATCTTAGTTTTCCAACTGCTAAACAGAGGTATCGGACCTGATTATTTTCCTCTATAAATTTCTGTGATTTTTGAGTTGTCTCCAAATAGGGTTTTGCTCTGTGAATACAGGAGTGGCAGGGGAGACACAAGCTTCAAGCTTCAATAGGATATGAGGTGGCACCTGCAGTACGATCCCTTTTTGACATCAATCTTGTGTCACATTCGTCAAGCATGTTAGAATGGGTAAGGGTGACAAATGGTTCTCAATTACAAGAACAGTATTTTGGTATTTATAATTATCCTTAATCCCAACAACTACTTTCTTTTTAATCTAGAAGAAAAAGGATGGGTTCTGAGTGGTTTCAGCCATGCAACACCTCCCTGTGGTGGCAACACGCACGGTATCCTGTACGCCTGTGCTGGAGTTGGCTGCGGATTTGGACCACACCTCAGATTTTGCTTCAGTATGCTCCCATGCATATTAAATAACTTACCATGGCAGGACCATTGAAACACAGTAAATCCTCTTTACTTGCATGACTGGGGATAGACAATCAACTGCGACCATCTATCAGAAGTATTGTAACGCAACACGCACCAAGCCTGAAATCCTGTTGAAAACGATTTCAGTCTCTTAATTACTCATGAAGGTTGCTCAGAGTCTGACAGGCCTTCAAAGTCATCACTGTGAACATTAACTTATCACTGTAATGTGGCGATGGGAAGGTGTATTTTTTAAAAGTTCCATTTAGTAGGAGACTACAAGAGGTCACTGTTTTATGTGGGTGTGTGTGAATCCACCCCTGGGCTTCATGGTGAGAAAATGGGAGTGTCGGAAGCAAACTTCCCAGAGCCTTTCTGGTGCCTGGGAGGGGTACTCGCTCGCCACAAACTCCTGTGCAGAGGCCTGGAAGGACAGAGGCATGCTGATTGGGGTGGTGCTGGGGGGTGCTTTGTGCTGGTTTGCAAATGTCATCAGCCTGCAGCTGGTGGAGTGGAGCAGCTTTAAGAACAGTTTTCAGTGTAAGCTGAAAGTGCACTTTTCAACCATTTCTTCCCCATTCCCTCGACACACACCAGCAGAGGCGGACTTGTGTGTGAAATCTTCCCCACATGACCTCGAGAACTCACGCACTACTCGTGGGCGGGAGGCAGACCCACTCCTCCTTTTTCTGAACGTCTGTCTGCTCCCCTGGCTGGTTTAGCTCAGTGGATTGAGCGTCGGCCTGCGAGCTAAGTGTCGCTGGTTCGATCTTCCAGTCAGGGCACATCAGAGAAGGAAAACTCTGATTCCAAAAAACCTCCGCTGCCTTGCGGCATACCTCTTCAGGGGAAAGGCTAAGGGAGTAAACCCCGACAGAAAATCCGGAGCCGGAGTCCCTAAGGCGGTTTGACGTTGTAGTCAACACCGGCAACTCCTGCGGCGCACCTGAAGCCAAGCTGTATTGACTCCGTCTTTCCCTTGGACCCTTCAGCTGCGAAGAGAGGGGGGGTCTGCTGCATGGGCAACAGCAGACCCTCCATATCACCCTGCCCAGGCTCTGTAGCTTCAGCGTCATCGCAAGATGTCGATTCAACACGGGAGGAGACAGATACGATGTCACTCCCGAGTCGGACTGCACAGCCATTCTCGGCGGTGCAGATAGACTCTTGAGAAGCTACACCATCGTCTCTCGAGACGGACGGCTGCCGACGAGCCGACGATGTCTGCTCCACCCCCCTACCCTACCCAACTCACACTGTCCACAGGACCACATCCTTTCCTTTCAAGTCACATCTGCTGTCAGTCCTCCCAGCAGTCCCTCTAGCTCCAAGCAATATCCCTCCCCCGATCTCCTAGAATACATTGATCTTTCCTGCTCTAATTATTTATCTCATAATTATGTGTGTTGAAGCCTTACTCTCCCAAACATGTGTGAGCTCAGTGAGCAGTCACTAGTAAATTATTCCTTTATTCCAGTGAATTAAAGGGATGCAGGAGTTTTGAAAATCACTGGATGAAACTGAGTTGGTTTGGCTTTAGATTTTTCATCTGTCTTCATTTGGATTGTTTCTGCTGGGTGGGGATGTGTCCAGTAGGCAAGAATTTCAGGTAGAAGAAAGATGAGTAAACACACACCCCCCTAACCCTTTTGTGTGTCTGGATGGATGGATAGGTAGGTAGGTAGGTAAGTAGGTAGACAGACAATCTCCAGGAAATTGAAAATAAGCTGGTTTCCTCTAGTGAGAAAAGCTGAGTGGTTTGGGGATAGGGAGAGAGGCCTACTTTTCACTGCCTACTACTCTTATAGTTTTTTTTTTTTTTTTTAAGATTTTACTTATTTAGTTTTAGAGAGAGGGGGAGGGAAAAAGAGAGGGAGAAACATCGATGTGTAGTTGCCTCTTGCACACCTCCAACTGGGGACTTTGCCCGCAACCTGGGCATGTGCCCTGACTGGGAATCGAACCAGTGAGCCTTTGTTTCACAGGCCAGCATTCAATCCACTGAGCCACACAAGCCAGGGCTCTCTTACAGCTTTTACTTTTGTATTAAGTGCCTGTGTTATCCATTTAACTTTTTTTAAATTAGAAGACACGTAAAAAGGAAATCCAGTCATCTTTTGTGCTCTTACAACATCTGTGTAACTCTGAAGGTCTCCTCCCTGTGTAGGCTGTAGAATACACTTTTGCTGCGAAGACTCATGAGCTGTGCTGTTAGCAAGGCTACTCCTAATTGTTGAGAGGTGATTCTACATGGGCCTTTTGAGTGTAAGCATCTCTATTGAGTAAAGGCACTGACAGCCTTTGTTCCAAACTATCTACTGACAGATGTTTGCATAGCAAATAGCCTTGAAGATAGAGGCAGTTTCTCCCTATGGAGCGGAGGGCAGATTTCTGCCTCCCTCAGAGGTAAGTAAGGTTGAACAGGCTTGCCAATAGCCCCTTTAAAATACCAAGGTTATCTAAACTCAGAGATTCTTAGCTATGATGCAAACCCAGTGAGTGGGCAGAATCCACCTGGGCTGCTCCACGTTGTCCCCTTGGGACGTGGGGGCAAGGGGAGGTGACACAAACCTGGAGCTCACACTGACACCTGCGCAGTGAGTAATAAAGTCCTCTGTCTCTGACCCAGGAGTCTCTTCCTTAGGCATCCGTGAAACCGCGACAGGTTAATTTACTAGTACGGTAATATGTCATACCCTTTGTACTTCTAAACACTAATGATACAGCTTTTGATAGTTGGAGACATCCTCCTTAATCAAAATCTAATATTTAGGATGAGCAGTTCTCCTCAGGTAAGCAGTTTCATAGAGGAGTTCTATTACCTCACTGGCTTTATTCCAGGAATGTATTGGATACACAGAAGACACAGAAAAGACCCATTAGCCATTTAACATGTTCCCTGCTAAGACGAGAAATTGAAATAACACCGGGAGCTAAATTGTGTCCTTGGTTATTTGGCAAATGTCAAATGGTCATTACTCTATGTTATAGGTTTCCGATAAAACACAGTGGAAATAAAATAACACTTGCCCCAGAATATTCAAAGTACGTATATGATATTTCATCTACGCTCGCAAATAGATGTTTGCATTCAGCATAGGGAGGATGGAAACAGTTTAGATATTTCTTTCTAGGAGGATGAGGTAGGTCTTTTAATATATGAAAAGAAATTTTTGTTTTTTATTTCTAGATATCAAGGTGGAAAACACCAAATGTGTGTGTGTGTGTTTTATTGTGGCAAAGTTGGTATATATGATGATATATTTCAGGTGTACATTATAATTAGATATTTACATACACTACATAGAAGTTACGACTTCTCACCATATAATCAATTAACTCCACCTATTTTGGCTTCCCTTATCCCCTTTCCCCTCTTGTAACCACGAATCTGTTTTCTGTATATATGAGACTGGGTTTGTTTTTGTTTTGTCTGTTTATTTGCTTTTTTTTTAAATTCTACATATCAGTGAAATCATACTGATTAGTTTTTCTTGGTCTGACTTACTTCACTTAGCAAGGTTCATGTATGTTGTCATAAATGGCAAGATTTCCTCCCTTTCATGATTGAGTAGTATTCCATTGCGTATATACATACCACATCTTCTTTACCCATTCATCCCTCGATGAGCACTTAAGTTGTTTCTCTATCTTGACTATTGTAAAAAATGCTGCACTGAACATAGGGGTACATATATACTTTTGAGTTAGTGTTGTTTTTATTCTTCAGATAAATGACCTGCAGTGAAGTAGATAGGTCATATGATAGTTCTAGTCTTAATTTTTTGAGGACCCTCCATACTGTTGTCCACTTTACATTTCTACCAACAGTGCTGAGGGTCCCCTTTCCTTTACATCCTTGCCAGCACTTGACGTTGCTTGTCTTTTTGATAATAGCCATTCTCACAGGTGTGAAGTGATATCTCATTGTGGTTTCGGTTTGCATTTCCCTGATGACTACTGTGTTGAACATCTTTTCATGTGCCTATTAGCTATTTGTATGTCTTCTTCGGAAAAAAAAATCTATTCGTAGCTCCTGCCCATTTTGTAATCGGGTTGTTTGTATGTTGTTTTGTGAGTCCTTTATATATTTGAATATTGATTTGCAAATATCTTCTCCCACTCAGTCGGGTGTGTTTTCATTTTGTTGATGATTTCCTTCTCTGTGCAGAAGCTTTTTAGTTTGATACAGTTCCATTTGTTTATTTTTGCTTTGATTTCCCTTGCCTTTGGAGTCATAGCCAAAACAACAACAACAACAAAAAAAAAAAAATCACTAAGACCAACATTAAGGAGCTTATCACCTGTTCTCTTCTAGGAAGTTTATGGTTTCAGGTCTTGCGTTTAAGTTTTTAATTCGTTTTGAGTTAATTTTTGCCTGTGGTGTGAGATAGTGTCTAGTTTCATCCTTTTGTATGCAGTCATCCAGTTTTTCCAGCATCATTTTTTGAAGAGACTGTCCTTTCCTCATTTTATGTTCTTGGCTCCTTTGCCATAAATTAATTATCCATGTATGTGTGGGTTCATTTCTGAGCTCTCTATTCTGTTCCATTGATCTGTGTGTCTGCTTTTATGTCAGTACCATATGCGTGCATATATATTCATAAAGATACTATTTCATTGTTAATCCTACACATAAGCACCCTTTTATTTTCTGTCTGGTTGAATGCTTTTTGCTCAGAAGTCAGCCTTATTAAGATCATGGTCTTGGCTTTATTTGTGTTTATATTTGCTTGGCGTGCCTTTGCCCATTCTTTTATTCTAAAACTTTTTGAATTAATATAGAGATTTTCTTACATACACTACAGATCTTCATTTTAACACCTTTACTTGTGTGCAAGACATTCAGGTGTGTTTATAATAATTAACAGTCTAAACATGTTCATCTTAGTGCTGGCATATTCTTTTATGATTTCAATTCTCATTACTTGACCTATCATCAAACTGTGGCACAATTCCGCCTAAATTTATGCTCTGCACTTGTTTCTGAGACCCCCCCACTCCTCTTTCCTACTCTCTTGGTTTACCTCCCATCTCACTGGTCAGTCCTTCCAAAGCTCCTTTGCTTTTTCTCCTCTATCTCAACCTTGTACTATTGGGGTTAAGGACTAGGGCTCAGTCCTTGGTCCTCTTCTCTTTTCTAATTGCGCACACATCTCTGGTGAACCCATCCAATCTGACAGCTTCAAATATCATCAAGGTGCTGATAACTTGGAAATTCACACTTTCAGCTGTGACCTCTCTCCTGAGTGCCATAGGCTTATATGCCAACTCAGATTTCCAAAAGGGCTTCAAACCCAGTGTATTCAACACAGGGTCCCCAATGTTCCTCCAAACCTGCTCCTGACACGGTCTTCCCGGCCGCCCTTCATGCCATGCTATCTCTTCACTCGTGTCTTTCTCCCACACTTTACATCCAAGATGTCATCAATGAACTCTACCCTCAAAATACTTCTAGAGTCTGCGTCTCACCACTTCACGGCTACAACCATGTGACAATCCATCTCTTATTCAGTTATTGCAGTAACTCGCTGCCCTCCCGTGCCTGCCTGCCTCTGCCGTGTATACTCCGGAGCCTGGGCGACCCTCTGGGCGGGAGTTAGATAATGTCACTCCTCTGCTCAAAACACCTCCATGGCTCCCCATCTCCTCTAGAATAAAAGCTAAATAAAGAAACCTATTAATACAATTTACTATCGCTAAGAAAAAACATCACATGAACATCTCCATAGATAATGAAAAGGCAGAAAACAAAATTCAGCATTCACCCTTAATAAATAACAAACTTTCAATAAAATAAGAATCCACAGATTCTTACTTAATGGTAAAATATATTTACCGTATTTCAAATCCAAAGTCTAACTCCTCCTTGCTGAGTAAACATCAGAAGTATTTCCTTCATGTCAGAAACACGATAAGAAGGGAGGGGAAATTATAATTATTTTCAGATTTTGTAGTGGTAAACTTAGAAATACTAAGGGAATAAACCACTATAAACTGTAAAACATTTTATTCAGCATGTAAAATTAATATACCGAAATTAATGTTCGTATAATGGGCAAGCAGAAGCTCTCATGGAAGAAAAGGTCTCATTTACACTGGTAACGAGAAAGGTAAACTACCTAGGAATAAGCTTTATAAGAAACAGGCAAGGTTTGTGTGAAGATGTGCTAGCTCTAGGAGCTAGAAACCTAAAAATAACACCAGGCTGACCAGTTACATACACTCACTGGGCTCAGGTTGGCGGAAGTTAAGAAACCATCTTCCTGCGGCTCTTGGCCCTCCCGCTGGAGAGGAAGGGTGTGGTTTCTTTGTAGCAAGTTCCAGTGTTTATTCCCAAGCTTCCCCTGGGTGTCAAGAAGCAGTGGTGGCTATGGCAGCTTCCTGATGTCACTCTGAAATCCTTGGGTCACGTGTCAAGGTATCCATTCTCCACACCCACGCAATGGCTGTGGATCCTTCCGTGGCATGCACATATTTGGTATTGGAAGTGGTTGCAGGGATTGTCCCTTAAGATAAGAATCTGGCGTGGGATCTGACCTGGCTAGGTTTTGAGGACAATGGTGACCTTGTGACCAAAGGAAAATGATATACTATGAATCTAAGGCATGCAGTGGAAAATGTTACATAAATGATCACCTGCAGTCTCCTGGAATGAACAGTTGCCTGAAGCCACTAGGCAGTTATGACGGGAATGAGGGATTTAAGAACTTTCAGAGTAGGTTGTTTTTTTCTGACTGTATTAAAGAGTCCAAAGGAGGAAAATTATGTATATTGAGGAAGTCCAAAAATACAGAAGAAAATTCGGTGTATGATAATGATAGCATTTAAAATCACTAGGGGAGAGATGGATTATTAAGTAATGAAGATGGGCAAATGTGTAGCTATCAAGACAGAAAGTAAAGTTGGATCCATTCACTTAAGTCACATCAAAACAAATTCTTCATGAGTCAAATTTTAAAAGGAAAAAAAGTAAAATCATAAAACATTGGAAGGGTTTTCAAAGTAATCTAAGAGAGGTGAAGGGTTTGCTAAGTATGATATAACTTAGAAGTACTAAGGAAAGAAAAGCTTGGCAAAATTGAACAATTAGAAATGGAAACGGGCACTCACCTGCTGTGGCTGAGTTGGCTGGGTGTCGTCCCACAAAGTGAAAGGTCGCAACGTGTTCGATTGCTGGTCAGGGCACATGCCTGGGTGTGAGTTCAGTCACCACTGTGGGTGCATACAGGCGGCAACCGATCAATGTTTTTCTCTCTCAAGACTTAGCTGAGTTTCCGTTTAGGTCTTGATATCTGTTGCATGAAAGAAAGTTGGAATCCTGGCATAGAGTTGCATGATATGTAAGATTTTGTGCATTAAACTTTTTTTAAATCTGTGTTCCAGAAGTGGATATAGCATGTATGGGCAGTTTTCTGTCCTGTGCACAAAAACGTTAAAAAAAATATTTGTTGTTGTATACACAAATATGCACCGAATAAATTCTTTATATTAATTAAAAAAAAAACCTAATAAGTAATTAATGTCTTAACATATTGAAGCTCACAAACAATTTGTCCTGATTTTCAGAAGAGAGAGAACTTCTAGGCATAACCATGCAGAACTTCCTAAAAGATAGCCACAGGAGAACTGGTCAATAAGGTACGTGAGCTGCCACAACAGGCCATCAGGGTATGTAAAGAACAACGAATAGCTTCTGTTCCTTCCCCGTGGTCTCCCTCCCTCCTGGGTTTTGAACCTGGAAGACCCAGAGAAAAAATT
The DNA here is from genome assembly GCF_987537825.1 of Furipterus horrens. Lineage (NCBI taxonomy): Eukaryota > Metazoa > Chordata > Mammalia > Chiroptera > Furipteridae > Furipterus > Furipterus horrens. The sequence goes on along the minus strand of NW_028327177.1, from coordinate 136,896,518 downwards.
TATTCAATATGTAAATAGCGTCGGATCTGACCTGGCTAGGTTTGAAGCCTATGGTGACCTTGCAACCAGTGGAAAATGATGCAATATGGATCTAAGGCACGTGGTGGAAAATGTTCCTGGGAAATGGAAGAGCAGACCCGGCTTCTCTGGCATTACTGTACAGCACTTGGAGGCCTCCCTCTGGGCTGAGATGGAGATATGGAGGGAAAAAGGGTTCATTCATTGTTTTCTTTCATTCCACCAAGTCACTGCTTGCCTACTGTGGATCTAACGCTGTTCTGGGCGCTGGGAGTATGCCAGTGGACAAAACTGACAAAAATCCCTGCCCTTATTAAACTTACATTCTAGGGAGAGACGGACAATAAACATAACATAAAACGTTAGAAGGTGATGAATGTGGTGGAAAAAGACAGGAATACGGGTAAGGTAGATAGATGGTGGGGTGGGGAGGAGAACAGGTATTATTAACTGGGATGGTCAGGCAGGACCTCAGTGAGAAGGTGGGATTCGATTCCCTTGAGGAAGGGGAGGAAGCAAACCATTTCCATAACTAACAAAGAGCTTTTTAGGCCAAGGGACTTAGCCAGGGCAAAGACACTGAGGTGGCAGGTGGGAGGGTGTCAGATGAGTTCTAGGACGAGCAGGGAGACCAATGTGGCTGGGGCGGAGAAAAGGGGAACGTGAAAGACGTTTTCTGAGATATAGGAATGACGGGGTTGGGAGACCGTCCGGACCACTCACCGTAAGGAATTTGGTTTTATTGGATGTGAGAGTTAATAATTTGGATTTGGGTTTTCATCACCTGAAAGTCAATTACGACTAAAATACTTTTCACATTTGAAAGTGACAAACATTGGATTATGTACCTTGAGAGATGGATAAGAGGAAAGTGTTAGGGGAATATTCCTCTCCCTGCCGTTCTGCTAGATTATACCCGCTGGTTAAGTGCTGCAGCCCAGCGAGGCCCCGCCTCTTCCATTGTGGTCCCGCCCCACTCGGGGTGACAGCCCAGCGAGGCCCCGCCTCTCCCACCATGGTACCGCCCCCTCTCGGAGTGACCGGCTAACAGGCCTCGCCTGTTCCACCGTAATCCCGCCTCCACTCAGAGTGACAGCCCAGAAGGCACGCCTCTCCTTTTCCGCTGCCACTCCACAAGACAAAGCAGCTCATTTTTCCGGGGCCGACGCAGTCCTCGCCTGAAGCCACACACCGTTAAGCCCCGACCTAGCTCGGTGCGACACTGCGCCAGGCCCTGCCTCTCCCACAATGGTCCCGCCCCCACCGGCGCGTAGGCGTCTTTAGTCTCCGCCGGTCCCGCCCCGCCCCGCCGGCCCCGCCTCCGGCGTCCGCTCACCCGGCTCCGAGTCTTGCCGGCTCTCGGGCCCGCCCCCTTAAGACGTGGAGCGCCACCGCCACCGGTGAGTGGGGGAGGGGACCTCGGCGCCCCTCGCTTTCTGCGGGGCAGGCCACCCGATCCTAGCGGGTTGCTGAGCTCGGGATGTCGGGAGGCGGTGGGTCGTCTGTAGGGACTCCTCCGGCCGCGCCCTTCCTCCCGGGGTTCCTCCCGTGCTGCTGGTAATCCTGCGAATGGGGAAGTGTGGTAGGGGGTGTTCAGGTGGGGAGAGGGAGGAGTGAAGGTGTTGGGGAGCGGCGGTCGCAGGTGGAGTTTGGGGACAGCCCAGATTTGGGGAGGAGATAGGAATCTGGGGGTGGAGGGTGGAGTAATGGAATGGAAGAAAGGTGGTGAGGCCGAAATCTGGGGCAGGTGTATCCACGGTGGGGGGTCAGGGCGGAGAGGGAGGTTCAGAACTTTGGGGCAGGTGGTCGTGAGTCGGGTGAAGGGCGTATTTTGGAAGGACCAGCTCGCAGAGACCCGTGATTCACCTTTCCCCTCACCGTGTGCCGAGTGGGGCAGGGAGGGTTAGGGAATCTCAGAACGGGTGTGGCCCGAGCGAACTTGCGGGGTAATGCGCCCTCACATCGGGGTGATCGGGTGTCCAGGCTTCGGACTGGGTCACATCGTACAGTTTGAATAATAGATGCAAGTCAGGAGCAGGGCCTGGGCCACGTGAGAAATACGGGTGGACCAGGGTCCTCCTTCTCCAGGCTACTCTAATTTTCCTGGTCCTGGCCCGTCGCAGAGCCGGCGCTGGTGTGCGCGGTCTTCTGCAAAGCCTGCCTCAGCGAATGACACAGTGGCTCCTGGAGGTCCCGGATTTTGAAAGGAGAATTGAGATTTATTCAGACTCAAAAAGCAGTTACATCACATCCACTTAAATCCTGCGGATTTGTAATTTTAAAATATCTAATCCTGTGTGGTTTTAAAATTTTAGATGTTGATCATCTGGCTACTTTCAATTTAAAGTCACAGTAACCTAGAGGACTAGGTGTTTTCTAAGGGGCATTCTGTGAGTATGATAAACAGTTTTGAATTAATTGTGGAAAGTAGACCATGTCTGTTCTGACCAGCTGCTGCTGAATCATAGAACTGCAGGTGAAGAATGCCATTTAAAAGATCTAAAATAATGGAAAGGGATAGAAAAGGCCTGGTAAATCGGAGTGGGTGCACTTAAAAAAAATCCAGTGAAACTTATTTTTTAATTGTATAAACTTGGAAGAGAGAGAAAAATATAGGATGAAAATGAAACCCCTGTGTAATTTCACCAGCCCTATTAACATTTTGGTACAATTCTCCTCAATCCTTTTTGTATTTTTTTGTGTATTTAAATGTACATATTACTTAACTGGGATCATATTTTATATTACATTGTAGTGATTTTGTGTTTTCCTCATTTACCATTTAAAATTCCTCCTTACACATCTTTTTAAATTGTATAATACGTGGTTCCTCATATGGATTGATTCTTTCATCACATGTTAGAGATTCAACTGTGTGCCAACTCCTGTGCTTGGAGGTGAGACTCAGTGTTGCTCAAGGTTTTCAGACATCATCCAGCCAAAAGGACCAAAATGTTGGTAGTGTCTGGGGTAATGACAGTAGGCATATACTTGTCTCGCCTCCGTGGTCACTCCATGCAAGACTCAGTTGAGTGACTGCACAGAAGTGGCCTTCTGTCCCTGTGGTGTCTAGTCAGGCCCAGGCTGCTGTGGCCCTGTATGCCCTGTCTCCTACAACTTCCTGTTGGGTCCTGAGGTCACACAGTTCCTGATATGCTCCTCTGGGGATGGGCCTCACCACTGTCCTACATTGTCATTGTCACTGAGAAACTCTAGGGAGGCTGGGTGTGCACAGTGCTGATTTTCCACCCTCCTCTCTGTCCACGCCTTTGTTAACTGCCTGTCAGAGGTCTGAGAGGGTGCCCCTAAATTGTCTCCAGAGGCGTCCCGTCCCTCTGCTAGTCCTGGCCATTAAAATTACAACTTTTCTCCCGAGGAGGTTCCTCTCATCTTCCAGCTTGATCAGTGTGGCCCTTCATTTTTCTCCCACTGACGTGTCCTTGTTCGGCTTCATGCCCTGGAGTAATTTTGTACTTTTATTTTGTGTTTCTCCTTGAGTTTGAAGTCAGTTGATTCCTAAAGACAGCTTTGTGCATTTTCTTGTTAGCCTTTGAATTTATGATAATTCCACTGATCCCCCCCCCCTTTTTACCAAAACTCAGGAAGAGAGTAAAGGGTCCATTATTGTTTTCTCGTCCTTGATAAAATATGCATACACCTGCTCCCCTCATGGTTGCACTCATGGTGTGTTTCCCTTCATGCGTTTCAAGCACATCACCCTGGTCAGGATTTACCTCTTACTGTAGTCAGTTGATTCCAGCAGCAACTGTAAAAGCCACAGGAATCCAGGAATCCAGTACTTTGTTGATCGCTCTTTGGCCCTGTGTGCAGTTCAACACGTGATTACGAAGAACAGAATTTGAGATGGCTGTCTACTGATCCCGTGCCCCGGGGCCTGTGTGGAACCTGGCTGCTCCGTGCCTTACAGTCAGTCCTGGCTGCTGTCCTGGCTGACAGTCTGGATAAAAGGGGGAAATGGGCTGTGACAGCAGAAATCCTTCTACCCTCCAGTGCCCAAGAAGTATATATATGTTGAATGTGCTTGTTTTTAGATTGTCCCCAACTGAAACCATGAGGCCCTTTCCTGTGCGCCACACTTAAAGCCCTAATGTGCCCCCATCTGGTATTTGGTCCCATGGTATCAATACCTGTCTGGTGTGTGTAATGATAGAGGAGCAAGCTCCCATCCAGACCCTCTGGTAAAGGTAGGTTGCAGAACTCAGCTTAGGCCAGCGCTGCCATGGAGCTTCTCGTTTCCATCATCTTACACTCGAGATGCACGTCAGTGGGGAGAAGTGAGATTAGAGCAGGCCTGGATTCCACTGGCCAGTGAACTGCGGAGTGCGGGTGTGCCTTCCCTGCACCCTGTTGCAGGCCCAACACAGAGGGGCAGGGGTCTCCCAAGGAGGGGGCATCCGCAGAGGTGTTACTGTACAGTGACAGACTTTTCCTGGGCAGAGGGCACGGGAAGAAGGGCTCAGGGTTGTGGGGGCAGGAAGAATAGAGCACAGGTGGTGTAAGATTACTGCCTCTTAGGGTACCTGGAGTGTAAGCACACTGTGGCCCAATGGATGGCATGGTGTGGTATCAAATTACCTCTGTCACCGATGTGTATGAAAACGCCCGGTTTTCTGCACCAGTGCCGGAGCTGGGTTCTCTCCATCTTTCAACTTTAGCAAATCTGAAAAGGTTCAAGTATTTGGTTGGTACTTTTGCGTTTCTTTTACTAGTAAATTGGAACATCTTTTCAAATGTCTGTTGGCCACTTGTATTTCCTCCTGTGACTTATAATTTCAGTTTCTCGTATTTTTTGTTGAATTGTAAGAACTCTTTGTATATCAGACGTTGTGACACTTTTGTCTGTAATGTATTGGAAATGTTATTAAGGTTGTGCCTCTGCAGTGAACATAGGGCTACATATATTCTTTCAAATTCTTTTGAATTAGTACATTGTGTCTATGTTATTTTTATATTATGTATATGAATATATGTGTGTATGTGTATGTATATACACATTGTAGGAAAAAACTGTAATGACTAAATTCTCAATTTATTTGCCAAATGCTGCATTTCCAGTTTAATGTGTATTCCCATAAGTGTATCTAGCACTTATGGATCCCCTCTCTCTGGTCTGGAGTTTGAACAAAGTATTCATATTGGTTGCAGTTAAAATGCTCTAATGGAAAAAAAAAATGTGCCTTGAGTAATGAAAGGCAGATAGTACCTCGAATGAGAATAAGTCAACGAGCAAATATTTATTATGAGTTTCTAAATAGCGCTCATATACATGTTTAGAACTGAAACCTGCTTTCAGTGTCTTAGAAAGATTGCTTTATGATGCGGTAATTATGAATAAGGTGGGCCTTTTATTACACGAGGCAATGCATACATGGTAAAAAAAAAAACTTTGACCTTCGCTGCCCCGCTGAACCTGCCTTCACCTAACCGTTCTTTTCATCTTTGCTATTTGTTCACACGCAGTTTATTCCTCCCGTGGCCCAGGTTAGAAGCCATCCATTTATCTTTCCAAGTGGAAGGCTGTCTGGTTCTCTTCCCCTCTTCCCAGAAAGTTAGCTCCCGCTCCTCAGGCCTCCCCTCCACCTTGAGTGATTGCTAATGTACTTAGCCCGTGTGATGGAATGATACGATGCACACGTGCCTCTGCTACGAGACTGGGAGCTCCTCAGAAGTGAGATTCAGCCCTATTTACCTTTCTACCTTTAGACTCTATCACACGTGGCCACAGTGAGCATGTGATTAACGTTGGCTGCATTTGACATTTTGATTTAAAAGGTGAGGTCATGATGCTTATCTCATAGTCTATTGGTAAATAAGCATGTTTTCCCAACGTTTTCTTAAATGAAAAATTCCAGAAGTTCAGGTGAGTTGAAACAATACTGCAAACATCACCTCTATTCTTGTTCCCTAAATTTACCTATCGGGAATCATGTCGCCGATACCTAGCGAGTGCTCTGCTCAGAAACCTACAGGGACTCCTTACTTGCTATTGGGTCAGATGTAAACTATAGCATTAATTATCCTTAAATGGTTACAGCTTATGAAACGTTGCCACTGTCCCCTGTCAGGCCAGTCTGACAGTTCACCTACACTGTCCTGATTCTTGCTTCATTGATCTTACATGTGTTATTTCCCTGTGTAGCACAGCTTCTGCCTTTGCTTGATCCAAAACTTTCCCTCATGCAGTGTTCTGAGTTCCATAGCTCTAATTGCTATCTGCTATTCTTTCATTCTGTGTAATTCCTGACTGCATCACTAGCTGTTTGGAGGTGAGTGCCAGGTCCTGTTTTGACCTTGTTTCTTTTACAGAGCCTAGCACACTGACTTTTGACTTAGCTGGTATCTTTAATAGCATTCCTGATATATTTGTGATATAATTTGAATATAATATTGATTTATAATACTTGTGTTGCCCCAAACAAAACTTATGCTCTTTTAGAGGAAAACAAAAGCTTATTAGTTTAAGCCAGACAACCTGGATCTCTTTGATCAGCTTGCTGCAAGATTTCCCCTGAAGAAAGATGTTCTATGCTGTTGCTCACTCCTTTTGTGATTGTTCCCAAGAATTGATTTGTACTTGTCCTTTGGGCTCATTAAAACTTACACCAAGTACAAAGATAGAACAAGTAAGCCTAAGTCCGAAAATCACCCCTGTTGAGGATCGCTGGGTTAGAGAGATCACACGAGAAACATTTTACAGGGAGAGGCCGTTAAGTCTTAGTGACTGATACCATTTGTGGGTCTCCAGGTTGACTCTCATTTTTCAGGCTTGGTAACAGAGATAAAGGTGGCATCCCTGAGCAAGGTAGGGGAAGTGGGAAAGAAAGCTGATGCTCGATCAGCTCTATACTGAAACATGAAATTGGACTGTGTTGTTTCCCTGCTCCTAATGAGTTAGTGACGCTTAGTATTCACTGGACAGCACCCAGTTCCTTTGTGATCAGGGGCCCTCCTCAGTTACCAGCTCCTTCCCACCCACCCCCACCCCCATAGAGATAATGCTCTCGCCATTCCTAACCACTTGTACTTCTCTGAGTCTGCTGGCTACTTTTATCATTATTTTGTGGGGCACTGCCATCTCCTCCGCTTAGAATGCCACCCATTGTCTGCGTGGGAAACTCCTAGTCTTTCTGTTCAGGTGTATAAATCCTGTTCAGGTGCCACATCCTTTGTAAATACTTTCTTACTCCTCTTGTGTGAGAGTACATCTTACACTGTTACCTTTGGGTTACCCAAGTGTCGCCCCTACTGAGTTCTGAGCTGTTTATGGAAATGGATGGTGTTCCCTCATCTTTGCAGAGGTCCTGGCTCGCACGTGTGTGCGTGAACCATTGGGTGAGCCTGTCATAACCCATCTGGATCATGAGAAATTTGCTTTATCTTGGAAGCCAGAATTTAGGTGTACTTAAGAGAAAATACAGATACAGTTTATACATTTCTCTTTTCCATTATAACCCATGTTTGCTTTTCATTTTATTTTGATTTTCAGGCAGTTTGCCAAAGATGAAAGTGACCTTGTCCGCTCTGGATACTTGTGAGAGTTCTTTCACGCCTTTGGTAGTCATCGAACTTGCTCGGGATGTCAAAGAGGAAACCAAGGAGTGGCTGAAAAACAGAATTATCGCTAAGAAGAAAGATGGAGGTGAGTAAACTAAATTGCTCAGCCTTAGTCATGCCCAGCGACTAAAAATACCTTTTCAGGTGCGTTTCACAGTTTTTTTCATAGGTATGTTTCTAAAATTAATGTCCATTTCCTTGGTCTGTATTACTTATCTGGGACTTGAAAGGGGGTCTTAGATCAGATTAAACTGTAAGTCTTCATTAGTTTGTAAACAACAGGAGTGATTTTTATTCATAGCTACAGTACTGGGTGCATCGTGGGTGCACTGTGGGTGCATTGTAGGTGCCTAGTAAATATTTGTCAAGTGAACCAACAAGTATTTTCTAAGTGTTCTTTGCGTGTCAGTTATGGTGCTGGGGAGAAATAAGTACAGCCTGTATCTGCAAGGATGTCACTGTCAGGCTAAGGAGACGGAATGCCTGTTTCTGGAAATTGAAGTAACAGAAAATAGAAGTTAATGAACGAGCTGCTACAAAGCAGTTCATGATGCCTAGAAATGGGTCCCATTTATAACTGTCACACAAGTCAAGAGATGGAAGAGGTGATACTCAATGACAGTTTTCAGGGTGGGAAGGGATGGCCTGGGAGGAGCCCGAGGTCAGCCCTCTCCTGAAGGGCGAGCACAGGCGGCCTAGGTCTGGGTGGAGGGCATTGTGCATGAGCAGACCCTTCGTAAAACTACGCAAAACAACGCCTCGAACTTCACCAGGTCTCCAGACACTGCACAGAACTTAAATACTTTTTTGAAAAAAGATTGTGAGCATAAACTGAAATGCTTTTTTAAAAATAAAACTTTCAATCAAAACTTTTTTTTTCTCCAAACAACTGAACCAAAACTAAACTTAAAAAGAACAGCACCTGCTCGCTGAAGTCCAACGTGTTTCGCTGGACTGCAGTCGCTTCTTTAAAACTCCTGTGACGTAAGAACATCTGCTGTGTCTTAGAGTGAGCGGCTCCAGTGCATTCCGTCTTCTCTGCTCATTGTGTGGCTTCTGCAGGAACACGAAGGGCCTGCGGAGTCGGCAATAAAAGTGGTAACGAGGGGGAAACACAGAATTGGCTGAGATCTGTTTAAGTAGTAGTTAGACCCTCGTATCCCTTCCATACTGTACTACCCGGCAGAAGACGTCGCTTATTATTCTCCAAATGGGGTCAGATGTCTGGGTTTTTGGCTTGGAGCTCAACGCAAAGTTGAAAACAGAGATTCTGTACTGAAAATAGGGTGACACCTAACTGCTGTTACCCCTTTCCTGCACCCTACCGATGTCGACAACGACGACGACAACGACCGATGTCACACCTAATTTTTTTCCTAAATGTTAGCGGCTAGAGTCAAATCGCCTAGGAGAGATGGAATAATCTTTCTTTGGGGAATCAGACCAACTCAAAACAAAACAGCTGACGGTGTAGAAATCGGAGAAGAGCCTGTGACAAATGACCTCACCAGATTACCTTGCACCGGAAGCCATCTTTGATGAACTCCATCGGAACCTTTAGAACCTGTTCAGCCTCTTAGAACGCCTTCCTTAAACCCGAGCAAACAACAAAAGGGTCGCCAAATGCCTGAGGAAAATCTCTACATGAAAGAAAAAGCTAAAACCGAACAGAAAACAAACAGCAAACCATGCAGAAGAAGAAAACCAAAAGAGAATTTAAATTTCATTTCTCAGAGTTACAAGAAGATAGAACATCCACGAATCAAAGTAGGATATTATAAAATAATCACTTAGAAGAACGGCAGCACTTACAAAGTGAAAATATGAAAGCAAAAATTTAGAATTCAGTAGAAGAGTTAGAAGATAATTTTGATAATAAATAGAGCAAAAAGAGAGCAAATAGAGCAAAAAGAGAAATAGAGAAAATAGAGCAAAAAGGTAAAGAATTGGAAAATATGCGAGAAAGATATGAGGAAGTCAGAGGACTCCTCTAAGAGACACACATCTGAATAAAAGGATATCTAGAAAGGGAACAGGAAAAGGCGAGGAAGAAATTATCAAAGAAAAGCTCAGTGCTCCGCTCTTTTAGATTGAAAGGGCTCACTCAGTGCCCCGCACTGTGGATGAAAATGGAACATCCCTGGAAAGGTTCAGAACCTGGGTGATGAAGAAGATACTACAAACTTCCAGAAAAAAACAAAATAGGTCAGATACAAAGGATCAGACTTCCTAAAAGAAACATTGGAAGCGGGAAGGAAGTGGTGAAATATCTTCGATTCTGAAGGAAAACGATCTCAGGCTAGAATTCCGCACCCACCCAGCTGCCTCCAAGGCCGCGAGGGCAGAGGGGCAAGAGACATCATCTCTGAGAGGGTGTTGAGAGGGTGTCATGCCAGTGTATCAGGGAAGACAAACAATTGGGAGAGACCTTGGGGGACTGAAGTATTGATAAGTACATGATACACTACACAAAGGATAAAAACAATAGTTACTTTGCAGGGAAAGAGAAAGTCGCAGGAAAGGAAAACCATACCAAAGAAAGCCCTACCGGTGAGACAAAGGATCACACAGCTGTATGGGACTGGGGTGATGGAGGGGTGGGGATGGTGCAGGGTCGATGGGCTGGGGTGGGAAGAGCGCTCAATCCTCGTCTGCCAAGGCCCCAAACACAAAGGAACAGCGCGCTGAGCATCTTGTTTGGTCGCATGAAAACAAATGACAGCAGAATCAGCTGAACAGTTTGGAGTCTTGGGGAAGGTGAGCTGGGGGAAGGGGGTGGGGACTGCGCTTTTTCACACTAAGACGTCAGCAAATGGTTGTCTCCGAGAAGCGTCTGTGAGGGCCTTTCCCTACCTTCTCACTGGGTCCACTTGGGTCTTGCAAGCAGGAAGCACTAAGCTGGGATTTGGTGCACAGAGGCTGACTCAGGGAGACATTCATTGAAGACAAGGGACGGGGAGCAGGAGCAGGCAGAGAGCCTCAGACCTGGTGCCTGCTCGGCACTTGTGAAAGGAGATGGGGAAGGAAGGAGGCTTGAACACCAGGGGCCTGAGACCCCAGCACGGATCTGAGAAAGTGTCAGCCGGGCCCAGCGTTGTCCTGCCCAGGCACCCTTGGGGCAGGAGCTGCCTCACACCCATGTCCCTGCATGCTCACCCATGGCTGGGAGCAGCTGGGGGAGCATGGCCTGGATGTGAGGGTGCTTCGTCCAAAGGAGGGCAGTGGGGGGCTGTCAGCCCACCTGCTCCTCGCTGCAGTTCCTCTGGAAGGGAGATCTAGGTGGAGGGGGGCACTTCTGTGGCTTCTGTACTCACCAACCTATTTTGTTGTTGGTACCAAGCTTTTGATCTTTGCAGGGTGAGAAGTGAAGAGTAGCATATTGGTGTCATTTTTGCATTTATCTAAATATGAATGAGGTTAAGGATTTTAGATTTATGAGCCATTTGTATTTTCTGTAAATTGACTATATCTTTGATTTTTAATTAAAGTCTTTAATATCTCTGTTATAAATTACCTAAATAATACATTAATCTTAATATACCAATATTAATCTATTTGGTAAGTGAAATATAGATTCTGCTCATTATCCTGTTACCAACTGATTAGTATTTCATAATTCCCGTTAATCCTTTCTAGAGGCTAAATACTAAAGAAATACCTTAAAAAGTTCAGTATAGGTAGAAGTAGAAAAGTTAGAAAAAATTATTTTTACCATAATCTTTTAAGTAATAATTACCTGTACAAGATCGAATCTTAACTTCTACTCTTAATATTTGGAAACCTGTTTAAGAAAACTGTCATTAAACCTAATTGAATGCAGATACTTACAGGAAAAATTATTGAAAATTACATTGCTCTATTTATTATTTAACATTCACACAATCTGTTATAGTTCAATGTAATTGTGTTATATTTTTTTGGCATTTTTACTAAGATATTTTATTGCAACTTAATTTTCTTAAATTTTGGTCTGTTATTTTTTTATATCAGAAACTATATTCTTCTCCTGCATACTCAGTGCAGGTTAATGCCCAGAGCTAGCCAATACTGAATTCTTGTCTCACATCCGCGTCAAATTTGAGTAACTGGCAAGCCACTCACCGTATTTTCCAGTTTGGGCTTTTAGTTCAAAAAACTATAAAGAACTTATGTTACCATCCCCAACTTACTTACATTTCCTGTTCACTTGGAAGCTGGATTTAAATTGTTAATGTAATTTATTTTCTTTGTACCGAACTAGAGACATACTATTTATTTAAAAGGTTTTCCTTTCTGAAACTTTTCTGTTTGTCCCTTTCTAAGACTGCGTGTACCTTTTGTTTTCCAAGGTGCCCAGCTGTTGTTCAGGCCCTTGTTAAATAAATATGAGAAGGAAACGGTGGAGAATCAGAACCTGTATCTCGTCGGGGCCTCCAACATCAGATTGCTGCTGGGGGCGGAGGCGGTGGGCTTGGTCAAGGAGTGCAGCGATAACACCATGCGGGCCTTCACCTACGGCACCCGGCACAGCTTCAAAGGTTTCCACGGTGAGTCCCAGGATGCTCTCTGCAGAATCAATTCCTCAAAGAGAAGGTTTTGATAACTGGGTCAGGGGTCAGCCAGCTTTTTCAGCAAAGGGCAAATAAGCCAATAGTAAAAATCTGAGGCTGTGCGGGCCATACTCATGCTCAGTTATCCAGCACTGCCATTGCAAAGCAACGGCTGCCTTAGACAGAAGCAGTGCATGGGCGAAGCTGTGCTCCGCTACAGTTTACTTAGAAGACCAGGTGGTAGGCCACATTTGGCCCCAGGGCTTTACTTTGCCACCCCCCCCAGAAAAGATTAACATGAATTAGGATGACATATAATTTGCTTAAATTATTCTAATTGTAATTCTTAGAATGGTGACTAGTCACTGGCTTTATATAGAAAAGTCTTATAAGAAATAGAGTCATAGCTCAGTATCCTAGATCCTCATTTCTCGGTAGGGAACTGGTTCTTTTCTGGCTTCTGGAAGAACTGAGAAGCCGGTGGCTCTGATACCAGAATGGAAGTTTATATCTAATTTGAGTCTAATCAGTGGTCCCTTCGGGGCATTCAGTTAGAAGATGTGATTAGACTTCTTCAGACTCACTCACTCTGGATTTTCTTTTTTATCTTCGTGAATAAATGATCAAGGTGAAATTCACCTCATTTAAGAGGATTTGCCTGTCAAAAATGCTATTTTCTTATCAGACTGTGTTTTCCCTTGTTTATGGGAGGAATGTTCAACTCCAGAAGGGAATGGCCTGGACCTTGAGGTTTGAAGGAGAATTTCCACAGAGGCCAACTTCACTTCCATCCCTAGTTACAAATTGTTAGAACTGAAGACCACTGGTATTAATGAGATCAAGCTGGTGTCTGCCATTGGATGTTTGTACCAAATTATGTAATAACTTGGACAAATGATTGAAGAATTGTATTATGTGAAGACATAACAGAATATTTTTATTCTTATAAAATATCTAAGGAGCTTTATGTTCTGTTAAATTTACCAGTTTTATACTTTGCTTACTCCTTATGTTAGCTATTTATTCTGTATATCATTATTTCCATAACCCCAGGTCATTTGAATATTCTTAACTTAATTTTGGCTACTACTGCGAAAATAACCAGATTTTTTGTTTTATTTTAGATAACAATGATGATTTCCTCACAATGGCAGAATGTCAGTTCATTATCAAACATGAACTTGAAAATCTTAGAGCCAGAGATGAAAAAATGATACCCGGTTACCCCCAGGCAAAGTTGTATCCAGGAAAATCACTATGTAAGTAATTATGTCAACCAGTTGTATGAATACACATTGTAATGCAATTAGTTTTTCTTAGTAGACATAAATAATACATTATCGAGGCTTTATATTTTTTCCTCTCACTGAGAAACTTACACAACTTTACAATAACTTATTTTTTTCACAAAAATATCTTTTGTCATTAGAGCTTCGTTATAGTGCATGTTTTAGATCAGTATATTTGTTCTATATGGTTTACTACTTCTTGTAATCAGGGTCTCACAGCACGCAGCATACAGCTCAGCGTAAACGCATATACATATTACTCGGTTAAGATTAACAATTTACTTTATGCGCAAACATTGTGCGATACTGAGAATCCGGGGAGGAATCAGAACGGGTGGCTGGTCTCTTCCTGGAGCACTTTCCCTGCCGCCTCTCCCCTCACTGGGTGTGCACACGTGCAGACATGGGATGCTTAGGGAGAGTCACAAGGCGACCATACCTGAATGAGCGCAGCAGTTAACAACTTTTCTATTTTATATAGTTCCATTTGAATAAGCATGCTAGCTTGCAGAATGGAAGTGTTTACTATAATGTGTAATTCCAAGCTTCCCTCAAACCCAGATAGTGGCCAGGCCTCAGAGCATTTCTGTTGCCTAAAATACACTTTAAACCTGTGAGCGTCTGCATCCCCTCCCCTCCTTCTCTCCCTCGCTTCCTTTCTTTGTAATAAATATAAAAATAATAGAATCATCTAAATCATGGTCATTTGAAAAATTTTTATACCATCTCAGGTAAGAATCATATTAAGTTGCCAAGTCTGGATTTTAAAATTCTGGATTATTCTCACCCTTTATGTCTTCGAAAATGTAATCTCTTAATACACCATCATGAATTTTGCATCATTTTAATTTTATAATCTTAATAATTTGTTGAAGAAGAAATGGTATATGCATAATTATAAACTGAACTATTTTTAAAGCGCAAATAATAAAACTTAGAGTAACTTAAAGTCCTAGATTTTCATTAAATTTAATCCAGAGCAGTAAGGAAACACTTATTTTCCCCTTTAAGTTCTGTGGCAGCCACTCCCTCCCTGGGGCGGCCTCTTCTCGGGAGCGGATCTGTGTGGTCCCCATCAGTACTTGGGGGGCTGGCCAGGGCTTTCATGAGAAACACTCTCCATGGTCTTCGGTTTAATTTGATTTTCATTCTGTGTGTAGTGATGATCATTTTGCTTGCTATAATGCTGTGTTTTGATAGAAAGCTTTCATTGAGTAGACAGCGCGTGGGTCACCATAGATGTGACTCTGAGGCAGTTGGGTGACGCTGGGAGCACTCCTGGGCATGCTCCTGTCCCGTCAGACAGCAGCCACTGCGCAGGCCTGGAAATGGGCTGTGTGTGTCTTAGCTGTTCCTATTCATCTTGGCGGGTGCCCCAGCTGGAGTTTGCTGTGTGAGCTAAGATCTCTTCTTACTCTTGGACTCTGCCTTCTCCCCTTGATTCCTCCTAGTTAATAGTCGTGCAAATAACTGAATGAAAGGTTTTCTTTAGAAAGAGGAGTTAAAGGAGCCAAGAACTTAAGTGTTAACCATAGCCTGAGGGATGTTATTTAGGTTAAAGCTCTGCCTCAGAATGTCTGTCTGATGATTGATGACACAGGGCACATCTCGTATTAGGTGTGTCACTATATTGTTACATAATTTTCTTTTAGAATATTATGGTAATTTCCTCTAAATAGTTCTATATACAAATGGGTAGATTAGAATGTCAGGTATAATCTGTCTTTTAAAATTATTTATTGTGCTTATAAGGACATTAGAGTAGTTTTCAAGTAAATACTATGTAGCAGACATGTAAATAAGAAGATGAAGCTATTGATGTATTTTTATATGTATGCTTTTGCTGGATACAGCATACACACACACACACACACACACACATACTGTGGCTACATACATATTTACGGTTTTTATATTAAACAGGAATGAAAATAATTCAGGAATACAAAGAGGTCTCCCCACGAGAAGCAGGTTTTCCTTACTGAGACAAAAGTGCTCTGTTCACAGAAGATGCTAGCGCCGGCAGGCCTGGGAGGGGCTGCAGGAGCGCAGGGGCTTCCTCCCGCTGTGAGTGCTCTGCACGTTCATCACCCCTTTGCTGGGGTGGATTCCAGGCAGCATGGCCTGCTCCTCCCTGTTGCACAGAGACACTGTAAGGAGTTCCGAGAGAGATTTTTATTTTTATTTTTGAAATAAAGACATCCCATTAGCCAAAGACAGAAGCAGTACTGTGTAAGTACTGGGATCACATTATTTAATTTGGAGGGTTCGGCTATAAGCCAGGTTCCTTACAGTGCCCCTTCAATTAGATTTTGGTTTGCGTAGCTCACTGTAAAGTGGCTGTCACAGGAATAACCCTAGTACTTGGTAACAGCGTTCTGGAAGGAAGGGATTGTGGTGTACGTTGTTCCTTTCTTTAAATAGGACTGAAGAGCCTCGTCTTTTCCTTTGAAGGTAAGGCTCATGTTAATTACATTCTTAGCTGACATCAGAGGGTTGGAGGATTTAAAAAAAACAAAACAAACCAACCCTGTATTTTTAGAAGCTGAAACCAGAACCATGCTTTTGGCATTGATGGTGAAGAGAAGGCCAGTAATTTAGGAGCAGTGGCTTTATTTTCTCTTCACAGTTCCTATTTTTAGAAGTATGCAAGCTGGCTTTTATGTCTGTCTGGAAAGACTTCTCCAGTAGAATGGAGTCATTTAAAAAAAAAGAAGTTAGAAATAGCAAAATAATAATTTAGATGCTGTAGATCCGTTCAAAGCTAAAAAACTTGATGTCCTAACTGGAAAGGCTAGAATAGGAAGAAAGAATAAGCTATAGCCATGTACCCCCAAGTATGAGGGAAGAATCAGACCTGTTGTGGGTGATCAACTTCTACTTGTATTAGCTAAGAAAAAAAAATCTACTGAAACACTTTAGAATAAAACTGTTTAAAAATGGATTTGATAGCACCATAGACTGATTTGACTGAAACCATATGCCTTTTCCAATCATTAAGGAGGATTTTCTCACAATCCTTGCTTTAAAAAACTTCTTTTTCCTATATAGGTTACGTGACAGATAATTGTAAGAAGAACCATATATTAAGAAGTTTTTTAGACCCAGATTTCCCCCTATTGTTAGTATCAGATATCTCTTCTTTATTATAGTATCTTTTTACTTCTAAAAAGTTGGGTTTACTTTTAAATTACTCTGAGGATTTTATGATAGGGCACCTCTGCCTCTCTTCGTTCTGTGTAGTGTTTCTATGCTGAAAACTTAAATCGTGGTTTTTTTCCCATGCTGCAGACATTTATTTGCTGTTCCCTGTTGAGGAGCCTGTTGACTGATATTCTTGTCACCTATCTTTGGGGACTAGGTTGATAGGAGATAAGAGTTGAGCTGGATAACCCTAAAGAGCTCAAAGCTTATCAGTAGATGAATATAGTAAAGCATCCTTTCCTGATGCCGATTTCCATCTTATAAGCAGCCATAACGTCTAGTGGGAGGCAATGCTAGAAACTTGTGTGGAAAGTGCTCCATCTGCCCAAATAGGGCACACGGCCTTGCATTCGTGTTCTCTGTGATGTCTCCTGAACACACTTCCTCCTAAAGACCAACCCAGTGAGTCACTCTATTATGGAGGAGAGAATGCTCCATCTCATTTAGTATTACTAGGGGACATTGTCTTTGGCTAAATTCGTTTGCCTCTTTCAGATATGGGCATGAGTGTTAAAATCATCCTCACCAAATGACTGCTCAAAGGAGGAGGTCTTTATTTGGTTTGATTTTGATATTTGGTGCTTGTCAATGTAAGCCTTTGTTATCAGATTAAAAAAGATGAAAATGATTGGAAATACTCAGTATCAAGAATGAAAGGAACGAAACCATTCTCTTATTCTCACTGTACTGGGAGGATAGATTGGTAAAATTTTCCTAGGTGCAGTGTTATAATATGTGTCTAAAATACATATAATCTTGGACCTAACAATTCTGCTTTTAAGTATATACAATAAGGAAATAGCAGACAGGTGGGAAAGGTATATATACAAGAATTTTAACATTATAATAGCAAAAACAGAAAACGAATATTTTTCAATAGAGAATTAAATTATAGCATTTCATACAAGGGAATATTATGACACTTCAAAAGGACATTTCAGCCTTAGCTGGTATGGCTCAGTGGATTGAGTGCTGGCCTGTGGACCGGAAGGTCGCCGGTTCGGTTCCCAATCAGGGCACATGCCTGGGTTGTGGGCCGGGTCCCTGGCTGGGGGTGTGCAGAGGCAACCAGTTGATGCGTCTCTCATACATCAGTGTTTCTCTCCCTCTCTTTCTCCCTCCCTTTCTCTCTCTAAGGATAAATAAAGTCTTTATTAAAAAAAATAAAGACATTTCATGTTCTATTTATAATGTATGGGCCCTGACAGACTCATTATATATTACTACATGAGAAGAGATTATAGAACAATGTATATAGAATAATCCATTTTAAAATCATATATACTTATGAATGTGTATTTTGAAGTCTGGCTATACACTAAATTGCTGTTTACAGTGGTTATTTTTGGGAGAGAATAATTCTAATTTTTAGATTTCTGCATGGCTAACAATTTTATATGGACTTGTATTGCTTTCAAAGTCAAAGAAAATAGTAAAGATTATCGACATTCTGAAGAACAGAAGAAATAGACACCTTAGGCGTGGATGGTGTGGGAGGGGTCTTTGTGGGGCATGTCTCTCTTCCTGGGGTGGCTCTGTGGCACCTGACGGAGAGCATCGGGAGCCACCGCAAATCCGTTCCATGTCGTTTGGCACCTTCTCCCTCGCAGTGAGAAGACTGCTCACGTCCGGCATCGTGGTTCAGGTGTTCCCGCTGCACGACAACGAAGCCCTGAAGAAGCTTGAGGACAGCTGGTACACTCGGTTTAGCTTCAAGTTCCAGCCCATAGGTACGTGTCAGTGCCTGCTCTCAGCGAAGAGGGAGCCCCGCTGAGGAGAAGTCACGATCCGGCAGTGCTGCCACCTCCCCCCTGGGGCAGACGTTAACGCTCTGCCAGGCCGGGCGCTCCAGCTGCATGTGGGGAAAACGGCGGCGGGGGCATGAGACGGGCTCCATGACCTGTTTATTTACTTCTCGTACAATTTCAGATGGACTGAGTGACAGGCTTGCTCTAAATTTCACCAAAAATAGGTGCAGTTCAGAGCGTCCCTCACAAGTATATGTCAGCGTTGGAGTAGAACAGATTTGATAAGAATTTAATTTGACTGTGAATATTTTGTCTTTGAAAACTTCTCTTTCTTTAGGGCTAATCATTCAGAGCGTGTTCCATGGCTGTGCTAGACGTTAGTGTCTAGAATATTGTTTTGTGATTTTGAATAATTTTTCTTCAGTGTATTGAAAAATTTGCCCTGGCACGTTGATGGAGATTCATATCTTCAGGGAGGGGGAGCAGGATACTCTGGATGGGGCGTCTTTGAAAAGAACATCTGTAGCTATAATATTAAAGTAGGAGACAAGTGAGGAACATTAATTAAACCCCCAAATTACAATGTTTTATTGGCCATGGCTGAATTTTAAATGAGGACCTTGGAGATTGGGGACAGACCCCTCGGTGATTGTTTTTCTTTAGGAAGAAGGCCTCCCCAGATGAGGAAATAGACCCAGGATGCCTGGCGGAGCCCAGACCCTAAGCCCGGGGAAGTGTCAGGTGCACAGTACAGACAAGTAGGGCCTTTGTTCTGCAGGGAGGATGGTATACGATCACACACTGATTGGGAAATCATGGTGTTAAGTGACCCCCCACTTAACAAAAAGTGAATAAGCTTGCTTGAAATCATAAGAAAGTCTGGTGGTCTGTACTTAATGATCTTCTTTCTTCTTTTATTATAGACAGCATCCGTGGCTACTTTGGGGAAACAATCGCGCTTTACTTTGGGTTTCTGGAGTATTTTACCTTTGCCTTAATCCCCATGGCGGTCATCGGGCTGCCTTACTACTTGTTCGTGTGGGAAGACTATGACAAGTACGTGATCTTCGCCTCCTTCAACCTGATCTGGTCCACGGTGATCCTGGAAGTGTGGAAGCGGGGCTGCGCCAACATGACCTACAGGTGGGGGACGCTGGTCATGAAGAGACAGTTTGAGGAGCCCCGGCCAGGATTTCACGGGGTCCTAGGCATCAACTCCATCACGGGCCGGGAGGAACCTCTGTACCCCAGCTACAAGAGACAGCTGCGCACTTACCTGGTCTCCCTGCCATTCGTGTGCCTCTGCCTCTACTTCTCTCTGTATGTCATGATGGTTTACTTCGACATGGAGGCCTGGGCCCTGGGCCTGCACGAGAGCAGCGGGTCCGAGTGGACCAGTGTCTTGTTGTACGTGCCCAGCATCATCTATGCCGTCGTGATTGAGATCATGAACCGCCTCTACCGATACGCTGCCGAGTTCCTAACTTCCTGGGGTAAGGCGGGATGCTTTGTTTTGATTTTATTTGTCTATAAGAACTATTGCTTGCACCATAGGGTTCATAGAACTGCTACTTTGGCTGGTGCTCCGGGCTCATTATGACGTCACAAGGAAAGGTTCATGGGCTCTGAGATCCCATGAGCTCCAGATCATGGTTCTCACAGCTTTCATTTATTGTTAGTTGCTATGTTCTAGGTATCCTGCTAAGCACTTCGTCTGCGTATCTCATTTGCCCATCCTCAGGACACCGTGAAATAGACGTATTTCACCGTTTTATGGATAAAGATGCTGAGATTTTATAAGGTTGGCACAGCAAATGCAGAGCCAGGCTAATCTGCACCTCTCTGTTCTAACCCTGTGCTCCTAATATTGTAATGCTGTGTTTTACACTAAGGGTAAATAGATTGAGTTATCTACCTGAACCTCTGGCCCAGTGAACTATGTTTAAGCATCTGAAAACCAGTTGCCTAGTGATGCAAGGCCCTGAGGACGGCCGTTGAACTCACTGAAGACGGGTGTTCATTTTGCATCGTGGTAAAGGAGGGAGTTGGCTGTAGTTTAAAAACAGCCTTGGTAGGCCATTCACTCTTTATTTCTTCATTCAGACAAATGAACAAATAGGTTACTATCCCTAGGGAGATGTCTAGGCCTTACCTTCGTGGACCACAAAGATAGTTTATGTTATTTTTATTGGCCTTTGAGCAACGAGAGCTACCGTTTAGTGAGTGCTTTTCTTTGCCGCTGCGGGGCCAAGGTTTTGCTCATGTCTAGCGCTGACAGCGATCCGGGGACGCGGGCTGTGTGGGCCAGGAGGCTGAGCGTCGGGAGGTTGAGTGACTGGTCCAGGTCCGACAGTGGCTGAGTAGCTGAGCTGGGTTTCAAATCCCGGTCACACTGCCTCTCTGTGCAAGATGACACTTCTCAGCAGCACCTCCCTTTCTGTCCTTTTGTCCCACTGTTCCAACACCTGAGCAGTGGCTCCTCCTCCCAGCTAAGGATGGAAATCTGAGTATCCCTTTCACTTAAGCCTTTCAAGCCACACATTCAGAAAACTTTCTTTATTGCCCTGCTCTGTAGCGGTTGCTATATCAATTTTACCATCATCACTTAACCAGGGTCTCTGGGCTCATTTGTCAACACACCCTATATTTCTTTGTAGCAGTAAGACTATTTATTTATTTATTATTATTTATTTTTTAGAGAGAGGGGAAGGGAATGAGAAGAAAAGGGAGAGAAACATCAATGTATGTTTGCCTCTTCTACACCCCCAACTGGGGACCTGGCCTACAACCCAGGCATGTGTCCTGCTGGGAATTGAACCGGCGACCCTTTGGTTCACAGGCCGGTGCTCAATCCACTGAGCCTCAACAGCCAGGACTGTAGCAGTGAGACTTTAAAAATAATTTCAGACTACAGTGATATTGCAGTACCCTTAAGTAGATGTCCTAATCTTTGTTTCTTCCCCGTCTGATGCTCTTGGTGGTGAGCAGCAGCCATGTCCCAGCTCAGCACGTCTATGACCGAGACTCTGCTGTTGGACGTCTCACCTCGGCCCGCAGCCCAGGGCTCACTCCCCCGCCACAGCGCTCCCTCCCCGTGGCTTTCTGAGCTGAGAGAAATCACCTCTCCTTTTTCATATTTTAGAGAACCACAGATTGGAATCCGCCTACCAGAATCATCTAATTTTGAAAGTTTTAGTGGTAAGTAGAGTTTTTATATACAAATTCATTTTAATTCTAAAACTAATACATACCATTTAATATTTAGGAATATAAATATGAACATGTGCTTCTAATTCAAGATATCAGGTGGTTAATATATTTTATGCAAGTAGACAAGGATTGATTAATAGGTGTATTTACATGTATGTTCAATGGTCTTTTAGTATAAGTGTGCATGTGGTTTAAGACTTCAAATGTAGACATTAATATCATAGCCAATCTCTATTTATGTAAAAAGCTAATTAACCACTTCATAATCTTGTTTCTATTCCTTTTGGTGACTTCTTTGAATGTTTTGCTATTCAACAATCCCTCCAGTTACCAACAATCCATTCAGTGATGGAACATTAAATTTTATATTTTTAAGATTTCATTTATTTATTTTAGAGAGAGGAAAAGGGAGGGAGAAAGAGGGGGAGAGAAACATCAATGTGTGGTTGCCCCTTGTGCGCCCCCAACTGGGGACCAGGCGCACAACCGAGGCATGTGCCCTGACTGGGAATCAAACCAGCGACCATTTGATTCGTAGGCTGGCACTCAATCCACTGAGCCACACCAGCCAGGGCAACATTAAATTACTTTGTTTTAACTTTGGTGAGGGAATTGTTAGAGTTCCAGAGATTCCCAGCATGTTTTGATGTGTGGCGGAGAGTGATGGAGAGAAGGCATCGTGTAACTTGGTTGCCATTTGAGTCAACGCTCACACATTCTGCCTCTTTCCATTATTATTATAAATAACGAAGATGTGCCGGCGTGAAAGCACCTCACTTACTAGGAGGTTACGTCAGCCATCTGTAACATAACTGAGAATCAAGACAGGTGCATACAGAATCCTTCGAAATTTCAATTGTAGTCAATTTAACACAGTTCATCTACTTTACTCCTGGGCAAGGGATCCAGGCCCCACTTCAAAAGAGTCTTTGTTTTAGCTGTAGAAATAATTTTGAGAAGCTTATTTATCTGGTTTTGCAGTCCTTAAAAGATCAGAAACCACCATCGGGAAGGTGTTTACGTTTCTGGAAGTAGGTAAATTTATAGAGGCAAGAGCAGGCTTGGAGATAGAAAACCTGTCATAATAGATGCTAATTATCAATAGTTCAACAGTTTTAGCAATTTGGACATTAGAAAAGGGGCACATGGCTGTGCATATCTAAAAAGGCTCTGAAGGCCTTATTCTAGCCCCATGAAGTCACTGATATTCAAAATATTGAGGCTGAATCGGCAAGGAAGTTATATTCTGTGTTCTCTGTGTCAGAAAGCAGGGAACGTGTAATACATTAAAAAGATCATTCAAATTGATTTTAATACGGAGCCTTTGCCCTTAGATGTAACACGCTCCCCCTGTCTAGAAGAATTTAGTTATTTGTGGGACTGTATGATTCTCTGACCTTCCAGATACAAATGTCAGGCGACTGCCTTGTGAAAAGACACGTATGTTAGAATCCACTTGTGTGTCCTAGGTCTCTCCCTTCCTTTTCAGTCCCCACTTTCCCAGGCTTTCCATTTCACCCTCTCCTCTCCAGCACCCCTACCCCCGCCCTGCGGCTGTGTTGCTCTTGCTGCCGCACTCTTTCCAGTGACTTCCTTCGCAGCCTCCCTTGCTGATGAACTGCTCACAGTTACGCTCCTAGCAACCTTCTGTCTCAGAAAGGGACGCTGCTAAACAGGAAGCAGCCAGCAGGGGGCGGGGGACAGAGAGTAGACCCCTGGGGCAGCGGGGCAGCGGGGCAGCGGGTAGTGCAGATTCTTGAGCAGAGGGACCGCTTGACCATGTGACTCTTGTTATAGTGGGAGCCCCAGCCCAGAGCTGTGTGTCTGAGCAGGGCAGGGGGGTCTCAGGTCTCTGGTGACAAAGATGCTTCCCAGACCCTGCTGGTTGTTTTGGCTGGTCTCTCTTGCTGGGGCCACTCATCCACCTAGACGTTGCCCTGTGAGGTGAGGAGTCTCAGGTGTGTGGGCACAAAGAGGCTTTGGGGGCTAGGCTGCTTGTGTTGGGGGGTGAGGGGGTCTTTCTGGCTGGTGCTGCCTAGCGATCCCAGCAAGCCTCCGTGGGGCAGGGGAGTGTCAGGCCGGCAGGGCAGAGGGAAGGAGAGTGTAACCCCTGGCGGGTTATTGTTAGTGGGGTTCCCGATCAGTTCCGCTGGGTTCATCTGCTGTTATCAAGATTCTAAGGGGGGTGAGCAGGGAATGAACCCAGCTGGGCCGCCTGGGTTACCAGGTTGGAGGTGGGGAGTGGTTGGCTTTCCTCTCCCTCTTCTGTAAGAACGTGGTAGAAACTTAGGGACAGCGCTGCTGCTGTGTGGCTCCTCAGTCCCGGGGTCCCAGGCCAGCTCACTCCCCCTGAGTCCTCCTCAGCTTGCCTCTTGCATTTTGTCCAGAGTTTACAAATGTGCTTACCGAGGAACAGCGGGGAGAGAGAGGTCTGCCATCTTGTTGGTGCTGGAAGGCCCTCGTTACATTTTTAATGCTAGGTTTACAGTTGTAACTATGAAGTGCCATGAAGCAATCCTAAAAATTGGTGTCTTTGTTTGGCAGTTCAACTTCCTAAACTGCTTTGCCTCCCTCTTCTACATCGCCTTTGTCCTGAAGGATATGAAGCTTTTGCGTCAGGTGAGTGTGAATAGCAAAAAGGTATCAATTTTTTAGGTTTTAGAGGCGGTTTGCTATATTCAGGTAATGTAATTGGCTTCCCATTATTATTACAAATAAAACCTTGTAAATGTGGTCTATTCTAAGTCCAATTCTAATTTAAAAAGAAAACCCATTAGCACTGTGTCTGCACTCAACTGAAAAGAAATTTGTTGACGGTAACCAACTTGCAAAATTAGGATACAGGGCAGTAAAATCAAATATGTAGTTCCTATATATCTGTATCGGTATAGAATTGTAAAACCAATTCTAACAGCAAAACATATATTTTTAAAACGTTGCTATGTGTATCAGGGTGGAGGTGATTGGTGTCACCCTGCATAGGTCTTACACATTTCATTTTTAAATGAGTCGACGTACTTTAGAGACCAGCAGATGCTATGCGGCGCTGTATCTTTTCTGAAATGTTTAAGAAAGTCTGCATGGATTTTGTTGCGTTGCCGTTTCTGGATCACATAATGACAGTGAGTAATAAATTGAGGACAGGTTACTGCTTTCTAAATTTTCTTTTTTTATGTTTGCATCAGCTACCGATAAGGGCCGCTCCTTCTGGTCTTAATAGACTGTGGTTGTTGGTGAGCAGAGTCTCAAAGCCTCGGCTTCTTAATATTTATATGAGCGCTTGGGCTCATTTTTCAGGAAATTAAAAAATTTGTATAAGAGAGAAAGCCGACATTTTGTAGTTAAGGTCCTAAGAGCTTGCATAAAAGTACAATCAACTATTGTGCTCCTAAGAACGATACCATATACATATATAGTTGCTTTTTAAAAATTAGTTTTGGAAACTGAATAAGCTCAAAATAATACTTTTGACATTGATAAGTTGGAGGCACATATCTGCTCCAGTCCCACCTGTTGTATTTGTGGAGTATGACTTCTCGTTTCTTATACTTTAGAGAGTCTCCTTTATTTAATAGGGGAAAGAGAGATGGGAGAGGATTCTTTAAAAAGTAGAATTTTAATAGCGGCAAAGATGGTGTGTGATGGAAACACTGGTCTCCATCTGGGAAAGTAGAAATCGACACAACTCCTTGGGAAGCCACTCTGGCAGCTTTGCCAAGAACCTTGGTTCCTCCCCAGGAAATCATGAGACTTGGGGTGAGGTTCATGTATGTCGGTACCCAAGGAGCAGCATGTGTAATAGTTAAGGTCGGGCATAATGCCTGCATTCCACAACAGTGAGGGGCTAAGGAAGAAAGAATTTTTAATGCCACGGGAAAGTGCTCACAGTGTATGACAATGGAAAAGAAGTAATACAGAGCTATAGGTAATATATATTGGATGATTCTGCTTTCATTTTTACATATGGTCGGAAATATTGAGGATGCTAACAGTGGTTTTGTCCTAGCTGCGGGAGTACGTGTGACTCCTTTTTCATTTTCTAAGTTTTTTACAGTGAGGGGGTATGGATTAGTTTTATAATATTTTTTAAGTTGCTACCAAACTCTTATTTTTTCAAAATTGGCAACATCATTTAGATATTCATATTTTGTAGGAAGATAAGGTAACAAAAAACACAATTTTAAGGTAATTTGTTCTCCTGCTGATTCATAACTGGTTTAATTTTATTATAAGCTTATTTGTATTATAATTTAAGTCTTTTCTATGAAAACGACAATAAATTAGAGACATCATTCTAATGCCTAGCTTTTCTGATGCTAGCTTTTGTAACAACAGTCTCCTGTTTGTTGAGAATTCCATTTTACTTGCATCATTTTATACCTGCTATGGCTTTATTAAGTTACATTGGCAATTATTTATGTGCTTCTCTTTAGAGCTTGGCCACGCTCCTGATTACCTCCCAGATCCTTAACCAAATTATGGAATCTCTTCTTCCTTATTGGCTCCAAAGGAAGCACCATGTGCAGGTGAAGAAGAAGGTGCAGGCTTTAAAGGCAGACATCGATGCTACATTATATGAACAGGTCGTCCTGGAAAAAGAAATGGGAACGTACTTGGTAGGTTTGAATCTTGTTGAGTTAAACGTTGACCGAATGTGATTACCAGTCATGTACAGAGTTCAACACATAGATAAACACTCGTGGTCTCAGCTAATTGCTTCCCAGCCCATTTCCTCACCACGAGCCACTTTAATGTTAAAAAGGTGGACTGTGCACCGCAGTGCTGCCATCTTGAATCTGAAGTTACGCCTGAAACCACATCTTTATGCTGCAGCATATCACAGGGAAATGCTTTCTAGAGCCAGATGCAACCAAAGAGTGGTTTAGAGACTTCTCACCACTGAATCCCCAGCTGCGCGTCCACCTGCCCGCTCCTGACGCACGTGTTTTGTGTTGCTCTTTGGTGAGCCTTGAAAACTGTCACCAAGACTCACTCAAAATCCCTGGGCTCATGCTTCAACCAATTATCCAGAGCATCTAAAAGGAGTACTCGCTGCCATTGCCAGTACTCTATAATTGTGTTCGGATAATTTCTGTTTCAGTAAAATATAAGCTAAGAAAAGAAACTGACTTAACGTAGAATCTGACTTACACTACAGCTCTTGGCTGCGGAGCCTAATATGCATGTCTTAGCGAAGGACTGACTGTGAGATGCAGTAATAACCATTATTCATTTAGAAATATCAATGTTTCGTGTTGCTTTAAGACACTGTGGTATTTTTCTCACACTGAAGCTGTCACTGCGCCTGCACGGGGTCATCCTGGGGAGGTCTGAGGATGCCAGATGTTGGCGAGTGTGGCCTTGGGCGTCACGGGGACTGGCTCCATCAGTCGGTCACAGCACAGCATAAAGCATACGCGACACCGTGAACTACAGGCAGCTAGTGAGGCATTCGTATAGCATGTCACTGTGTCCTGGTGAGAGGCAGGGACGTAACTCGGCTGACAGCTCAGTGCTTAGGCATCCTGCCTCAACGAAGGCTCCTCTGTCCATGTATTCAAGGTCACCACGTAACTCCCCTCGCACTACACCTGTTGCCCCTCAAACTGAGGGTACGCAATGACTATTGCCCCTGTCTTCCTTTGGACTGAACCTTTTAAAACACATCAGGAAGGTTTTATAACATAGTGTTTGAGGGATTTCTCCGGCTCCCACGGCTTCCTTATTTTCTGCTGTAAGGCTCCTTTCTTTGGCCTCTTTGATGTATCTACTGCTTTTGCTAGGGTGTCTCTGGGGAGTTTCCTGTTACTATCAGCTTTGTTTTTCTTTACTTTTAAAAGAATTGAGACAAAATTCTTATACCATAAAACTCACTCTTTTAAAATGTACAATTCAGTGTTTTTTGGTTTTTTTTTTTTTAGTTAAGTTCACAAGGTTGTGCAGCCATCACCACTATGTAATTCTAGAATTTTCATCATCCCCCCAAAAAACTCCATACCATAGCGGTCACACCCTTCCTCGGTCTAGCCACCACTAATCTCCATTCTGTCTCTATGGATTTACCTGTTCTGTGCATTTCATGTAAGTGAATCTACAGTCTGTGCCCTTTTGTGTCTGGCTTCTTTCACTAATCATAATTCTCTCAATGTTCATCCATGCTGTAGTATGTATCGGTGCTTCACGCCCGTTTATTGTAAAATAATATTTCATTGTATGGATCTGCTGCATTTTTGTTTATCCATTCATCAATTGATAGACATTTGGATTGTTTCCACTTTTTGACTACTCTGAAAAATGCTGCTGTGAACATTTATGTACAAGTGTCTGTATGAACATACTCTGTCACATGCTGGGTCCTACGTTAACTTAATATATTTAACTTTTTGAGGAACTGTTTTCAAAAGCAGCGATACCATTCTGCATTTCATCCAGTCATGTGTGATGGTCCCATTTTTTCCACACCCTTACTAACACTTAATTTTTTTAAAAAGCCATCCTAGTAGCTAGAAGCCGTGAAGTGGTATTTTATTGTGGGTTGGACTTGCATTTTCTTAATGCCTAAACATATAGATCATCTTTTCTTTTACTTTTTGGCCATTTGTATCTCTTCTTTGGAGAAATATATATTTATATTCTTTGCCCATTGGGTTATGTCTTTTATCACTGAGTTGTAAGAGTTCTTCCTAGATTTTGAATATAAATTTCTTATTCGATACATAATTTGCAAATACTTTCTCTCATTCTGTGGGTTATCTTTTTTGCTTTCCCAATATTGTCCTTTGATGCACAAAAGTTTTTTTTTAAGTATATTTTATTGATTATATTGTTACAATAGTTCCAATTTTTTCCCCTTTGCTCCCCTCCACCCAGCACCACCCCTCCCCTAGCAATCCCCCCCGCAAGTCCATGCCCATGAGTCATACATACAAGCTCTCCCGCTTCACCCTTTCATATATTCTTCTTCTTTTTTTTAAATAAATAAATGATTATTTTAACAATAAAAAATAACAATCCCTCCCTCTCAGACTTAAGACCCTTTATAATCTTATAAAGGACAATGGGCGAAGGTCTCGAGCTCCTCTAGCTGCTTCGAGCTGGGCATGGTCGTCGTCCTACCTACCCTCGGGTCCAGAAATCCCTAGTAAGAGTGGGGGTGCAAAGGGGAGGGTGGAATGCACAAAAGTTTTTAGTTTTGATGACGTCCAATTCTCTCAATTTGTTACTTGTGCTTGAGCTTTTGGCGTCAGAGCTAAGAAATGATCACCTAACCCAAGGTCAGGAATACTACCACCTCTATTTTCTTCTCATACTTCTGTGGTCCTAGCTATTACATTTAGGTCTTTGATCCACTTCGAGTTCATTTTTGTAGGTAGTATAAGGAAGGGGTCCAAATTTGTTCTTTTGCATGTGGATATCTATCCAGTTGTTCCAGCATCATTTGTTAAAAGGACTATTCTTTCTGCATTGAATGCTCTTGGCGCCTGTTTTGAAAGTCCTTGGAGCACAGGTCTATAGGTTTCCTGCGGGACCCTCAGCGCTGTGCCACCGACATATACGTGTGTCTGTCCTTGTGCCAGCACGCCACTCTCGTGATTATTATAGCTTTGTAGTAGGTTTTCAAATTAAGAAGTGTGAGTTTTCCCACTTTGTTCTTTTTTCAAGGTTGTTCTAGCTAACCCCTTGTTTGCCCCCGCTGCTGGCCATCACCCCAGGCAGGCTGATGTTAAAACATTCAAGTTCACATCCCTGGGGAGAGGCCTTTAGCACTCAGAGAGATTCAATGAGGTTGACAAAAAGACAAGCCTTGGAGTGGATTCTAACAGGGCACCACTATCCAGGTCAGGTGCTGACTTCCCTGTGGGGACCAGGCTTTCCGAGCCCTGCAGCCCCACTCTGCTCCATCCGGTACCAGGAGTGCCTGTTAGTGTTTGTTATGGCTGCTGCGGGGTTGGGGGCTGGAGATGAAACTAGAGTAAATTAAACTGCCAAAGACTGCGTGGTTTTTGTTCGTTCCTTCGTTTGTTTTTGTTTTACTAAACGCTGCCCGGGTTGCTGCAAGTGTTCGGTGTATTTTCACAGTACTGAAAAAGTTGATTCTGACCAATTTTGCTTGTTTGTATTTATTGAGGGTGAATTTCTGGAAAGCCTTACTCTCCCATTCCCGCTCACATCACCTCTGTCAGTCTCTTAATGGAGGGTCAGGGGCTGACTGACGTTCTGGGGTGCCTGCCCATGACGGGAGGGGCCCCATGTAAGATTTCTAACAGTGACGCCACATTTCTCTTTCCTTGGTCAAGAGCAAACATCTTTAGTTCTGCTGTTGTTTTCCTTAGAAAAAGTGCGATAACTGATTAATTTGGCACTAGGTGCGCAGCCAGGGTGACATTGGCAAGTTATTCTTATTTTATGATATTAAAACAATGCCTGTTTTCTTCTGTGGTTCCCATTTGCAGGGCACCTTCGATGATTACTTGGAGTTGTTCCTGCAGTTCGGTTATGTGAGCCTTTTCTCCTGTGTTTACCCGTTAGCAGCTGCCTTCGCTGTGCTGAATAACTTCACGGAAGTTAATTCAGATGCCTTAAAAATGTGCAGAGTCTTCAAACGGCCATTCTCAGAACCTTCGGCCAGTATTGGTGTGTGGCAGGTAATTATTTGAGAAAAAAAAAAAAGATTACTTTAAAAGAAATAACAACACGAGGCATTTGATTTAAAAATCAAAAGCCCTAAGGAGAGATTTGGGAAAACTGGATTTCATCCTTGCTCTACCACAAAAGTAACCAATGTAAAAATGAAATTACTACAAACCCTGCAGACATCAGAGGAATACGGGGACATTACAAACAACTCTACATACATAAATTTGACAACTTGAATGAAATTGACCAGTTCCTTCAAAAACACGAACTATTACAACTCACCCAACATGAAGCAGATAATGTGAGTAGCTCCACAACTATAAGGAAATTGAATTTGCAATTATTACACTTCCCAAAAGAGAAACGTCCTCACCCAAATGGGTTCCCTGGTGAGTTCTAACATTTAAAGAAGAATTACCCCCAATTTTACATAATTTCTTCCAGAAATAGAAGAGGAGGGAATATTTTTCAATGCATTTCATGAAGCTAGTATCAGTGTGATGGCAAAATAAGACAGAGTATAAAAAGAAAGAAAGAAAGCAACAAACTAATACGCAAAACACCTTAACAAAATATTAGCGAGTACAATTTAGCAATATATGAAAAGAATGATATGCCATGACAAGTGGGATTTAGTCCAGGAATGCAGGCCTGGTTCAGTATTAGAAAATGAATCAATGTAATCCACTATATTAATAATCTAAAGAAGAAAAATCACATGATAACATCAATTATTACAGCATTGGACAAAAGAGAAGCATTGGACAAAATCTGATACTCATTCAACTTGATAAGGAGCATATTAAAAAAAAAACAAAAAGCTAAAGCGACCATAATGCTTTCCTTGTAAGGTTACAAGAATGCAAGGATGTCCCCTTTCACTACTTGTACTAGAAGTTCTAAGTAACATCATAAAGCCAGTGGAATTTTAAATGTACCCAAGTTGACCACAAGTCCAGTCAAGATCAGCTGAGACCAGAAAAAGTGCTTAGGTGAGCACAGCCTGAATTGTCCACCTGCAGAATCATGAGCTAAGTGAGTGGTTGCTTTCAGCCACAGAGTTTCAGGTGGTATGTTATGTGCAGCAATAGCTGATAGAGTAGGGAGACTTAACATTCCAAGTATATCAGTTTTCCTTTACATATCAAATTAATTAATCTACAAATTAGTTTATAAATGTAGCACTATACCAACCAAAGTTTCTCTTTTAACTAGATAAACTTACTATTGAGTTCACATGGAAAAATAGATGAAATAGAATAGCAGAAAACCCTAAAGAAAAGGAGTAGTGACATACCTTATTATGTGTTAAAACCTGTCACAATGACAAGTTTATAAAGTTGTCCTATAACGGTAGTTATTAAAGCAGTGTGGTACTGGTGCATTGGTAGACAGTCAGGCCAATGAAACAGAGAGGAACGTCCAGAAATTCAGCAAGTGATACAGGTGAAATCTCAAGTCAATGGGGAAAATGACTGACTGTCTACTGATAGTGCGGGGGCAACTAGGTTTCTAAATGGAGCGGGGAAGGTTTGCTTTTCAAAAGAGAAAAAAAAGGCAGGACACAGAATGGGAGAAAATATTCATAGTACATATGTCTGCCAGAGGACTTGTATTCAGATTACATAAAGAACTCACACAGCTCAACAATAAGGTAATTACATGAGTGAAAACATGGACAAAAGATTTGAAAATGCTTCACTGAAGAACACATGGGAATGGCCAACGGGGTCACAAAAAGATACAGAGTTAGTTACTAGAGAAATGCAAACGAACACCACAACGAGACACACTACGTTCCCATGTTAAAGTTTGGAAGGCTGATGGCGCCGAATGTTGGCGACGACCCGTAGTAACTGGAATTCTTATACGTTGCTGCTGCGGGTGTGGAATGCCACAGTCCTTTGCAAAACTCAGTGGCGTTTTATTAAAAAGTTAAACGCACACCTCCCATGCCACCCAGCACACCCACCCCTAGATATCCAGGGAGCAGCAGAGAACATGCCCATCCAAAGACTGCACAGCAGTGTCCAGAGCCTCTTTATTTGCAGTCGTCCCAAACTGGGAACAACCCAATCTGCCATCACAAGGTAAACACATAAAAACAAGTATGGTAGATTCATAAAATCGCGCCCCACTCAGCAATGAAAAAAGGATCTCATTCTCGATGCAATATAGTATGGCGCAGTCTCAAAATCTTCATGCTGAGTGAGAGAAGCAGACACAGAAGACTATACGCTGTATGATACCAGTGATGTAAAATTCTGAAAAATGCAAACTAATACTTGTACATAGTGACAAAAAGCAGGTCAGTGTTTGCCTTGGGCCAGGTGTAAAGAGAGGATGGATTGCAAAGCATCATGAGGACTCTTGGGAAAAATGTTTTGTATCTTATTGAGGTATTTGTGGTGGTAGTTTCACAGGTGACTGTATCAACATGTATGAAGTATATGTATATCTTAAATGAGGGCAGTTTATTGTATGTATAGTATAATTCAATGTAAATTTAAAGCTTAGTTAGAAAGGAAAAATCAGGACAACTGTAATAGAATAAAAAATAAAGAAAGAAATGTATTTGAAACGCAGGAAGCCAGACACTTTATAAGCTATTGATAGAAGGGTGAACTGGTCAACCCCATGGTGTGACACCTTTCCACTTTCAGGAATTTGTGGTACTTCTACACTTGTTAAATGATGTATTTACAAGGTTGCTAATTATAGCATTATTTGTAATAGCAGCTAATGCCCATCAATAAGGAAATGGTTAAATAGGTTGTGTGCGTCCATGCAATGAAGTACTTAAGCAGTTGTGACAAAGAATGAGGGAGGTCTTTGAGTACTGACACAGAATGTCCTCCAAGACATTTTAAGTGACAAAAGCAAGAGGGCTGACGATATATATTATTATGCTGAGAAGAGAGTAAGAAAGCATCTACTCAAGTTTGCGTATATTTGCACACAAAGTGCCTAGAAAGGTACATAAAGAATTGGTAACAGTGATTATCTTGTAGGGAGAACAGGAGCTGGTAAGGGGGAGAGAGGGGAACAAGGAGACTCTTCACTCTACACTGAATAAAGTTTATTTTTTGAACTATGCGAATGTAATTATAAAAAAATAAATTGAATTTTTAAGCTATCTAAAGAAAAGGTAAAGAAAGTTCTGAGTAGACTGTTGTAAAAAAAATCTATGGAAAAAAAAATTGCATTATGCAAAGGATTCCTAAAATGTAAATGCAATGGTAGAAATTCTCCGTGGGACAAGACTCGAAGTTTCGAT
Organism: Furipterus horrens; assembly: GCF_987537825.1. Classification (NCBI taxonomy): domain Eukaryota; kingdom Metazoa; phylum Chordata; class Mammalia; order Chiroptera; family Furipteridae; genus Furipterus; species Furipterus horrens. The sequence goes on along the minus strand of NW_028327177.1, from coordinate 136,863,031 downwards.
CTAATCATGTTTTGTCTTCTTTTAAAAATCTGTATTTCTAGTAGTAATTATATTTCTGATAATGAGTGGTTATTAAGCAGTGATCACCAGGTGCTGTACAGAAAGGAAGAAAGGCAGGCAGGAAGGAAAGGGCAATGGCTGTGACCTTCCACAGGACACGGGACTCTGGGGTCTGTCTGGTGCATCTCAGTGGGGCCTGGCACCTGTATTTTTCTGAAGTCCTATGTGTGATTCGGTGAGTGCCACTCGAAAGGAGGTCACTGGGACTCGTGCCTCAGGTGTGGCTGAACCAGATGTGGTATGTGACCTGAGTAGAAGGTCAGCTTCACAAAATAAATTCTGTTTAAAAGCCTCCCTGACTGTGTCTGAATGTGAAACATTTTCTCTGGTGGCCCTACTTCAGAGTCGCATGGGGTGTGAGTGCAGTCACTCGAGCAGCGTGGTCTTCTGGGACGTATTCCAAATCCAAGTCCCTGGCCACCTCCAGTTGGAAAGGAACACATTGCTTTGGGATATTTAAGCCAGAAGTATCTAAAATACCTTCTAACAGTATGGCGTTTTTAAACAAAAAAAAATATAGCATCACAGAGGAAAAAGTTTAACACGGACTTGGCATGTTGAGCACTAAAAGAAGGCTTTTTCCTTGATTTTAGTAATACGAAAAAGGGTGAGGAAACCTGGACACGGTATTGCAGTTTTTAATGTCACATTCTTTCTCCTTTCAGTTGGCTTTTGAAACCATGAGTGTCATATCTGTGGTCACTAACTGTGCTCTGATTGGAATGTCACCGCAAGTGAACGCGCTCTTTCCGGAGTCCAAAGCGGACCTCATTTTGATTGTGGTAGCAGTGGAGGTAAGTGAACATTGAAATCCATTTCAAATAGTTTCTATGTCAGAGACCTCTGCTATTCTAAAGCCGTGATGTGTCTGGCCAGCAGTTCAGCAACATGCATTTCCTGGTAAGAAAGCAAAGCAGTTCCGATAATGGGAAGACATGAGTCTGAGGCCACGCTTTCCTGGTTATTGTCTAGGTCTGAACAAGTCACCGTGGTGCCCACAGGAAGGCGACTTTGCCAGCCATTGTGCAGGCCTGGTCGGTGCTGAGAAGATAGATCCTACCTGAAAGAGAATTCTGTAGATTTAATATGCTTCTCTTTTTTAGTCTATTCTAGGGATCTATCACTTCTACCTTCTCAAATAAAGCATAGGAAAATGCGTTTGAGAATGGTTTGTTTGTTAAGTCTCATTTGCAACAGGTATGGAATTCAGTGTGAAACACTCTGAAACCGCTGGGTGTGCTGTAGCACACAGGAAGTTCATAATTTCACCTACACAGTATAAGTTGGCTGTCTCTGTGCTTTGTAGGGTTGCATTTGATTGTTTCTGAGTAAGGATTGCCTTACCTGACATCTTCTAAAAATTAAGCAGCTACCAATCACAAGTAAGATTTTGCAGGGCATTTTTTTGTTGCTAGTGATTTTAGTTGCCAGGAATATTGTGCCCTTTTTCTTTTTAGAGATTTAAAAAATAGGGTAGTTGTGAAAATTTGTGAGAGCAAAATTTAGCAGGAACATGACGTGCTGATTCATGTACCTAAGGCTCAGGACTTAGGGCTGACCAGAAAAAAATGAAATCCTGAACTTGTGCATTTGCAGTAGTGGCTGAAGAAATAGTCTGCTTTGCTCTTAGAGCGTATTTGATAGGAATCTGTGTTCGTGATAGATGCTGTATGTAGAGTGTGCGTTTTGGAGCATGATTTTAGACAGCAGTGAGTAGGAGGGAATGATGGGCTTCGGCAGATACAAGCAGGTCTGTTTTGAATTTGTGAGTTGAAGAGGATTTTGCAGAGCTATCTGCAAGGCTGATTTATTGCCTGTGGAAGTGGGAGGTCGAAACAGAGAGAGCCCTTGGACAGCGTGTGGCCAGCTGGCCACGTTCATCATGTACCTTCTGGATTTAGGGTGCGGCCCTTAACTTTGCAGATCTAGGAACTTGTCTTCGCACGTAGTACATCCAGGGGGCTAACTAGGCTTTAGGGACTCGTCGTCGGCAGCCGTCCGTCTCGAGAGACGGTGGTGTAGCTTCTTAAGAGTCTATCTGCACCGCCGAGAATGGCTGTGCAGTCCGACTCGGGAGTGACACGGTATCTGTCTCCTCCCGTGTTGAATCGACATCTTGCGATGGTGCTGGAGTGTCCTCTCCAGTGGAGCTGAAGCTACAGAGCCTGGGCAGGGTGATATGGAGGGTCTGCTGTTGCCCATGCAGCAGACCCCCCCTCTCTTCGCAGCTGAAGGGTCCAAGGGAAAGACGGAGGCGATACAGCTTGGCTTCAGGTGCGCCGCAGGAGTTGCCGGTGTTGACTACAACGTCAAACCGCCTTAGGGACTCCGGCTCCGGATTTTCTGTCGGGGTTTACTCCCTTAGCCTTTCCCCTGAAGAGGCATGCCGCAAGGCAGCGGAGGTTTTTTGGAGTCAGAGTTTTCCTTCTCTGATGTGCCCTGACTGGAAGATCGAACCAGCGACACTTAGCTCGCAGGCCGACGCTCAATCCACTGAGCCAAACCAGCCAGGGCCTTCTTTAGGGACTGACTGACGCTTAAAACTAATGAGACTCACAAGGGATTGATGAGAATGCCAGGTAGCTGATTTCCTAGAAGAAGATACTTTTCCAATGACCGTAACCATTGGTATTAAAGTATACCTACAGTTGGTTATTAGAAGATTTCCTGGTAAATTTAGAACCAGATCAAGAGGAGTGGAATAGCCCTGAGAGGCACAGAAAACCTGAAAGGCCTCCCCATCCGACACCGAGCAGAGCTCTGTCATGGCCAGAGCCTGGTATCCATCGCCAGCTTCTGAGCAGTGCTGCGTGGGTTCGGCGTGGCCCGATTCTTGACTTTGCCTTCACTTGCTCTAGATTCCTGGCTGGCCTAGTCTTCCTGCGTGTTCCCGTTGGTTGGCCTGCTGCTGGTCTTGTGTTGGTGATATCCCACTGAGTAAGAGTCAGGGCCTGGTCCTTCCCTCCTAATCTGGGAGATTTCTTGGCCTACAGGACTGTTCTGCAGATGGTTGTCCTCACGCGTTGCAGACTGATTATACTAGTCTGATCTTCAGGCATTCACAACGCGGCTGCTTTAAAGCCCTCCTCAGATGATTCCAGCCTCTGATTTATCTCACGCTGTTGTCTGTTGATTATTTCTCAGTCAAGTTGCGATTTTCCTGGTTCTTGTTTTGATGAGTGACTTTTACTGAAAGTTGAACATGTCAGGTACTATGTATGTTACGAGACTACTCTGGATCTTATCTGAAGCTTACGTTTTAGGTCCCCCCCTGACATCATTCTGGTGTGAGGGTAAGGGGTGGGCATGTCACCCCGTTACTGCCAGTTGGTGGTAGAAATTCAAGTTTCCCACTTGGATTCCATTGTCACCCGAGTAGTAAAAAGGACTTCTCTTTTCAGAAGTAGAAGTCCTCACTTTCCTATTTATTAACCTTGGTGTCTCTTTAGCTTAGGATGTTTGCACATACGAAAGCCTCTCTTTGTGCCTGGCTCACACTTTAGTTTATTAGGTTCAGCTCAGGTATCACTGGGCTCCCAGGCCTTTCTGATCTCTCCACCTCAGCTACATCTTTCTCTTAGCTTCACGAAGCCTGCTGTTTGTCTCCTCCAGAGCATTTCTCCTACTTACAAGCCTTGTACCTATTCATCGGTTTCCTTATTTAATAATCCCTGCCCCTCCTGGGCACTGTCAGCTTCATGAGAGCCGGACGATGTCCTCTTTTCTACCTCAGTAAACAAGACTACTCCCTAGAATTGTGACTAAATCATGGTTGGTAGGTATGCTGTTCAGTGTTCAGCTGAATGTTGAATTACTAAGTTAAGCTATTAAAAAGAAAATGGGCACTTCAATTTCTTTTTAATTTTAAAAGGAAAGATGGATATTGTTCCTTTTTGACAAATTCATATTCAGTATTAATTATGTGAGTGTATTTGTTAGTTTATAGCACTTTCTAAGCTCTGCTTAGAGAGCACAGAGTGGTAAGTGCTCACCATTTTCATTCCTTAATTAAATTACACTCAGTCTGTAGTGAAATCAGGTGCTTAGGAAAGACAAGCTGTCTTTTTATTTTCCCCTCAAGAACTCTGCTTCTAAATGTTGTTGGGAAGATGTGCATATTTAACACACACACACACACACACATACACACACACGCCCACACACATGTATAGCTCAGTACAGTTAAGATGCAACTGGGCAGGAAAAACGAAGCTCCTGGAGAGCGGTCCGTGATAACGTTGGAAGAGGAGACAGGCATGAGTTTCATCCGAAGGCCGCATACCTGTCGCTGTCTCTGTCGTCCTCCTTCGGGGGGGTCTCGGGCCTCGGGGGCATATTTTGGGAAGGCCTGGATGTGAGACTGGACCTTGATTTCCCAGTGCAGTTTAAGGAGACTTCTTACTGTGAATTCTGACCCCATTGTAATCTGCTCCTAGGAGGTAAGTGAGGGGTGCCTGGCAGCCTGCAGGGGGGCAGACAGAAGTGTAGCAATGGGCTGATTTAGAGCCCGTCCTGACATAGAAGAAGGGTTTTGCACCTTGAAATTAATCCACACGGGCCAAAATGCCAGCAATGTCCTAGGCTACTTCATTCCTACCAAGACTCAGCCTCAAAACACGAAGTATTTTTTTTGGTTCCCAAGGCTAAATCTTTGTAAGAGAACAGTGGTTATTTTTTGTGGGTAGTCATTTTTTTATGGGGAGATAACCATGGTGTTAGCAATATTTATTAATATGGAGATAGTTACTCATACAGAGATCACCCAGAGCGAGTCAGAGGGAGGCAGGGTAAGAGGGGCAAGGAGGGCGAGGAGATTGTGATAACTGTGTGCTGCTTAGGTTCTTTTTTAAAATTGTTGTAAAGTATCCATGAATTTATGATTTTTGCCTCTTCCTAATTTTTAACTGTGGTAAAAACACACAATAGGACATTTACCCTCTTAACCATTTTTACGTGTTCGGGTCAGTGGCGTTAAGCACAGTCGCATCGCTCTGCCACCATCGCCACCGTCCAGCTCCAGAACTTTCTCATCTTCCCCCACTGAAGCTCGGTTTAAACATTAAGCCGTTAAATACTAACTCCCCGTTCCCCGCTCCCCCACCCGGCCCTGGTAACCCCCACTCAGTTCTTGTCTCTTTGAATTTGATTACTCTGGGACCCTCATGTAAGTCAAACCACACAGTATTTGTCCTTTGGGGCCTGGCTTATCTCGCGTAGCATGAAGTCTGCAAGGTCTGTTTGTGTTGCGGCACAGGCCAGAATTTCCTTCCATTTTAAGGCAGTGACATATATGTCGTTTATACATGTATTGCGTGTTACATAGCCATTCATCTATCAATGGACATTGGAGTTGTTTCTGCATTTGGGCTCCTGTGAATAATACTGCTCTGAACATGGGAGGACAAATATCTGTTTGGATCCCTGCTTTCACTTTTTTTGAGTATATAGTCAGAAAGAAAATTGCTGAATGATATGGTAATTCTATGTTTAATTTTTTGAGAGCCTGCATACAGCTTTCTTAGCGGCTGCACCATTTTACATTTCCACCAGCAATGCACAAGGGTTCCAGTTTCTCTACGTCCTTGCCATTACTTCTTATTTTCTGCTTTTTTTTTTTGTTTGTTTTTTATTAATAGTCTTCCTAATGGATGTGAGGTGGTATCTCTTGAAGTTTTGATTTGCATTTCTCTAATGATCAAGATGCCTATCAAGCATCTTTTCGTGTGTTTAGTGGCCATTTGTAAATATTGAAATATCTATTCAAGTCCTTTGTCCATTTTAAAATCATGTTGTTTATTTTTTTAGTTGGGGAGTTGAAAGAGTTCTTTGTATATTCTAAATAGTTACCCCCTATTAGATATATGATTTGCAAATACTCGCTCCTAGTCTGTGCATTCATTGCCTTTTCAGTCTGTTGACACCATCCTTTGATGCACAGAAGTCCGGCTTCTCTATTTTTTCTTTTTTTGTCTTTGCTTTTAGTTTTATATCTAGGAAATCATTACCAGGTCTAAAGTAATGAAGCTTTGTCCTATGTTTTCTTCTAGTTTAATAGTTCTAGGTCTTAAGTGTCGATCTTTGGTCCATTGTGAGATAATTTTTGTGTGTGATATAAGGTGATTCATTCTTTTGCATGTGGATGTCCAGTTTCTCGAGTGTCATTTGTTGAAAAGACAGTCCTTTCCCCAGTAAGTGGCCTTGGCACCCTTGTCAAAAATCATTTGAGCATGTATGTGAGGGTCTGTTTCTGGGCTCTTTCTTCTATTCCATTGGTCTATGTGTCTATATTTTTCTTTTTAAAAATATTTTTCTCTTTAACCACCTTACTGAGGTATGATTGACATAAGGAAAGCTGTACGTATTTAATGTGTACAACCTGCTGAGCTGGAGATAACTAATATCTATCTTTTTGCCAGGACCACACTGCTTTAATTATTGCAGCTTTGTAGTAAGTTTTGAAATCGAGAACTGTGATTTGTTATTCTTTTTCAAGAATGTTTTGGCTATTTTGATTGTGTGTTTTAGTAACTATAGCTATTTATTTTCTGACTGAAAAAAAACTATTGATCAAAGGTTGGATTATGTTGGTACAGATTGGTATTAAAATAAGCCCTCTCTTTCTACCACATTAATGTGTTTAAAGATTTATTTGTTTCTACTTTACTGACTTTCATACCTTTGAGAGGACCCTCCCTTAGTGTTCTAAATTGAGAATTTTCTGTGTCAGAATAAAATCAAGCTCAGAGGAAGTGTTAGAAGTAACCGAAAAATCGGTGAATTAGCTAATTTTATTCTAGTGTTGCTGAGACCTGCACTGAGTGCTGTCTGGTCTCACAATGAATCCAAAAAGTAGAAAGTTTACAAATAAATTTGAAAACACAAGTTTTTTTTTTTTTTTTATTACTATGAAAGTAAGATTATACTGAAATTCTAATTCAGAATGTTATAGAAAAGTCATCAAAATCATCAATGAATCAAATTAACATGTTTCTGTTTAGAAGATTTTCTCTTTGAGCTGCAATGTCTTTTCAAATTGGGGAGTGAAATTATATTTTAAAATTTAATTTAATATTTTACTCCCTATTTTCTCCTGCAATCTAGGTAAAGTGTTAAGTTTGTTGAGTTAAAATATGTTTTTCTAGTAGCATTTGGAGTAAATAGCATGCTGTGCTTTCTTTCCTATGTTTACTTATGGCCCCTAACAGAGTAGAAATTTCACTAATTAAAAAGAAATCCATAATATATAAGCCATATGTATAAACACTTATATAAAATTTTAACATCTTGATGTAAAAAGCAATTTAAGATACTTTATCTTTAAAATTATTTTCCTCCAAATTAAGTAACATTTAAAATAAATTCATGGGATTAGAATTGTTTTAACCAAGAAGACATAGAGAATATAACTGTGATGTTGGTATTGACTGAGAATTCTCATCTTCAAATTGTGGATGAATTGATCATTTCAGTAGCGTTTATGGTTCACATTTTTGAAGCCAGAAAACTTTAATTTTTAATTAGGTTTCTTTTGTAAAACTTGATTTAGTTCTGCATTAAATTGAGTAAAGGGGGAAAAAAAGATCATTACTATATGCTAGTAACTGTGTCATATATTACAACTTTTGTGTATTTACTGCCATCTAGTGTTGCCTTTTAAAATAACTACTGAAATTTCACTTAAATTTATTGCATTGGTTAACAACATATAAATTTCAGGTGTACAACTCTGGGGGGGTATTTTTGTTTTTAGAGAGAGGGGAAGGGAGGGAGAGAGGGTGAGAAACATCAATGAGAGAGAGAAACATCAATTCATTGCCTTTCATACACACTCTGACGAGGGACCAAACCCGCAACCTAGGTATGTGCCCTGACAGGGAATTGAACCCATGACTTTTGGTTTACGGGATGATATTTCAACCAACTGAGCCATACCAGCCAGGGCCAGGCATACAATTTTGTAATATAACATGTATTCTCTGTGTGTTTGCTTAGAGACTGACCAAGAGAATAGCCTACCAATATATGAAACAGTATGATGGAACCATATGAAAATCACGT